>NC_138062.1:42805676-43156007 GCF_964194185.1 Rhinolophus hipposideros | reverse complement strand
GCGTAAACAGATAACTGGAGTTCAGATGTATGCAGGGGTTCCACAGCGAAAAGCACAGGGCCTGACTCTGACCTGACATCCATCCTGGTTAAAAGAACCAGTTTCAGAGAATCACAGGAGGCTGGAGCCAGGTAGAATCTCAGACATCATGAATCCAGTAAAGACTCTGAGGCCCAGAAGGTTGTTCAAGGTCACCGTGCAAATAAGTGGCGGGATCAGGACTGGGCCTCAAATGGCCCAGCTCTCAGTCCTTGCCTGTTCATTGCCCTTGATTCGGGTGTGGTCCCTTGGTTCACCAGCCAGATCCAGGACTGAGGGACTGAATCGTCTGCTCTGTGACTTGACATTGGATGTGGCCTTCTCCCTTTCTGCCCACTGGTGTTGACCCTGCTTGGCATGGCAGCAGATAATCAATTATCCATTGGTTCTTTCAGGGACAGCATTGAACATGCCCAGCGTCTCTTTTGGCCAGAGTTCTGCAGGCTTGGAAAACTCAGAAAACTTTGGCTGCTCTGGGCAGTGAAATAATTAGGTCAAATAACACACACCCAGGAGACATGGAATGTTTATGTCATCCAGTGCTTGTTTATCCTTCAGAATGAGTGGTGTCTTTCCTGTGGGCCTTGGGAGAGCACAGACCATCACATCAACCAATCAGGAAAACACCCTGTGGGAATCTATGAGATCTAAGGGAAGCCTGAATGGCTCACCATGACAGAGGAGAAGGAGGATGGTCATGGGCCCTAAAAGGCTGCCAGCTGCGGTGTTCAAGTCCAGCCTAGATTCCAAACTTTGGTGCACACCCAGGAGGCTTGCAGGGACTAGAAAGCCGAGGTAGAGCGGTATTCCGAATGTGAGTAGGACTGGGCGAAGGTGGGTGTAGAGGGAGAAGCCCAAAGCTGAGAGTCAGAAGGCTGGGTTTTCAGTCTTTCTCTACCACTAACTATTGGGGTGACCTCAGGCTTGTTCTCCTAAGCCTCAAATTCCTTATCTCAGGATGACCTAAGCTCCCCTCCAACAGTGCCGTCGGATTCCAGGACTCTCCAGTCCACTGGTGTATGATTTTCTGTGGTGATCTGTGACCTCACCACATTCCTTTCTGTGGGCAATGGCCCTAGGTCTGACAGCACGGAAACATCTCCTCTCCACAGGCAAGGACACCCCACCCCTCATCTGCAACCCACTGTCCCTCCTCCACAATCCCTCCCAGCAGGCAGCCCCTGATCCACAGCAGCCCCCCTGCTGGTCAACACTGAAAAGATTCCGGGAGATGACTGATTTCCCTTGCTCAGGCCACAGTTCTTCGGGAAAGGCTGGGCACTCATTGTGCTGCTGAGTCTGGGAGGAGACCCTCCTTCTGAAGGACCAGGGCTTGCACAGGTCAGTGATCTTCACGGGCTCAGTGGGAGAGGACACACTGTCCGTTGTCTTGTCATGTCACATTCACAACATTGCTCTCAATGGACTGACCCGCTCGAAAGCCTCCTATATTTTGTTCTTTGCTCAAATGGGAGATTTTTTTCTGGACACTTAATAAAAACCAGGCCCCTTCTCCTTAGGGTCTCATGACATTTATAGAAGGAGGGGCATACTGTTCCCAGTCTCCGGTGGCATGGAGAGAATGTTTTCAGGGCTGTGCCAGAATGGAAAAGTCAGAGGACATTTGGGACTCTTTGTGCCCAGGGTGGTCCATAGCCTGATGAATCCTGAGGTCCTCTCCTCAGGGAGGGTCCTGAGATTCCCAGTTTCTCTGTGGGGCAGTGGGAGCCCTGGGTTAGAGGGTGGGAGACCTCCATTAAAGTATTCATTGGCTGCCCATACGTAGTCTCATCTTGGTCACTTAGTCCCTTCTCTGGGCCTTAGCTTACAAATCCACGTCAGGGGACTCTCTTCCCTAAGGCCCTTCCAACTCTGACTTCCCCAGGGCGAGGTCTGGGATTCTCTAAGAGCAGCAGTTGCTGGAGGCAGGAGAAGAAGCAAGAAGAGCCTGGAAAGCAGCAGACCAGCCAGCTAGGCTGGGCTCCCACGCCATGCTCTCTGTGAAGAGAGGCCATAGGAGTCCTCCCCATGCCTTACCTTGCCCCAGCTGGGAGCCAGTGATGGCCTCTTTGGCACTCCCAAAGCCCAGCTCTCTGCAGACCACGCTGGCAGACACCAGGTCCCACTTGTCGTCGCAGATGGTACCCCATTCTCCGTTCTTGAGCACTTCCACGCGACCCTCTCCGACGTTGGCACCGCCTCTTAACCGCACCAGGGGTTGCTGAAGAAACACACGGTCCTGCTGAGCGCAGAAGCTGATGCACGTTCAGCGGGCAGTCATTGTCCATTCCCCTCCCTGCCCAACCACCCCTGCTCCAAGCCTAGGCAGCCAGGCCAGGAACTGAAACTACACTAGATTTGTGTGTGTGTGGGTGGACGGGGGGAGGCAGGAGACACTCACTCTGCATGGTCAGCTCTGCTGCAAGCTCCCTTGGCAGCCTCTCATGGAGCTTTAGTCCTGGACAATTGGAATGCCCACTGGGACCCTCACTAGCTTGTTACCCCAACCCAGGCCTGGCTCAAGGACCTACCACGAGCACTTACCTCCACCCCTCACCCAGAACCTCAAGCTTTTGAGCTACAGGAAGAAGCTCCTATCCTCCCATCCCAAGTCTGCGGATTCCAGATGGACCATCATTCTACCTGGCTGATAACAGAGTGCTGCACACTAGCCCTGCAGGAACTCCGGGGCACTAAACAGACTGTACTGCAAGGATCCTGCTCTGCACGCCGGTGAGAGGCAGGAGCGTGGGGGCTCACGGGGACGGCTAGGACTTAGAGAACGGGCGCTGCAAGGGGATAGGGAAGCCTCACGCTGCCCCGGAGCTGGGCACCTGCCTGGCCACCACTCTGCTCCTGCTGCCCCTCACTCTACTCCAAGTCCAAATCGGCCCCATCTTCAGAAGATGCAGCCGCACCAGATACGCAGACAGGGTAGGCAGTTACAGTTTAAATACCCCAACTGCTCACTGACAGCCTGGAAGCCTTCTCACCTATCGGGTCTATTTAACTGCACAGGCGTAAAAGCCACCTTCCACCAGCACCTTAACCCCACATCTTACAAGATGGGAGCCGGGTCACTTGACTCTATCTGCCCACATAACCTGGTTTGCACCGGTCTCTGTGCATGCATGCGTGGGGTGTGTGTGTGTGTG
This sequence comes from Rhinolophus hipposideros, assembly GCF_964194185.1. NCBI lineage: Eukaryota > Metazoa > Chordata > Mammalia > Chiroptera > Rhinolophidae > Rhinolophus > Rhinolophus hipposideros. The sequence continues at coordinate 43,152,813 of NC_138062.1, read as the reverse complement.
CACCTGTGCGTGTGTGTGTTGGGGTGGGAGACTCAGAGGGCGTCAAGGCTCTGAGTCACTGCTGACACTCATTGGCTTCCACGCAGAGGGAGTAAGGTGTGACCTGTGCAGCTGTTCTACATGTGTTGGTCACACCAGTCATTGTTCTAATCTGACCAATGTCGTCCTCAGCCTGGGACTCCCTTCGCTGCTCTGCCCCCCCACCATGGCCTGGCCAAAGCAGGCCTGGCTGGAGGTGGTGTTTTTCAGACATTCACATATACCAGCCACTTTGAGGGGCAAAGGATCAAACAAGACCCTGTGTCTCCATCCTCCAGCTGAGGCTCCCACTTGGCCACATCTCTCTCTCCACCAACTGAGCCTCGTGGTTACCATGGCAGGGTGGGTGCTGTGACAGTACCCAGTTTTACAGACCTCAGGGACTGCTCTGACCCTGGCACTACGGGGAGGAGAAGAGGGACTGGGGCCAGTGCCAAACACCCCCTGACTTCAGGGATCTTGATTCTAGCTAAGGAAAACAAAACAAGTAAAACTGTTGGCTCGAGCCCATTTGCTGGAGACTGTGACCCCTCCCTTCTCCCACCACCCTTCCCAAGCTGTCTAGCGGGATGCCAGGGCCCCCATCCCATGGACCAGACCATCCATGACCCAAGCTTCATGGAGGCAAAGTGCCAAAAACCTCGCCGCAGCCTGTAGTGGCCGGGCAGAGTCATTTGGCCCTGGAGGAAAAAAAAGAAACCAAGGGAAAATATGATGTAAGGCTCTCTTGCTCTTTTTCAGAAAAATTGGTTTGGTATAAACTTGATTCGTTTGCTTTAAACCACACAGTAAGAAGAATTTCCAAACAGTAGGACCTGGTATTCTGGGTGATACATGAAGAAAGCTCAGAGGCTTAGGCTGAGGCCATAGACAGGATATGGTGGTCCAATCGCATGGAAGGGGACCAAGTGAAGGTGTGGTGGGGCAGCTGGGGGCTCTGCCACCGTCCAGGGGTGCCTGTGTCACCGGGTTGCACACATGTGCTACGTGGGCAGGTCTGTGCACATTGGAGGACCCTGTGGGGACTGAGGGGGCAGGGCCGGCTGCTGCTGAAAGTGCCAGGAAGTCCCTCCAGATCCCACACCCTGGGGTTGATGACCAGGCTGCAGCATTCATTTCACTCCTTTCGTTTTCGGTTTCTTTTGTCCAAATATACCACCCCTTGCCTGGGAAAGGCCCCCGATGTGGTTTATCTGGCTCCTACCCTTGTTTTCCTTTCCCAATGGATGAGTATTGTTACCCCTGTTCCAAGAGCCGGTCATTAATGTTGGTGGGAAGGGGTGGAGAGGGCAGAGGGGCAAGAGGAGAGCACAGGCAGGGAGAGGGAAAAGGAGACACAGAATGATGCTGCCAGATTTGGGGAGTGGCTGCTCCTCCCACCCCACCGCCTGGGCAGACCATCTGCCCCCATCACGACCTTCCCCCCTCCTCTTACCCCTGCCATGGTTAGAGCTGACTTGGAACTCACCCCTGCCCAGCTGCCTGATTACTAAGTTCCGAGGTTTTATCTGGCACAGGGAATCATTCCCTAATAAATGATCAACGCTTTTTCCTACCCTTCCCTCCCCTCTGCCATGTGCTATTCCCACCCACTGGCCCCATGTTAGCAGTTTCCAGAACACGCAAATCTCAGAGACCCTTTGGTGGATCTATGAAAAAAGCAGGGTGGGGAAAAAGGAAAGCCTCTTCATAATTTTCAAGGCTTTCCTTTAACTTTTTCAGAGGCTGCGTCAAGCCTGCCATGGTTGGGATAGCTCACTTGTCCTAAGAAATCGGCCTGTTGCAAAGGGGGAGTTAATTTATGTGAGCTGATGTGCACTGCATCTCCCGCCTACACTCACGCATGTACACACACAGGTGTTGGAGCACACACAATGTGACTAACGGGTACAGAGGACATAGGCACGGTAATGGCAGGTGTTCATTTTTTCTTTGTAAAAGCTTTTTAAAATTTTTATCCTTTCTGCTGAAGAATACATCAAAACATGTTTGAAAACCTTGGTAGCTGAGTTCATGTGCTTTTGAGAGTTGTACCACATTTCCCAAAGCTACAGAACGCTTTGTCCCCTGAGAATTGTGCAGAAGCACAAGATGTCCCCCACCCCCGTTTCATGCCAGCAGACAGTGAATGTCCTCCACAGAGGGGACTCTGGTCTCAGAGTGGAGCAGCAGTGGTGGAAGGATGGGGGGGGTGTTAATGAATGGGGGCAGGGTCTCAGCTGCCTGTCACACCCTAGATATGGCATCTACTGGTGAGGCTGGCCCTGACAGGTTTCTCCACCTTCCTGCCCCCTAGCAAAGGGGTCTGAGTTGGGGCCGGCTCTCCTCACTTTCTCCTGGAGGTCTCTGCTCCCTTAACCACCACCACCCGACCCTAGGTGCCAAGTGGCCAGACTCCTGTTCCATCCTCACCTCTGGCTTATAGGCTTTCCGGAATCTTGAGGGTCCATCAGGGCTGAAGACCTGGCCAGGCACACAACTCACCACAGCTGGCAGCCCATTCTCACAGGTAACATTCTTCACGGGGTCCCGTGACACCTGTGGGCCCAGCTTGCAGCTGGAGATGTGGGCTTCCGTGCCCGTGCAGTCCATGGAGAAACGCCAGTAGCGTTGCTTCTTCCGGGCAGCAAACATTCTGCAGAGTGCGGGAGGGGGCAGGTGACCGGAGTGTCATAGCATCCACCCTTCCTTCCTTCCACAACTAGACATTGGGCACCTGCCCTGGGCCAGTCACTGTGCTGGCTGCGTGGGATCTTGTGGAGGAAACGGGTGGCCATGGTCCCTGTTCTTGGAGCTCGGTCATGCTTCACAGATGGGGGTCTACACAGCGCACCCACAAACACCCACTGAACGCCTCACTCATGTTGGCTCATGTGCTGGGCAGGACCTGGAAGGGGGACGTGACCTCCTGCCACCAGGCAGCTTACATAGGAGATAAGGAACTAAGCATGGTGAGATAATACTAAAGCCTATAAATACCCTTGGTCCTAGGAAAGCCTTCAGTACTGACCACGGTGGTTGGTCACCTACACTCTCCAGATAATTTCGACATTTGTTGTCATTCCCTGCCTTTATTCCCCTGTCAATGAACATCATAGCTTGACAGTTAAACTCTCTCCCAAGGATATATAAGATTACAGGTGTAAATATAATGAGAACAGTCTAAAATGACCTCGTCTGCTGAATCAAAGTATAATTTCGTGGTAATGGAAATTATAATGGTGATGAAACTCAGCCACAGACCTTATCAAATCTTCACCCAGGAAGCAGTGAGGCTGAGGTTGTCACCACACCATGTCCTAGGGAAGCTCTTGGCCTGTATCACCTATCCTTTTTTTGGAAGGCAAAATATGGATCAAGGCGAGTCAAAGTTTTTTCTAAAATAACCAAACCAATGAGTCATGAAATGGCTAACAGAAAGCTTGCTGTGCTTCAGTTTCCCCACCTCCAAGTTAGAAGTAGCAATAGGATCTAATTGATAAGATTGTTAGGAAAATTAAATGAGTTAATACTTATAAAGCATTAACTGCCGTGCCCAGCACATCGGAAGGGCTACATAAGTGTTTATAAAATACATACTGTATTGGATAAAGGAAAAAAAGAAGAGATAAGAAAAGGGAGAGCTCCCTGTGGCTGCAGTGATGATGGAGGACTTCAGGAAAGAGTAGGGTTTGAACTGGGTTTTGAGTGATGGTGGGTTTTGTGATGTCGGATGGCAGAGAAGACACCCTGTCCTCTCATGCTATCTTAGTTCTTTAAGGTCTGGTCTGTGTGCTTGTCTCAGCTTCACAGAACACAGTGAGATGCCCGAGAGAGCCAGACAGGGCCTTCCAGGGCAGTCTGGCCCCTGAAAGGGGCAGAACCGAGGTTCTGTTCTCTGGGTCCGGCAGGTCTGGAAGTTTCTGCTTTGTCTCGAAGTGAATGGGATATAAAAACAGAGGAAGGAAAAACCCTACAGACACCACCAATATCTGTCCTTAACCAAAAAATGAGACTCGAAACAATTCTAATGCATGTGTGGGCACAATGACACAGAATCCCTGAAAAAAAAGGACTATCCTGGAAAATTCAAGATATGTGCTCAGCAGAGCTGCAGCCCAGAGTGGAGGAATGCTAATAATTCCAAGAACCACTGTCCCTCCCCACTTCCTGGAAGCCCCTGCACTTGGAACTACAAGCTCCAACTTGTTCCCCACGACATCCCACACCAGGAGAGAGAACACACTTGGGGGTGTCAGCTGCACAAGGATTGGTCAGCTCTCACTGGCTTGGAGAATCCTTTTGCTCTTAGCTTTCAGAGAATACCACCCTTTCCCAGGAACACATGTACTGATCTCTTAATATAGAGCGAAGTACTCACAGCAAACAGAACACTCATGCCTTCCCCAGGCGGCCCTGCCTCCGTCTTACATCAGCTCTCAGGAATGCGTCCTGACCTTCCACAGGCTCCCACCATGCAGCACTCACCTCTCCCCCATGATTCACTCTGGACAGATCCCAGAGGGTGCAGATATGAGCTCAGGGGAGGATAGATGAACAGCCCACTCTAGACCTTGGTAATTGGAGAGGGGCTGAAGTTATGGGAAAACCATTGGCCGAGTGGGAAGCCTGCTTGAGACAGAGGTGTCCAGGCCTGTGGCTGGGTAGCAGGAAGAACAGTGGGCTGGACTGATTCAACTAAAAATAAAAAGTCCTGCTAGCTCTCCCCGAGCCAAGAGGAAGCCAGATTTTGCAGGGATTCTGCCAGCTGCTGAGTATGTCTGTTCGAATTAGTCATTCCAGAAGTAGGGAAATTACATGGGATGGTTCCTGGGACCCAGTGGGCTACTGTGAGACGGACCTGAGCTAAAACTGCACTGACTGCCTAACTTCCAGAAGCCCCTACACTGACTGGTCTGACACAGCGACATTTAGGTCTCCTGAATCAATGTTGTTAGTTCATAGCCAGTGTCCAGTAGTCCCCCAAAGTTCTGATTATTTCCTCTTTACCAATGTACAGTTATCCTGGTAAAAGGTCCTATGTCCACTTGGGGAAGGCTGGAAGAAAGATTAACGGTATAAAATTTTAGCAGTAAACTGGGGTCCTTCCTCAAGGGGACCCAGCCTCCTCTTCATTTGATGGGTTCTGGATCTGTAAACTGGCTCAAGTCTGGGAATTGATTGAGAGCCATGACTTTCTGTTTGTATGATTCAGGTTAGACTCTTGTTCACTTGACCTAGAACTTTTCTTCTACAGAACACGTAAGAATTATTAGGCTTGCTCTCTACCATGCACCACAGAACGACCTTTCAGTCAATGATGAACTGCATGTGTGACGGTGGCGTACCACACAGCCTACCTGTAGCGTGGGCTATACCATCTAGGTTCACGTGAGTGCACTCTGTGACGTTCACACAACAAAGAAATCACGCAATGACACATTTCTCTGAAGGCATCCCCCTCGTTAAGCAGTGCATGACTGTACTGCTCTTCCAGGAACACCATAATTAACTAGCCAATGCAGTACTGCTGCACAGGTTAGACTGTTCTGACGGCTGCTTTGATGCTTTGACGGTGCTCTCCATTCCATAACCACGCCCACCTTGTCTTGGGCGGTTAGGGGCTGCCGCTTGGCTGCTGCCACCTTAGGATCATCTGGGTAATTGATTTCGGCTTCCTAATTCAGTGACTACAGTCCGACTGTGAGGTCTGGCCTACAGGGAAGAGCGATCACAGAGCTCATGAAGGATTCGGAGACTTTTCTGACAGAGTTATTCCTCAGTTGTGATGAAAGGTGTGTCCTCTGGACCCTCTCAGGGTTGGTGAGTACCGTTTCCCCAAAAATAAGACCTAGCCAGACAATCAGCTCTAATTGTCTGTATCTTTTTTGCATCTTTTGGAGCAAAAATTAATATAAGAGCCGGTATTATATTATATTATATTATATAGACCAGATCTTATAGTAAAATAAGACCAATTTTCTATTATATAAGACCTGGTATATGTATTACATTATATTATATTATATTATATTATATTATATTATATTATATTATATTATATTGACCCAGTCTTATATTATAGTAAAATAAGACCTGGTATTATATTATATTATTATATTATATATTATATTATATTATATTATATTATATTATATTATATTATATTATATTCCCGGTCTTATAGTAAAATAAGACAGGGTCTTATATTAATTTTTGCTACAAAAGAAGCATTAGAACTAATTGTCCGACTAGGTCTTATTTTCTGGGAAACATGGTAAGTCTCAAATGAGTCTCAAATGACAAATCCATTCTAACCTTCCAATCTCCCTAAGCCTTTGAATCCCTTCCTCTACATGAAACCAAAGGAGGCTGCCATTTCCATTTTACTCATGGCTTTTTGGTCCATGTTCCAGCCAACCAACCAACCAGAACACTTCTGAACTCTCAAGATGCAACACTAGACACCGAATCCCTGCTTAACAAGCTTGTGTCAGTAAATCAATATCAATAGTGGGATCCTGCGTTAAGAAGAAGAAAAAGACTGCAATATGAAATGCTGCTGCCCCAGGGATGGGCCCTGAGGCTTTCAGCTTCATTGGCTTCAAGGTATATGCCCAGCTCCCTAGCCCAGCGTAGAAGTTAGCTCATAGCAAAGCAGCCCACACTGGAGAGTCCCAGACTCCACTCAGGCAGGCCCATGGGCACAGAGGCCTCTGGGGACATGTGGATAAACCACTGGATTTCTCTGATTTGGGGGAGGGGGTAGCTAGCAGAGGCTCTGAGGAAGGGCTGCAGTCCAGCCTTAGGGGTTACTCCGAGGCCTCTGAGTGGCCACCAGACCTGCAGGCTAACAGAGGGAGCCAAGGTGGAAGAATTTCCAAGGTTGTAAAATTCCTTAAGGGGCATGGTGGATGCATGGACATTACTAACCCCATCCCAGAGGGAGAATTACTTTGAAAACCATTTTCTTCAGACAGAGAAGGGTCTCCCTTGGAGGCCACCTCCCCTGCCTCAGGGAGGTGATGTCAGCAACTGCAGGGACAGGCTGTGGGAAGGGTAAAAGGGAGATGGGGAAAGATGTTCTGGAAGTCAGGGATTCAGGAACCATGCAGGATGAGACCCTCTCTCCAGCTCCCAGGCTTCTGTTTTGGTCAAATTCTGAGTAGGGCTCACAGACACCCCATTCCCAGGCCAGCCCGGGCCCAGCTCTCAGACTAACAGCAAGCCTTATGGTGGTGGCCTGGGCTGAGTGGCCACGTTGGAACAGGTCTGAAGGTAGAGGCAGCAGTGTGGAGAGTTCTTCCTAGAGTAGCCCTGCAGGTTCTGGCAGGAGCAAGCTCTGTGACCTCCAAGTCCACTGCCCTTCAGGCCTGAGTTTCCCGTCATGCATACTGAAGCCAGCTTGGACCAGGTGACCTCTGAGGCTGACCCATGCCCTGGGAGTCCTTGCTCGTTGCTAACAGCTTCCTCCAGCCAGCTGCCATCTCGGCCCCTACCAGTACCACCATGGCACAGAAAACCCTTCCCAGCACACCTTTCTCTTTGGGCACCCAACTGTGAGCCCCAGAAATTAACACTAAATGGTAGAGACAGCCAGGAAGGTTTTGCCCCACCAGCCTGCCCCTCCATTCCATCTCCAGCTAGAGGTTGGGAAGAGCAGCTGGTTTCCAATGCCCTTGGTTGAGAACACCACTCAGCCTTGTGGATGCTCCCAGCCTTTGAAGCCCTTTCCTACCTGCTTTTGAAAAAAAAACAACACTACAGATTTGGAGGGTGGGAGGAGCAGGGAGGGTGGTTTCAAACCCAGCACTGAGCAGATTGCCTGGGGCCCAGTGGCCAAAATAGATCTGAGATCCCTCCTCAAAATCAGGAAAAAAACTTTGGATGGCCTGCAGTTGGGGAGATGGCTTTCAGATGCCTTCTGAACAATCACATACTTCCTGGCCTCAGGCACCCCATTCTGTCCCAGGCAGGGCTGATGGCAGCCTTCCCAGGCCTAGAACTGGACTCAGACCAGCTGCCAGGCTGGGGTACTGTGGGGAAGTCAGGTGGGAACCTGTCAGGAGTGTGTGTGTGTGGGGGGGTGCTTTTCTTGGCTCCAATTGGTAGGAAAAACTGAGAAAGCATCCCTAGGGAAGGAGCTGGCCAGCTGGCGGGAGTTCTCCAAAGTATTCAGAGGACCAGGACCCCTGCTGCAAATAGGAAGGTCCGGGCTATGTCCAAGAGTGGCTGGGGTGGGATTCACAGCTAGGATCAGCCCCAGGTTGGGGTGGGGCATAGTGAGCCCTCCCAGCTGAGCAGCACAGCCAGGAGCATCAGCCTCATGGTGGGCTGAGGGCTCTAACCCAAGGTGGCCACGCCAAGCCCATGGACCTGCAGGCTGCTCTAACCCCAGGGATCTGGAGGGACAGCTGGGGCTAGATCCCAGGTCTCCTGATTTCCTCTGGCTTAAAAGTGAGACAGAATAGAGACTTGGGTCGGGGGCGAAGGAATGCCACCACCCTATCACTCCCTACGCAAAAATGCAGAAGTAGCTGATTTCATTTCCCTTCCCACTGTTTACTTCCATACAGATGTCAAAACCACTATTCTGCATGTGCAGTTGATCAAGGTTTGTCCGCTATACGACCTTCCTGGGGTGGCGATAATGAGCAGTCCTCCATCTTGCCCACCAGCGCAGGCGTGAACATGGTTACCAGGCAACGTAACAGGCAGAGAAAACCCGCCACTTTCAAAATGCCTTCTGTTTTCAAAAACCCACCCTTTCCACAAGACTTTGTCCCCAGCTCATAAAAGCAGCCAAGCAGAGCCAGCCCTCGAATCAGTTGAGAGGACCTTCTGTTCCCGTGTGCTGTCTCCTTTGTGTTCAAGCATAAGCTTAATAAAATCAGCCTGGAAATTTTTCTGGGGTTTCCTCTCGATTTCTATGTCGGGGAACCCAAGAACCTGAACATCAGTAAAAAAAAGGAGAATTGTGAGTCTACACTCTGTAGGAGTATGGATCCCTTAGCTGGAAGCCTATGTTTGGATCCTAAAGCTGCCACTTCCCTCTTTAACTTGGTTTCCTCATCTCTAATATCAAACACTATTTCCTAGTGTTGTGAGGGTTAAGTGATCAAGAACAGAGCTTGGCACAGGGTAAGCACTCAGTAAACAGATTATCCTTATTATCATTACTAAGAGGAGATAGGAAGGCCCCACTACCAACCAATATGCCATAGACACCAGCTTATCATGGGGTGAAACCCCTTCACTGGACACCCCTCGGGGCAAATTACTCTAAATCCCATTATTACATACTCCTTTCCCCAGGGGAGATATTAATCTGGAAACCAAAACAGCACTGTAAGATTTCACTGGGATTGGTATAACTGATCGAATTGATCAGTTTCTCAACTTCCTAACAGGTGCTGCAAATTCCATATTTCTCAGACTAATCATTTGTTGAGGGCAAGTAAACATTTCTTCTTAAGTTGATGTGGTCCTTGCCCCGCACGGCCTGGGTATTGTCCTAGTTCAGCCTCCTGGTTACTGAGCTGGATGTCAGCACTCAGACGTGGGTTTTCCCTGCACTTCACCTCTGTCATAAGCTCCCCTCCCTCTGTCTTTGTCATTTATGTGGGGGCTGTCTCCCACAGGTGGTGGTTCCTGAGAGGTAAGGCTTGCCCATGACGGATGCCCTCTGCTCAGCGCCCACCGCAAGAGCTTACTCTTCCTGGGTGACAGCCCAGGAAGCCGCGCTTCGTGTGGGCCTCTTACTTGTACACTTTGGTGTTATACGTCCTCTCCCCAGGGAAGCCAAACATGCCGCAGACCACGTGGGAATTCTTGGCCGTCCAGTGCTTGTCACAGATCTGCTTCCAGACCTTGCCCTCCTTCACCTCCACGTAGCCCTCCATCACGGGGGTGCGCCTGCGGTAGGCGGACAGAATGGCTCGGATCCGGATGTCCTCCACCTGGATATTCAGGTTCTGGGAAGGAGGAGGCACCGAAGGACACGGGTTACTTTCCAGGTCTGGCCATGGAGAGGTGACGACAGGAGGGCACTCGGCTAGCCGGCCTCCACCCCTGCAGGGGTTATGGGTGCTACCCAGGAGCATACAGCATACAGCCACACTTGATAAGCATTATGCATGAGAGGGTGGAGGGTCCCAGCAGCTTCTCCTTTGTCCTACATAAAAACCCTGGAGAGGAAAGGACAACCACCTCCTCCTGCAGGAGTCTCAAAATTAGAGCAGAAGAGAGAACGTGTTCTTTGAATTTTCATGTTCTATATCAAAAATAATTTGGATTTTGCAGTTTACTCCCAAGCATGTATGTGCATGCATGTGAGTTGTGTGTGTGTGTGTGTGTGTGTGTGTGTGTGTCTCCCCACTAATCTTTCAGGCAGATGAGCCTCAGCTGTCCTCATGCTAGTGGTGCCATCTTGCATACCACCTGATGCCCCAGGGTCCACATTCCTGAGTGAAAAAATCTCAGGAGAGAAGGGAGTTGTGTGCAGGAACACAGCTTGCTTAGCAGGGAGGGGCAACCTGGGGACCAGGAGGTAGGGGTAGACACATCTGTGGCAAGGAAGGGAAAGATTCTGAATGTGTTGCGGCCCTTGAAAAGCCTCCTCCTACTCCAAGCCCCACTCATCTTTCTGCAGCGGTGAGTGAGAGAAGGAGGAACTAGACAGGAGGAGTTGGAAGAGGCTGTGTGGGGGGCAGGCTCCTGCCTCACTGCAGTGAGGGCTCTCCTGTCCACAGCCCAACACAGAGTGGCAATGTCCCTGCCCCAGGCCTCCACCCAAGTCCTAGGGATTTGGTAGGACAAGGGGCCTCAACAGGCTAAGCTGGGTGAGAGGAATGGGGTGCTACCCTGGAGTTTATGCTTTTCCAAGGTTCACCCAATCTGCCCTCAAACACGATGGAAGCTCCTTCCTGAATCTTCCACTTCCAGCCCCTCCTCTCTGCCCATCTAGGATGTGGGAAATGAGGCCTGGAGAAGAGAAAGTGCTAGAACAAGTGTCATTGTCCTTGTTCTTTCACCAACTTTGTGTGTGTGTGTGTGTGTGTGTGTGTGTGTGTGTGTGTCTGTAGCTGTATATGTGCCTGTGGGATGGGCCTTTGGTGCGTATCTGCGCAAGATGATATGGACATGTAGGGTTGTGTGTCTGTGTTGTGTGGGTCTCTGTATGTGTGGAATGTGCGTCTGTTTGTGTACGTATGTGGTGGAGGACAGGGGCCTCCAAAAAGCCTTAGGGGAGCAGTGCCTGAGGTACAGGTGAGAAGATCTTTGTGCTGCCCCTGCCCCTTGGGACCACCACCAGCCCTTGCTAGGCTCCCTGAGTCGCTGCCTCCATCTCCCTTCTCCATCCATCACAGAGCCAGCCACCAGAAAGTCTCATCCCTTGACTGCCCACTCTTTACCTATGGAGTGATTCCCAAATCACTTAGTGAGGTGCCCACTGGCCATCATGACTGATTCCACCTCCCTATCCAACCCCTTCACTGTGCCCAGCTCCAAATCTATGCTCAGATCTGATGAATTGCAATGTATCAATAACAGCTACGGTATGTGAGCCCAGCAGTAAGGTTTTATGTGCTTTCTCTCACTTAGTCTCCAGTCAATAGAACGAGCTGCTTATAGCTATTGTCATCCACATTTGCCACAAGAGAAATTGGTTGACACCAATTATCTCCCCAGGACCATCTAGAGGCAGGAGTCCTGAGGTATAGGTGAGAAGATCTCTGAGCTGGGCCAGGAAGGGAGAGGTAGGGCTGGGCAGGGGTGCGAGCAGGGAGGGACCCGGTGACCCGAGTGCCCAAGTCCCTGTCCAGCCAGGATGCAAATGAACCATGAGGGTGAACAGGACCATTATTTGGATGCCCAGGGATTCGTGTCTCCTCACCACTGGCTTTCGGGTGCAAAGCCAGGCCCTGCTCCACCAGTCCTGCAGGGCAGTGGAAAGTATGTGGGCCAGCAGTGATGGCATTTGGCCCTGGTTCCTTTCCACGCAGAGCGGAAGGAAAGCCGCCAGTGGCAGGATGATTTTGGCCAGCTTGGATCCTGGATTCTTTACAACTTCCATTCAGGCCACAGGACCCGTGCCACCAAGACACGTGGACAGGAGTGAGCCATGAAAAGGCCTGAGGTCTAAACAGGCCTGTCTCCTCCCACCTCAGAGGCGGGGCTGGGATTCCAGCGTGTAATGCATAATGCCCGAAGGAAAGTTACCACTGTGGCATCAGCCCTGCGGCTTCACAGGGCAAGCAAGCTGGACAGACTTCATTACATTTACAGATCTTGCCCCCCACTCGCCCCCCTGCCACCCTGCCATGGGGCAGCAGTGCAGGCTGGCTAAGGGGAGATGTGAACCTCAGCACCCCAGCTATGACAGTAGGAGGAGGAAGGCCCTGTGTGGGGAGAGGCTCAGCAGAAGCACGACTGGTGGGGAAAGTCAGGTGGGTTCTAGGATGTGGGAAATGCGGCTTGAAGAAGAGAAAGTGCTAGAACAGGTGTCGTTGTCCTTGTTCTTTCACCAACTTTGTGTGTATGTATCTGTGTGTGTCTCTGTGTATCTGTATATGTCTCTGTGGGATGGGCCTCTTGTCTGTAGCCGCACATGACAATGTGTACATGCAGGGTTGTGTGACTGTGTTGTGTAGGTCTCTGTTCGTATGCAGTGTGCGTCTGTTTGTGTACGTATGTGGTGGAGGACAGGGCCAGAGGAACTTGTCCCTCCAAAGCATGGGAGGAGCAGTCAGGACAGGCTTATTTATACGCATTGTTCCTTCAGAATGGAATGTCGTTTCTTCTCCGTCCAACAGAACCAACTCCTTTCCATTCTGTTGGACTCAAGTCTCATTCATTCATTCAATAAAATACAGTCTCTCCCCTCCATGGACCCTGCCTCCTCCCAACCATAGGGCTTGCCTCTCCTCTGAAAAATAATGACTGCAAGGGGCCTTATTTTATCAAACACCAACCACGTCATTACACGTCAGGCTCTGCGCTCAGAACTTTCTGACCATTCCCTTGATCAATTCCCACGACAGCCTGTGAGAAGACTAATGGTATACCACACTACAGGGGAAAAAACAAGAAAACTTGGCAAGGTTTTGCCACTTCTCCAAGTCACAAAGCCAATTAGTAGGCAAACAAAGGTGAAAACTGAGTTCTGACTCCAAGCCCACACTCTAGACTAGTAACCACTGGTCTCTGAGAGGTCTTCCCCCCCCACACTCCCCCCACCCATGCCCTGTCCACTGCCTGGTTTAGAATCGACCCACATAGGGCAGGGCCTGGGGCTCTGGCTTCTAGGTGGTCCCTTTGGGGCCTGGCCAGTGCTGTGCAAAGTCCACCCTGCACCCGCCTGGAGGAGCCGTGAGTCAGACCCGAGTGCTCGTACGTGAGGGCAGAGCTGACTCCCAGCTGCTCCTGGACTCAGGCCTGGGGAGGCAGGGGAACCCTGCATGGCTCACGTTCAGCACTCACTGCTAGCTAACAAGCTCCCATAGGCCGCTCAGAGACCTCTGTGTAGAAAAACACAGGCAGACACACATCACTTCCCTCCTTACTTCACTGCTGTGGAATCCCTTCCATAACCACAAGTGCTAGGTTTTTTTTTTTCCTCCCCCAGAAGTTCAACTCCAAAAGAGAAGAGAGGATTTGAAACATTAAAACATAGACACATTTTTCTTTTCAAACCAAGGGCTCTCTAGACTTGTTAGATTTACATTAAGCCCGATAGCCCAGAAGCTGGTAAAGTGTCTGGCACATTTTAAAATTCAAATTAAAGCCTGAATGCTGTCCCCCTTGCCAGAGACAGTAGTTTACCTAGCTCTCCAAAAGGCTTCCCTCCAGGGAATCCACAGAACTTTCTGGACTTGCCCTACTCAGCGCTAATCACATCCCCAGGGAGGGCCTGAGTACTGGGAGCGCTTATCACCTGCTTCCAAAAGGGAAAATCAAGGTGCAGTGAGACCAGGACCTGCCTGCTTCAGCCAGTGGGCTGGTGAAGAGCTTGGACTTCTGGTCTTGTGCCTGAATATTTCACATTTGCAGCTTGGTGAATAACTTGCAAATTCCACAATGTGACAGTGTGGGGCTGTCGCCAATGAGGAAAAATCACTAGTTTTGAAAGTCTAGTTGGAGATTGCATCAGAGGAAGACACAGGAGAAGGCAAGGCAAGAAAGCAAGGAAGCCTCCAACGCACTTCACAATTTATCTGAAAACTGAGCACTAGCACCACTGCCCCCCAGGGAAGAACGTTTGCAAGGGCCAGGTCTTAGCCCAAGGATCCTCCTTCCCTCTGCTCCAGAAACCATTATTTTTTTTAAATAAATTGTTTGTTTAAATATTTTTTTATTTTTCAATTACAGTCAACATTCAATATTATATTAGTTTCAGGTGTACAGCATAGTGGTTAGACATTTATATAATTTATGAAGTGATCCCCCCAAATAGTAACCACCCGGAACTATGCATAGTTATTACAGTATTATTGACTATATTCCCTATGCTGTACTTTACATTCCTATGACTATTTTTCTTTTAACTAAATTTATTGGGGGTGATATTAGTTAACAAAATTATATAGGTTTCAAATGTACAATTCTGTAATACATCATCTATACATTGCATTGTATGTTCACCACCCAGAGTCAGTTCTCCTTTCACCACCATATATTTGACCCCTTTACCCTCTTCTACCTCTCCCCCTCCTCACTTACCCTCTGGTAACCACTAAACTGTTGTCTGTGTCTGTGAGTTTTGTTTGTCACTTTCAGTTTTATATCCCACCTATGAGTGAAATCCTATGGCTCTCGACTTTTTCTGTCTGACTTCGTTTAGCATAATAATCTCAAGATCCATCCATGTTGTCACGACCCATGACTATTTTGTAACCACCAATTTGTACCTCTTACTCCCTTCCCCCTTTTCACTCATCTGCCAACCCCTCTCCTATCTGGCAAGCATCAAAATGTTCTCTGCATCTATGAATTTGTTTCTGTTTAGTTTGTTCCTGTATTTTATTTTTTTGATTCCACATGTAAGTGAAATCATATGGTATTTGTGTTTCTCTGTCTGACTTATTTCACTTAGCATAACACCCTCTAGGTTCATCCATGTTGTCACAAATGGCAAGATTTCGTTCTTTATGGCCAATAGTCCATTGTATATATGTACCACATCTTCGTTATCCATTTGCCTATTGATGGATACTTAGGTTGCTTCCATATTCTTGGCTATTGTAAATAATGCTGCAATGAACATAGGGGTGCATACGTCTTTCTGAATTCGTGGTTTGGGTTTCTTAGGATAAATACCCTGAAGTGGAATTGCTGGATCATAATTCTGTTTTTAATTTTTTGAGGAAACTCCATACTTTAGAAGTGGTAATCGAACATCAGCCCAGACTTCTTGGAGTAGTGAGGGGGTGAGAGAACCATGAAGGACACGTGAGTCCGCCACTATCCCAACTAGAATGCACGACTGGTTAATCCACACAACTTCTGCTCACTTAGCAAGTCCCTCCTTTCTACTTCTAACAGCGTCCTGCATCTTGCTCTCAAAGGCTGCAGTTTCCTTTATTCAAGACATTTCAAAAAATGTCTTGTTAGATAGAGATCCATTTTCCCAACTGCTAGCATGGTACCTTCCTCAGCACCTCAAACCAAACACATCCAGGATGCCCTGGGCATTTCCTGTTTTCACCGGGTGAGGCTCCAGCCCTTCCAGTTTGCAGACCAGAAGCCTTGCGTGCCTTTTGCACCCTCTGTCTTCCTCTATCTTCAGCCCATTTTGCCCAGCAAGGCCTTTTCTATCCTTCCACCACCTTTCCATCCCCACTTCTGTTTTCCTGTCAGGTGTGCCATGACAATTGCGAAAACAGGAGAAGGGCATATAATTCCGTCATTTCCCATGGGCCCTGCGTGTCTTCTCAGTCTGAGTGAATCACTGACCCAGGCCACGTGAACACACCACTGGCCCGTTCACCCACCCTGACCACAGTGTCCTCACGGGTCTTGCTAGGAACCTTCACGTGATACCCCAGGCCTTAGGCTCTGGTCAAGAGACTCCTTGATCATCCCATCTCATTCCCTCCTTCCCTTTTTCCAGCCAGTGAGCTTTTCCCACTGTCTTGCTGCTGTCATTCTTTGAATTCCAGTGTCAATTCTCTCTTCCCTTCTCTCTATGTGTTAGGGACAATTTCATTCAAAAAATATCTGTTGAGTGCTATGATGTCCCAGGCACTGTGAGATTCTGGGACACACAGGTCAATCAGACAGGCGAATCTCTTGCACACTCATGACAGAAGGGGAAAGAAACAGCATGGCTTCCTCCAGGAAGCACCCTCCCCTAAATAGCTCATCCATATAAATTTCTTCTTATCCTTCTAACGTTTGCTCTCTGAATCACTCATTCAGTCCTTGGTTATATTGACTCCCTGGTACTATTCTTTATCAGTCCACATGCTTTTGTTGGACTGCGAATCCCTCAAGGACAGAACTGTGCCTCGTGTTGTTGTTGCTATTTTTGTTATTACCCACAGCTCCTTGTGCCAGACAGACACATAGTGGGTCCTCGAATATTTTTTGAATGAACCAATAATGATTTCGAAAAATCCGATTACAGGAATTCAGCTTAGCTAGAAACTTTGGGCTCCCAAGCTAAAAATTTAATAAAGACGCCCTTTATTCTTTGTTTAATGCAAAGTAAACAGCGAGGCAGTGCTTGCCTCCCTTCATAGCATAAACCCTACTTATGTGACTTATGGATACACAAGCAGAATGTCTGCCCTTTAGCCCTGCGTTCTTGTCATCTGAGATACTTAACACCCTTCCTTTTCCCCTTGAAATCTGATTGCAAGTAAAGCTAGTGCACTGAAAGCTGATCTGATCCTCAGCACATGTTTAGATGGTTTAGCTAAGTGGGTATTATCTGCAAAGTGTGTGAGGCATATTGTATTAGAAGAGTCTAGCTACCGTGTTTCCCCGAAAATAAGACCTAGCCAGACAATCAGCTCTAATGTGTCTTTTGGAACAAAAATTAATATAAGAACCTGGTCTTACAGACAATAGTTTAGTGGTTACCACAGGGTAAGGGGGGTGGGGGGGAGGGAGATGAGGGTAAGGGAGATCAAATATATGGTGATGGAAGGAGAACTGACTCTGGGTGGTGAACACACAATGGGATTTATAGATGATGTAATACAAAATTGTACAACTGAAATTATGTAATTTCATTAATAATTGTTACCCCAATAAATAAATTAAAAAAAGAACCTGGTCTTATTTTACTATAATATAATACTGGGTATAATATAATATAATAATATAATTAATATAATTAATATAAAATATAAAAATATATAATATATAGTATATAGTATATCATATATAATATATAATATATAATATATAATATATAATATATAATATATAATACATAATACATAATATATAATATATAATATAATATCAGGTCTTACATTAATTTTTGCTCCAAAAGACACATTACAGCTGATTGTCCAACTAGGTTTTATTGTCGGGGAAACAGAGTACACTGTAATTATCCCTGTTGATGATCAAATCAGGAATTCATAGCATAAGAAGCTGCCTGTAACATTCTCCAGCCAGTGGCTTGTGACTGGGTCTGGTGGGTGAAACGGGAGAGGGCAGACATTGTGGCAATGTCTGTTCCTAAGCTCTGTGAGGGAGACCGAGCGAGGTGGAGGGGACGGGGTGAGGGTGGAGTGGAGAGCTGAGGTCATGCTAAGCTACCAGAGGAAAAAGCCACAGTCTGTCTGGGCCCTCCTCCTATAAATCAAGAACTTTGCAGCGCTGCTGGAAAATCGAATACTATTTCATTTTCCAACTTGAAAGCACTGGGGTAGGCAACAGAGGCTGATTCTTTGGAGAACAGGCAAGCCCTGCTGTCTGCAGGAAGCTGGCAGGACACCTGCTCCAGCAACCAGGCCCTAGGACCCAGCAGAGGTGCTGACAGACCAGGTAAGTCCTGGGCCAGGCCCAGTGATCCACCACACTCCCAGGTGGGGTACCTGATGCTTCTCTTCAAAGCAATCATCACCATGGTAACAAAGTAATGATCTGGGAAATCATCTCTCTCCACTATTAGACAGCAAGCTCTAGTAGGACAAGACTATCCATTCATTTCATTAACCCCTTATTCCCAGGGCCTAACATAGGGTCTGGTGCTCAATTAACATGTATTGAACAACTAAATGAACGGATACAGCTCCCGCTGCCTTAGCAACAGCCCTCCAGCATGGCGGAGATGACTCAAATGAACCACTGGGGCCCATTGCAGAGCCAGACTGGAGATCACCAGCCCGCCCTAGTCACATCAGCAGACCGCTCTATAGAATGGATCCCCCCAACCAGGGCAGAGAGAGGCTTTTTCTGGCCCACCTCAAGCCCCTGCTCCTTCCATACAGCACCCCTTACACTGATCTCTCTCCATTAACCTCTCCCTTTCCAAACTGCCATACAACTTACTGTCCACCCCACATTGTTCCAAGTTTGAGTACCTAAAGTCCATTCATTTATCTCCTCTTGCAAGTACCGTTATTTATTCATTTAGCTCATCTCACCATTATCAATACAATGGTATTTACGCTTTTCAAAGGGCTGTGTGTGCAAAGCCCAGGCATGAATCAGGTTCCCAGATTTGCCAGGATGGGCACAATCTCAAACATTTTGTTGTGTTAGCCACATAAGTTCCCTTTTGCTTTTCAGATGCTATGACCTATTTTTAGTTTGTCAAACAGATCACCTTAGAACTATTTCTCTGGTGTCCATTGTGATGGCTGGCAAGCATGACCACCCAGAGGCCCTTGATAAATAGAGTCACGGGATATTAGCACTGGATAGGATCTCATCCATCCTCTTGCCCAAACTCCCAGGACAGCTGGGCAGTTGGGCAGGACTGGGGATTCAGAGCTATGGGCTTCCAGGGTAACTGTACTCCCTTGCTGAAGAGTCTGGCACAAACTGCCCACTTGCAACCATTTCTTGTTCTGCCAACAGAGGAAGGACGTCCAGCTATCCTATGGACATGGGGGGACATGGGTCTATATTTAGGCCTGGAGGGACCACCACCTTCTAAACTGCACAGAGATGAACACAGCCTCCCTTTCTTTCCTTAACCACCCAGGTTAAGGAAAGCCGCACCTCCTCTCTGGTGGGGGGACAAAAGTCCTGGCTGGGAGATGCTGGGGCCTTTCTAGAGTTAATCACTCCCTTTTCGGCTCTGGGCCTCCATCCCCGGGAGCCCCCAGATGCTGGTGAGATAAGGCTGCTGCTGCCAGAGGAAAATCTTGAAGCATTTGGCAGCTGACTGTGACTAATAAAAACCTGGACTCCTGGAATTTTAAAAATTCGCAACAGCCTCAACCCTGTGGTTAAGAGAAGAAAGAACTTTTTCAGGTCTCAGTGCCCTTCCAGAAGGAAATGAACGAGTGGAGAGCAGGGGTACCAGATTCTTCCAGTTCTGTTCTCGTCCCCTCCAGTCCTGTTGGCCTCTCCAGACCTCCTGGGCTGCCTGCTGTCACAAAGGAAAACCTGAGGCCCCGGGGGCTACTGGGGGATAGGCCACACCTAAATCTCACAGCCTAGGGATTCCCAATCAGTTCTGGTCACCTAATTGCTTTTTCAAAAGAATTTTTAAAAAGTGGGTTGAAAAGAAGGTGTGGTGGGGAAGTGGAGAAAAGGAAAAAACCTGAATGTTCCCTGATGTAACCACACATGGCCCCAGCCACGAGCCGTGCCATGAGCACATGACTTAGCAATGTGCAAAACAGCCAGTGTCCAGAGGTTTGCACAGAAGGGCATCTGGATTTGTAATTTCTCCTTATCTGATGCTTTTTCCAACTTGTCTACCCGCCACAGACAGGAAACAAAGCCTCTTGATTTAAGAGCCTCTGAAATCCTGGGAGGTTTGTTTGGGGCTCTGTTTTCTGGGTTTAAAAAGATCTGTTCACTTGGAACCAAAAGTATTTCCCATTTTATTTATTTATTTTTTTGCTCCTCCTTATCTCTTATTACGATTTTGGGCCTTCAAGGTTTGAGACTCCTTGGCCTTACAAAAAATGCTATTTTACAGTAAGGTCTCCAGAGACCCCAGAAGGGTCAGTCACTTTGCACATACAGCCGCAAGTCTCAGGCTCCACTGGGATCTGTGGAACTCAGGTGTCCTGCCTTCAACTCTGGGGTCTAAACCTTAGAATACACAGTACAACCTGTGACAGTACAGCCTGTATCGGAAATGGGAGAACTGACACTCCGCTTGGTTACTTCTCTCGGTGAAATGAACCCAGACTGGTAAATCAGTGGTAGGAATACCTCTACAGTTTGCAAGCACTTTTACAGAAATCGTCTGATTTTTCCCCCCTACAGAATATTTAAACTGCCTTGTAAAAGATGAGTACATGCTGTGTCATTCTGATGGAGAAAACATTGCCACTCTGGATTGCAGACCGTCATAGATGGAAGGCACTTGAATTCAACCTGCTCATCTCAAAAAAACAAAAAAAACCAGACTTGCCCATTGCACTAGCTGCTGGCCCACCAGGTAGCTCGAGGTCCAAACCTGTGACCTGTCCTGTGGTGGGGTCATTCACATGAGAAAGGTATGCTTATGAAGTGTCCAGGAGCCCCTGAGGGTACCCCCAAACAGGATGCAGGAGCCACTGGAAGCACAGTTAGCTCAGCAGTGATATTCCGTCAGCCAGGCCCCAGGGCTAAGTGACTCATGCCTCTGGCATCCCAGAGTGGGATGAACTTGGTCTAGACTGATGCACAGTTTTCTTCCACGCTCTGCTTGGGGAATTCCAGTGTGCTCCTGAGAAGGCTCACACCTGTGAGTGTCATCTCTAAAGCTCTGTGATCTGTCCCCAGTTTCCAGGGGTGAGTGAGGATCGATGTTATACAGCCCACCACACCTCTGCGGAGTAGGGGTGGGAAGAGACGGGTGTCTGCATCACATTCATTTACACCTGGGGTCTCAAGACATGGAGACATCATTAACTGACGCTTCACTTTGACCACATTTCTCTCTTCGCCATTTTTGAATCTATGGGCCCTGAATGGGGGAAAGTGGAGGGAGAGCTTTAGCTTTCACACTTGGCTGTGGACAGTGAGGGCAAGAAGTTTGCTCCTACTTTCAAGGCCAAGGTTGGGAGGGGTCAGAGAAGAGGCAGGGAGAGAATGGAGCACACAGCTGGCATCCCTTCTCTCTCTCTCTCTCTCTCTCTCTCTCTCTCTCTGATGTATAACGCTGATTCACACAATGGTGGACCCTGCCAACAACCAGCTGTGGCTGTCCTCCGCGTGGGTTGCGTATATTTTCATAAACGCAGAGTAACAAGTGATCTTAGAACTTAGTAATCACCTCATCCTGCTTCCTTCCCAATGCAAGAATCTGGCTGCAATTTTCCTGGTTGGAGGCCATCCTATTCCTGGTTGAACTACTCCAGTGACAAGGAATTCACCGCTAATAGGGCAAAAGGGTATCCACTGCAAAGGGGCAACCCTCAGTGTTACAGAATTTTCATGTTGAGCTGAAGTCTACATCCCATTACCTTCTCATCCATCTTAATTCTGGGATTTAAAACAAATCATAAACATCATCTCCATGGTAGCACTTCAAATATTTGAAGAAAACAGACACAAACATTTGAAGAAAACAGACATGTCTCCCCCCATAACTCTTTTCTTGACCCAATATCTTCATTTCCTCATGACATGGTTTCCCGATCTGACCCTTTCCTGTTAGTCCTTTCTCTGGGTGAACTAGTTGAGAAATGGCCCCAGAACTGAATCCTGCACTCAGTTCTTGGTCCCAAAAGGAAAGAGTTTAGGAAAATAACTTCTATCAGTGTATCAGTTTATATTCATTTTTTTTCAGCAGCCACATCATACCTTTGGCTTATACTGAGCTTTCAGCCAACCAATCCCCTTCAGGGATTTTTAAAAAACATAATCAACCCTTTCAGTCACTCTCTCTAGCTTTCGCTCTGTGGATGATTTTTCCCCACATGGACCTTGATATAGGACATTACAATGGTCCCTAATATGTTACAGTTGGGGCCTATGATTTCAACCTACTGAGGTTTTTCTGAATCTCATTCCCTAATGTTATATTCCAGCAATACCTTCCCGCTTTGTGTCTCCTATGAATTTGATCAGTGCTTATTTTAATCTCCATGCGAATTTCTGATACGCGATGGGGAAGTGGGAGTAGAGCCCACTTACTGTTCTCACACGGACTACTCGGCAGTTCTCCTGGGTACCATTAGTCAGTACACTGTAACTCCACCTAACGGCATGTCCACCAAACCTACTTCTTGGCCTCTTGTTCACAACCTTTAATAGGGGACATTTCTTTAGCCAAGAGGAATGACTTCATGACTTCAGCCACTAACACAGGCTATTACATGAAGTATTTCAGAGAAACGTTTCAGCATCCCACAAAAATCCGCTGTAGGTGGTCTGAGCAACTCACCGCCTGTCAGGCCAGCGCTGCCAGTAAGCACGGGCTTTAGCCACAAAGCCCTGGATGGAAGACTCCTCTGACAATTCTCAAAGGCTCTCCTCAGACACTCTGAGAGCTAGGCCCTCTCATGACCTACTTTCATCCAATACCAAAGGGAAGAGGTTATAGGGGACTGCTCATCAGTTGAAAGTTTCCTCAGTGTCTGTGGTGGGACGAGAAAGCCGCCACCCAGTCTGGTTCATTCATAGTAATCAGTCTGATTTTTCCGACAGTAAGAGGGAAGCCTTCTAGGAAAATGCAGAGGATGGAAGGTTGTGGAAGTCGTCCAGCCTTTCCACCCAGATGTCCCCCCAGCTAGTCCTCTCTGGGTTGCTGTAAATTCATTTAGGATGTAGGCTTCTTGCCTTGGAATGACATTCTAGCTTTCCCCAAGACATGCATCTCGTCTTCTCAGGTTATAAGGACTGAAGGACAAGGGCCATATTTTCTTCCCCTAATGGTATCCCAGACCATATCTGTATGCAGCAGACACCCAACAAATGTCCAGAAGAAAGATAGGGACCAAACTTTCCTACCGTGGACTCCAGCCCCTCCAGAATAAGAAAGTATTCTCCAACAGATTTTTTTCAGTCCTCCCTCAGTCTATTCTACCCAATGAAGGTTCTGCTTTTCATATGACCCATCTTATTTGCCCTCCAAATACTCAGCATCAGAACTCCACATAGAGGTATTCAATAAAACTTCTCTGTTCAAGTGATACTCACAGAATCCTTTCCAAGAATCAGTTTTTCCTAGTGGCAAACCCACTGACATTTTGGCCCACGTTCTTTTGATTGAAAAGAATGACTTTTTTAGGCCCAGAAGCCTGAATCTTCACTTGACAATCCAAGTGGATTATCCAAGGATCCTAGGCCAAACAGAGGCCCATTAAAGATGTTATAAATAACTCATTATTCTAGAAGGCAGGGCAATGCTATAAAGGAAAGATTTGCTTCTGTGTGCTTGTCATCACTGTTTAGTTTGATATTTTGTCCTGGGTGATTCTTCATCTAAGGGGATAATGATCTTTGGTTTGAATTCCTGGGAAGAAGAAAACTTGGGAGTTAGACATATTGTTCCCATTAAGTCCTAACATTATTTCTGTTGGATACAATGGTGAATTAGATATAGCCCCTGCCCTCACTGGAAAGATGAGATACATACAAATGGGTGCTAATTATTCTGTATGAGCTTATAAAGAGAGGAAACGGAAAGTGTGAAACTGAGTTGCAAAAGTCTACACTCCAAATCATAAACTTTATGGTAAAGCAAAGTTATCAACGGTAACTAGAATACTAAACAAAGTACATCAACTCTATAACAATCACTTCTAGTTATTTCTAATAAAATAGCAACATTTGAAGAATGTCGGCTAGAAATGGTCTCCTGCCAGCTGAGAGAAGGCTGGAGATCCTTTTCCATGCTATAATACAGGTTTGGACAAGTTCCTAGAATGCTCTAGGAACATATGAGAAAAGAGCAGGATAGTGTGAGTCATGAGAGGAAAAATGTAAAGACCACAATCTGGGTAGAACTTCCTCTGGAACCCAAACAGGGCAATTTCAAGAATCACCTTTCTTCAGCATTAGTCTGGGGTAAGCTGAAGGTTAAAGCACAATGAAGACTCCTTAGCCTGGACTCAGGGCAGCTCCCACAGCCCCTTGGGGTGACCCCAATATATTCCTTGAGAAAGGAGTCTTGGCTGCCTACTTCTCCAGCCCTAAGCCCACATTCCTTGAATGTAAAAGTAGTGCAATAAATATTTGCTAATTTTGTTCTTTAAGTGGAGAATCTGTTGGAAAATCTGAAATTTAGCCATAAATGTAGAAGGGTCAGAAGACTTTTGCCATTCCCAAATGCTGACTTGGGTCAGGCAGCAACATTAGAATCCTCTGGGAGAGCTAGAAGTAACCTGTTCCCACAGTGCGAGATTCTGATTCAGTAAGCTAAGGTGAGACCCCAGTATCTGCATTTGTAAAGTAATTCTGATCCCCAGCTAGATTTGGGAACAACTGTCCTGTGGTAGCCAGCCTCCGAAAGGGTACCCAGTGATCTCCACCTTCTGCATTCATTCCCTTGGGTAATCTCCTCCCACACTATACATGGTTAATCTGTGTGACTAATAGATTTCAGTGGAAATGACGGAATATCACTTCCAAGATTAGGTTATGAAAGACTGTGGCTTCCATGTTTTGCTCCCTCTCTCTTTGAAGCAAGACAACTGCCATCTCTTAAAGACATTCAGGCAATCTATAGAGAGGATGTGTGGAGAGGATCAGAGGGTGCCAGCTGACAGTCAGAAAGAAACTAAAGCCTGCCAACAACCGCATGAGTCAACTTGGGAGGCCATCTCCCGACCCCAGTTGATAGCCTGACTGCAACCTCATGAGAGACTGGATCAACTACCTAAACCACTCCTGGATTCCTGACCCTCACAAACTATGTGAGATAATAAAAATTTGCTGTTTGAAGCTGCAAAATCTGGGGGGTAATTTGTTATGCAGCAATTGATAACTAATACACTTTCCTCGTCCAAAGGGTAAACTCCTGAACATAGCACAAAAGGTCTTTCATGCTCACCTTTCTAGCTTCATTTTACACTACTCCCAGATTCACACATGAGCAGCACTGGCCAACTTATCCCCAGTCCACACCTCCATTCCTCTGTGCCTTGGCCCAAGCTGTTCTCTGTGTCTGGAATGCCTTTTCCCCATTGATGGCATTGCATCCCCTTCTCCAGAAATCCTCCCCCAACGGCCCCCGCACCAAATCCAATTGCCTCGGGCCTCCCTTCTCAGTGATCACACATACTTCTTGGAATCAGTAGATGAAAAGAGAGTGACATGGAAGGAGGAAACAGTCACTTGAAGGAGTCATCAAGAGCACATGACTTGCCTCTATGTGGTTGATCAATGAATTGTCGAATTTGAACCCAGGAATCCTTTTGTCACTGCACACCACACCCACATCTTCTGTGTGCTTGCAGTCAGTGACACCCCAGCCATTGGAGGAGCAGGCTGCGAGGGTTGGCTCTTTCCCGGTGCAGTAGATATTGTCCAGCCAGATGGGGCCTGAAGGAAGCAGAGAAGAGGGAAACCAAGCACTACGTCAAAGTAGGTTTGAGTCTTTGTGGGCACCAACGTCGCACATAGAGAATTTTCCCTCTAATTTTGGCAACTGTATGTGGTCATCAATTGATTTTTAGTATGTTAAAATATTGCATATAGTTCTAGACCATCTGGATTCCCTTGCCGGAGGGATGTGTTAGATGGAACACGATTCGGGTAGAAATCAGAGTTGAGCCCGGACGTCATGTGGTTATAGGGGAAAGAGCAGGGACTTTGGATACTAAGCTGGGGGTGAATTGGCTCAGCCACTCAGCTCTGTGACCTTGGTCAAAGCACCTTTTTCTCATCCATAAAGTGGGGATAATAATGATGAATTCCAGGGCTGTGTGCAGACTAGAGACAAAACATGGCACTTGCCCAGTTTATTATTGGCCCATACTTACTCAAAAACAGTAACTATGATGATGATGATGATGATGACGATGAAGAAGTAGATGTGATTTTAGTTATACTGACTATGACACAAGTCAGACTTACCTTCCACCTGCAGCAGAGACTGAACTATGGCCTTTCTGGGAAAATCTGAGCTATCCTGCAACTGAGTGTTTAAAGCTTTTAAGGCATTTTCACATGTATACCTCCCCTGACTTCCTCAGACCTCAGGGAAGAGGATGAAAAGGCATTGATATTCCTACTTCACACAGATGCAGAGCTCTGGCTCAGAGAGGGCACCCCACTCTGCAAGGCCACCCCCTGAGCCCAACACCCCAGTCCATTCAGTGCTCTTGTCACTTCCTGATGTTTCCCATCCACTGATTCAGAGACTAACCCACAGAGAGGTCTCCTCAAGTTTCAGAAGTCAGGTGAAGGCAGGGCTGGGGTGCAGCTGGATGGGCAATCTCTCTGGGAGGCCCTGTGGAATTCTGCTCACCTCCTGTGCCTTTATCTGATTTGCACTAAGTAGAGAATTTAGTGTGCAAAGCACTAGAAGGTTAATCACAATAAGACACCCCCTTCCACCCATTAGGATGGCTACTATCAAAAAAAAAACAGAAAATAACAAGTGTTGGCGAAAAAGTGGAGAAATGAGAACGCTTGTGAAGTGTTGGTGAAGGGGTGGAGAAGTGGGAACCCTTGTGCACCGTTGGCAGGAATGCAACATGGTGCAGCCCCGATGGGAAACAGGCATTCCTTCCTTAAGAAATTAAAAATGGAATTACTATATGGCCCCGCAATTCCCACTTCTGGATATACACCTAAAAGAATTGAAAGCGGGGTCTCAAAGAGATATCTGCACACTCGTGTGCATTACACCATTATTCACAGTAGCCAACAGATGAAAGCAACCCAAATGTCCATTGATAAATTATGGTATACACATATATTGGAATATTATTCAGCCTTTAAAAAAAAGGAAATTTTAACACATGTTGTTACATGGATGAATCTTGAGTTCATTATGCTAAGTGAAGTAAGCAAGTCACAAAAAGACAAATACCACAAGATTCCACTTCTAGGGGGTACCTAGAATAGTCAAAATTCATAGAGACAGAAAGTAGAACGGCAGTTGCCGGTGCTGGGGGAGAGGGAATGGGGAATTGTTGTTTAACAGATGTAGAGTTTCAGTTTTGCAAGATGAAAAACATTCTGGATACTGTTTGCACAACAATGTGAATGTACCAACACTACTGAACTGTACATGGAAAAATGGTTGCGATGGCATATCTTACGTTATGTGTATTTTGCCATAATTAAAAATAAAATTTTTTTAAATGCTAGAGGGTTTTCAAATAGTGATTTTTATAAGTGCCACTACAAAATGAAAGGGAAGTGTGGGGACAGAGCCCCAGAAAGCAGTTTCCAGGCTCTCGGCCTCATGTGGAGAGGTGCTGGCTCGGACAGTGGATGGCCGTCAGCTGTGGCTGGTTGGCCATCAGCTGTAGCCATTACGCCATTGGTCACTGATATAACTGCCGCAGCTACGGAGGGGAGCCGAGGAGAATGAAGGAGGAGACTGAAGGAGAGTGAAGGAGAGTCGAGGAGAGTTGGTCGGTTGGCAGCAAAGTGGACAGCAGGTCGCACGTCGTGTAAACCCAGCCTCCAGTGAGACAATAGTGGTATGATTTCCCTACCTATGGCTCCGTGGGTGTTCCTTTTTGGCCTCACCATGTCCTGCGTTCTTATGTGGGGAGCGGGAGCAGAGACCCCGCCGGACACCCCGCACGACAGGAAGCAAAATCAAACCTGTCATTTTTCTCATGGCTCCACGTAGAACTCTATAGTATAATGGAGTCAGATCACCTGGGTTCAAATTCTCTCAGGCTTGGGTACCATTTGACTTGGTCAACTACTTCACCAAGCCTGTTCCCCATTTCTAAAGCAAAAACAATGATACCCAACAAGCAGGTTGCCATGGATATTCAATGAGATAATCTGTGTGCCTAGAACATGTTCAACCTCCCTTTCTCCATCCTTCTCACAATAAGTCAGAAAAACAATGAATACTGTTGTTTTCGTGAGGCAAGGGAGGAGCAGATAAAAACACTCCCATTGTAGAGATGAGAAAAACAAGAAGAACCTGAGGCTCTTCGAGGTCAGAGAGGACACAGGGCCAGTCTCCTGACTTCGAGGCCCGGCTAAAACACGTCTGCTGTGACGGGTGGCTGGTCAGGGTTCAAACCAGAACGTCTCCAATGCATTCAGGGGAACAAAGAGCTTATTGAAAACATCTGGGCTGAGGTTTTGCAACCGGTTTCTCAATTTGGCCTGATTTCCAAGCCATCAAGCTCCACTGAAACGTCTGCTCCCTAACCGATTGCTGTTTCAACAACAAATCAATGTTTGTCTTGCTAAGTACCAGAGATGGAAAAGACCCTCCATGTTTGATGCAGGGCCTCTTCCTTGGGACATTCTGTAGTAAAGCTGATAAAGGAAAAGGTGGTGAAAGGAGCAGTCTCCTTATTCCATCTGCAATGACAGAAACCACCGTCGCTAAGGGGGTGGGGAACCAGAGAGCGCATGGCTAAAGGCCGTGTGAAGAGCTGCAAAACATACTCCAGGGCCTGCTAAACTTTTCATAAGGAACATTTGCAGTTAGACCCCGGAGTGCTCATGGGAACTAACTTATCCTGAAAAGCTGCTTTCCTAAGGAGCTTCAATTCCACCCCAGTCATCCTACCCCCTGCCTATTCTCACCAGTTATTTTTTCTTTGATGGTGAAAATATAAATTTCTACTCAGCCCAAGTGTCACGCAGGGGACCCTGCTCGCTGCGCCATTTGTCGTGCAGGGTCTCAGCTCCCACTCCCCACCCAAGAACGCAGGACACGGTAAGGCCAAAAAGGAACACCCACGGAACCATAAGTAGGGGAGTCAAACCAATATATTCTCGCTGGCGGCTGGGCTGGA
The DNA here is from genome assembly GCF_964194185.1 of Rhinolophus hipposideros. Classification (NCBI taxonomy): domain Eukaryota; kingdom Metazoa; phylum Chordata; class Mammalia; order Chiroptera; family Rhinolophidae; genus Rhinolophus; species Rhinolophus hipposideros. The sequence continues at coordinate 43,123,774 of NC_138062.1, read as the reverse complement.
GACACAGGAAGCAGGATCTACATAATCTGCCTAACAGCAGTCCGCGCTTGCCAGCCACCATCTTCTCGCTAGCCCCCATTCCTTTTCTCTGCTAGCGTAGCCACAGCCGTTATATTAGTGGCCAATGGCCTACGGGTTACAGCTGACGGCCAACTAGCCACAGCTGCTGGCATCTGATCACAGTTGATGGCCATTTACTACCCGAGCCAGCACCTTTCTATGTGAGGCCGAGAGCCTGGAAACTGTTTTTTGGGGTTTTGTCCACACACTCCACCCCTACAGGGTCTCGCCTCACAATCTACGCGACAAGCGTCTTCTGCGAGGGGTCCTGTGCAAGGAGCCTGGAGGTGAATGCAATATCCTGGACACAGCCAGGCTCTCTGGGCACAGCCAGGGTTTCTCAGGGCACCACCAGTACTTCTGGGCACAGCCAGACTTCCTGGGCTTCTTAAGGTACCACCAGTCTCCCCGGGCACAGCCAGGGTTTCTCAGGGCACCACCCCAGTACTTCTGGGCACAGCCAGACATCCTGGGCTTCTTAGGGTACCACCTGTTTCCCCGGGCACAGTCAGCTTTTCTCAGGGCACCACCACAGTACTTCTGGTCACAGCCAGACTTCCTGGGCTTCTTAGGGTACCACCTGTCTCCCCGGGCACAGCCAGAGTTTCTCAGGGCACTGCCACTCTCTCTGGACACAGCCAGACTTCCTGGACACAGCCAGGGCCTCAGGGCACTGCCACTCTCTCTGGACACAGCCAGACTTCCTGGACACAGCCAGGGCCTCAGGGCACTGCCACTCTCTCTGGACACAGCCAGACTTCCTGGACACAGCCAGGGCTCTCAGGGCACTGCCACTCTCTCTAGACACAGCCAGACTTCCTGGACTCAGCCAGGGCTCTCAGGGCACTGCCACTCTCTCTCTGGGCCTCTCGGGGTACTGTGCTGGAACAACAGCGGCTCACATCAAGGTGCTTACATATTATCAATGGCGGCCAGTCAAGACACAAAAGCAAACATCAAACCAGTCCCACTACATGATGGTATGTTCCCAAACAGTCAAGCGTCCATTAAATTAGGGATGGAAGGCAATTCCTCATAGTCCATAGTCATTCGCCAGGGCTGTCCTGGGGGTGAGGGATGACCTTGAACTCACCCTCATCTCCCACGGAATTCTCAGCAAGCGTTTCCTCCTGGGACTAAAAGTCCTGCATCCGGGCTGCCTCAGCAAGCACTTCCCAGCCCACAGGGCAGCAACAACCTTTGCTTTCTCCACTTTCTCCGGCCTCTGCTGATTGGGGAACCATCCACGTCTTTCCACCCCTCCACGGGAATCAAGCTCTCCGGCAGCTGCTCCTCCTGGTCTTCCTCAGACTGAGCTTTCATACGCACAAACTGCTCCACTGCCCTGCGGAAAGCTTTGGCCAGCACCGTATCCTGCCGACTACGCCATGTGTCACGCAGGGGACCCTGCTCGCTGCGCCATTTGTCGTGCAGGGTCTCAGCTCCCACTCCCCACCCAAGAACGCAGGACACGGTAAGGCCAAAAAGGAACACCCACGGAACCATAAGTAGGGGAGTCAAACCAATATATTCTCGCTGGCGGCTGGGCTGGAGACACAGGAAGCAGGATCTACATAATCTGCCTAACAGCAGTCCGCGCTTGCCAGCCACCATCTTCTCGCTAGCCCCCATTCCTTTTCTCTGCTAGCGTAGCCACAGCCGTTATATTAGTGGCCAATGGCCTACGGGTTACAGCTGACGGCCAACTAGCCACAGCTGCTGGCATCTGATCACAGTTGATGGCCATTTACTACCCGAGCCAGCACCTTTCTATGTGAGGCCGAGAGCCTGGAAACTGTTTTTTGGGGTTTTGTCCACACACCAAGATAGCATCACCATGCATGGTATACTCATAAGACCTGATTCATGACAACTTTTTTTCCTGTATGTTTAATGCTTGTCGACTAGACTGTTCTAATTCCAAAGCAGCCAGCTTCTGGTTCTGCCTGTGGGAAGACAGGTTGATTCTAGGCACAGCGCAATGCATGCTATCCCAGAGCTGCACAGAAAGTGGCACTCGGGACACATATGAGGCTAAAACTTTGGACACAAAATGCCAGTCAATCAGAAGCAAGACTTCATTGTACTCTTTCCACTCATTTACTCTAAGAAATGCTCCTGAGAAAAGGAGAAGAATAAACAAAGGAACAGACAAGTTGGAAGATAAAGATCAGAAATGACTTTCCACTTGAATGCCTTTATGTTCCCCTCAACTCTGTAATGAAAATTGTTCACTGTTAGAATTATTCAAGTTAGAATCTTTGGGGCCACACTTGGTCATTTGCTTGCTTTGTCACTCTGATCTAAAGAATGGCAGGGAAAGGGGGTGCATTGGGCACCAGATCTGATCTCAGATCTGAAGACAGGCAAAGGAAAGCCACCATCGTAGGTTCAGGTTGCTGTGAGACCCATACAGAGGCTGAGAAGTGGGGCAGCTGTCCCCTTTAGGACCCTCTAAAAGGGCCCATGATTTCCCTGAGCTCAGAGATGTTTTGGGAGAAAAGAACTATTCCCAGGTGAGCCTGGAAAACCCAGGCAGTGTGGGTGCTCTCTCTGGCTTCATTTACTACATCCTGAACTTGAAAGAAGTCGGTGACAGTGAGCATTCCTGCAGGAGTGGCCTCTGATGGATGCAATGGTGGCATTCCCAGCTCATCCACAGAGCCACCTCGCTGGTTAAGCCCCATGAGAGCACATTCACATTCTCTAGTCACTATGCCAAGTAGTGTTCGCCAACTCTTCTAATAGTCTCCCAAATCAAAATGAATCAATCAACTAATATTTACTGAGTTCCGAGCATGCACTCAGTGCTAAAAATCCTAAACTGATGAAATTCAAATACATGTACATTTAAAAGGTCTCTTATGATGTATACCAAGTAATACTTTATATAGACAGCAGAATCCTTCACGTCCTGGAGACATGACAGGTAAAAGGATTTTAGCATCCATTGCTCCCTTCCTCTCCTTGATACTTCTTTCCTAAGCCTGGTTGGTTTCAACATCCACACAGATGAGCCTTCCAGGACTCTCGGCCTCTTAGTCACTCCATCTCCTGTCTCCAATGACTTTCCTCCACCCTATGTCTGCTACTATCCCATAGTTTAGATATTGTCATTACCAATAATCACCCCCCCACCTCCATTTCAACGCTGCTGCCCTGCAACCATGTCCCCCACCCCATCTTTCTAGCATACCCCTTCTAGTATTGCAATCTCAGCAGAGACCCACAATCCATGATCCTGGCTTTCCACAGTCAACTTTCCACAGTCAACTTGTCCACGCAGTACTTTCCATGGGCCCAGATTTTAATTGCTTCCTTGCATGGTCCTGTACTCCCTTTAACTTTTCTTTCTTCCTCATCCTTGGATGGCAAAGTCTGAGCCAGGTTAATCCATGCCTGCTCCTGGGCAGGGGAACATGGGAAAAACCACACCCATCATGTCTGACGATAGGTTAATTTTAAGTTTGGGTAAAAATAAAATAAAGTTGCCAGTAGAACAACCTCACACTCACCGGAAAGTACGTGTTATAAAATAATCTTTGAAAGACTGCAATAGAAAACATAAATTTAATGGTACTGCTGGATTACTCAGCTAGCAGAATAAAAGGAGATATGTGAGTATGAAGAAGTGTCTAGAGCTTTTGTAAAGAAGACAAGAAATGGGTTGAAAAGCTCAGAATTTGCTAACTTGTCTTTGCTGCTTTTACTCTTGTCCCTGCTAAGGAACCCAGAGTCAGCATCAGAGAACATTTTACTCTAAGTGCGGTTACTGCAACAGGACATATTCAATTTTATGGAGGTGAGACATGTCGAGATGGGATTTCCTTTCTCCTAGAATTTCTAGAATAACAGAAAGCCAGGGTTGGAAGGGGCCACAACAATGAATCCCCAAACTGGCTACATATACAATCAACTTGGAAGGCATCCAAAAGTCACAGAGTCCTACATTCCAGCCCAGACCCTGACCCAGAATATCCTGGGTTACTCCCCGCAGGGGATTCTTATGCTGTCAGTGTGGCATGACTCCAGGAGTCCAGCAAGAGATTTGGGCACCTCTGCTTTCATCCAACAGCCCTCACTCAGATGGAGGAGCGGCCTTTGCTTTACCAACCCAGGGAGGGGCATTTTCAGCTCCTATTTTGTTTTTTAAAAAATCATGCTTTTCATCCTTATCTATTTTCCCACTTAGGATCATAGACTATGCGAGTTTCAAGAGTTCTTAAGAGCCCAACTTCCAGGCCAAAGAAGACGAGTGACTTCCTCTAAAGCATAGAATTACACCTGCTCTCCCTCAAAGCTCTTGTCAAAAAACAGAATTTTTAAAAAATATATATTGATTGCCTTTAACCAGGGAGAAAAGAATAGGCCAACCAAAGTGAAAAACCCAAAGTAACTCTGTTCCTGTCACGGCCAAGCCCAAAACAGCATGCGAGTGTTAAAAGTGTGAACTGTATGTGGGCAGGAGGGTGGGGAGAGTCAGGGAACGCTAACCTGTGGGCAGCCTTTGTGAGAAAGAGGAAAAGGTACTCCCTGGAAGGGCGATGGGAAGCCAGGCAGCAGCTCCCCTGGCTGATACGGCCCCAGGAAGGACACGCACTGGGGCAGATGAGCTCAGACTGACTTCAATCCCTGCCTCGGATCACCAGCCAGTCTGCTCTGCCCGGGACAAGGTGTTTCCCAGGATGCCAGACTCTGCGTGGGCGAGTCCCGGCAAAGCAGGTGGTTGGTCACTGTACCCCTCCCCAGCACCCTTCCTGCCACCTTCCTGCACAGACGCAGGAGGTTGTCCTGATGGAGTATTATCAGGAATTCCTACTTGACAAGTGCAGCTTCTTTTCCCCAGTTAACCGCACAGAAGCCTGTTCCCAGGGTTTGCAGGGGACACGAGCGCTGGTTCCAAAGCACAGAGCGTTTTACCTTCCCCTTTGCCATAGGAGGAGCTGGCGGTCCAGGACTTGGCCTCCACGTAGCCCAGCTCCCGGCAGACGACGTGGGCGGCGTGGATGGAGAAGTCGTCGTCGCACACGGTGCCCCACTGGCCGTTGTAGTACACCTCCACGCGCCCCTCGCTGTGCTTCCTCTTCTGCCCCGCCAGGCGCACCTGGATCTTGGCCACGTCGGAGGGCACCTGAGGCCGGTGGTATTCGGGAGCGGGCTGCTGGAAGTACTCGGGGTAGTGGGGCCAGCTCTCATACTGCGCCAGGCTCAGCGAGGGGAGGAAGGCGAACACAGCCAAACAGCAGCACAGGCAGGAGCCTGCCGGCCTCGCCATGCCTGTCCTCTGGCTGGAGGACCCGATGGAGGGGGCACGGGGCGGTGAGGAGCCAAAGGTGGGAGTCTCCTGGAAGAGACGAGAGAGGGAGGTTACAGCTAGCTACAGAACGTCCAGCAACTTCCTACTCCTTTGCTCAGTATGGAAAACCCATCACATTCTAGGCTCCAACCTCATCCCTTCTCCCAACTTCCGTTGCAGCCAGACAGCTCTATACACTCCCACCTCTTTTGCCCACCCACCTTCCCCTATCTCAGAAATGCTTTTTTTTTCACTGTGGTTTCTGGCAGGAAACAGAGCACGCTAATTAGAGGAGAATGGTTTAAAAGACTATCTACAGAGACATGAGCAGAGATAACAAAATACCCCAGGCTGGCCATTGAGGAGAGCTGTTACCACCTCCAGGCTTCATGGCTGCCTGTTTGGAGCTGTGGTTTCAGGGAAGGGTCTCAGAGCCAACCCACAGCAAGAGACGGGGTGATAAATAAATGACCTCACTCTCCTCCAGTCCTCTAATCTCCTTCTGGTGCCGCCTATTTGGTAAACCCAAGCCCGTTGGCATCCTGGCACAGGGGATGGTGAAGAAGGAGGGCAGCAGATCGAAAGGGCAAGCAGAAGGCATCCAGCACCCTCTTTCTCTTTCTCCCCACCACTTACATCTTCTCATTCTCCAAGGCCCAGCTCACATCCCACCTCCTTCAGACAACATTTCTACTGAAGCGGCCTCCAGGGTTCTCTGCTTCCAAGGCAGGCTTATTATCTAAACAGTCTTCTCACCCTTCCCAGACACTGTCATGTCCCCAAATAGGACACAAACTTCTTGAGGACACAACTTCTTCTCTGGCTTCTCCAGAGTGAATATTATAGGTTCCAAGACCCGTTTCTTGAATGAGAAGGTGATTTGGTTCCAGCATCTGATCCTCTGGTGAAATGTGGAGCTGGAGGGTACTACACTGAAGGGGTCCTGTGTGAACTGCTCGGTACTCCCATGTAAGGTATCTTCCTTCCCTCTAGACATGAGCTGACCTGGATGGAAGCGGCCTTTTCCAGGCGCTGAGAATAATACCAGGCGGCTTAGAGTCTCTGTCTCTACTTGGTCAAGGGCTGCTGTTCTCTCTGCATATCTGAACCCTCCCGGGGCTCTGCTTTCAGGCTCCAGGTCTTTAGACACACACCAGCACGCTGCCCACCCACACCCCTGATCTCATTACGTCTTATGTGCTGGACCCCAAGACAGCTGAGGATGCAGAATGAAGAGATCAGTGGTCAGCTCCTTTAAACAACTCATACACGAGGCCCGTCCTTAGTTGAACTGTGGCAGCCTCAGAGGGCAGCCCTCAGGCACGTCCCTCACCTTTAGGGAACCCAAGAATGTTCTGGTGCTCGTGACAATCCCATCCTTTTTCATAGTTTCTGTCCCTGAGGGGCGCATGGACTGAGAGCAACGTGCTCTTTGCACAGAGGGGAGGCATAAAGCTTTTTGGCAAACAGAAGAGAGGCTGAGTGGCTTGTGGTCGGGCAAAGGCGGGCTGCACAGCAGAGTAGGGAAGAGCACGGACTCTGGAGCCAGATCATCTGAGTTTGAATCCTCATTCTGGCACTTAGTAGCTGTGCGACCTTGAGCAAAATACTTAACTTCTCTGTGCTTTAGTTTCCTATCTGCAAAATCAGGTTAATAATCGTATCTAGCTCATAGAATTATGAAGATTGAATGAATGGCACATAATAAGCACTACAGGAGCATTTGATACAATTTTTTGTTTTAATTCTCAAGATCATAGTCACCATACCCGGATGGAGCCTGCCTCGAAGAATTCCAGAATGAAGTCATATAACAAGAAGTAAATATTTAGCTTATGTGCCTTGGTCTTTCCATAATTCAGAGAGAGAGAAAGATTATCTTAAAGCGACTACAAGGGTATTTCATGGAAAAGGAAACAGACTTGGGATATGGGGCCCCCAAAGGTAAAACCAGGACAAGTAGGTGGAAGCTAAAGGGGGGCATAATTCATTTTATTTTGACAAGGTACAGAGGGTTTGTTTGACCGTGTTCCGCATTCATGACCTTATTCATGGCCCATCACCACCAAGGAAGGACTGGACAGCTGCCTAGAGCTGCCCAGGAGGAACAATCTAAACTAGAAAAGGCAGTTTCACGACTGTCAGGATGATCAGAGTCCAGTCTCCCCCAGGGTGGGTGCTGGGGCAGGAATGACAGTGCTCGGGGAACAGCCAGGACAGAGGACTTTGGAAGTCTCTCTGGTTTCACTAAAAGTCCAGCCATCCTCCCCCTGGGATGCACAAACAAGACCAGAAAGATGGGGGATTCCTGAAATAGCCCCCTTCGGGCCACAGCCTGGCAAACCAATAACTGGCTCTGAAGAGCAGTTGTCATCCCCTCCTCTATCCTGACCAAACTGCGTTCCTATCAAAGCACATTCGCATGCACAAGCTTATCAGCACCTCACTAGGACCTCCACATGTGGGTGGGTGGAGGAGGCAGAGATTACGATTCTTATTCTACAGGGGAGAAAATTAGGAACCAGCCAGGGCTAAGGACTTCACTGGAGGTTTCAGTCAGTGCAGGCAAAGCCGGAACTAGTCACTCCCAAGCGATCAAAACTTCAACGATCCACCACCACGTGTCAAAATGTCCACATTCCACCTGGGACATAGACACCTTTCAACTTGGCACATATATTGATTTCCTAGCTTCAGTTCCAATGACTTCTCTCCCTGCCTTCAGTCTAGCCCTTCACACGTGACCTGTCCCATCATACAGCCTATACTTGGTTTAAGTTTTTCCACATACATAGAGCAGTATGCCTCCATTCCCACTTCTTCCCTTCCTTCCAAATAGCATATGTCACAATCCTTCCCATTCTTCAAGGAGACCTCCTACCTTCCTCGTCAGAATAACGAATGTCTTGTCTCATTCCCTTAAAGGTAGTGTTTTGCATGTGCTTTACACTGTTGTCATGTCAGGCTCTACCAGACCCTCAGCCCCAGGGGCACAAGCCATCCCTTTGTCATTTCCACACAGTACCACATGTCTCTGGTCATGCAGACTAGCTTGTATTAGATAAACCTTCCTGCCAAGAACACCTGGCAAAGGGAGATAAATACTAAAAGCATATATCTAAAGACACTGGAAAGCTATCGAGGCAGCAAGGACTCATGAGCCAAGAATCCAGAGAGCGAGGTGAACCTAACATCTGTGTCTGCTTTTCTCCTCATGGCACTCGCCAGTTCCAAGACAACAGACTTAAGCAAAGCTTTCAGTAGCCTCCCAGGACTGAGGAGACAAAAACTGGGGTTCAGAGCCTGCCAAGAAGGAAGTGCCCTGTTAACCCCAGGCTTTCAGATGGGAGCCGCTAACGGGCTACACTCTAGAAGTTAGGGCACAGAGTTATGTTTTACATATTAGAAAGCTCTAACATCTACATAATTGGAATTTCAGGGGAAAGGAAAGAGAATGTATGGAAGAAATATTTGAAGAGATAATGGCCAAGAATTATACAAAATTGATGAAAGATACCAACTCAAGCTGTATAGTTTATATAGAAAACTACACCCAGGCACATCAAAATCCAGCTGCAGAATATCCAAGACACATAGAAAATCTTAAAAGCAGCCATAGTATAAAATGGGCATTACCTTCAAAGGAGCAACAATAAGACCAACAGATGGACTCTCAACAAAAAACAAGGAAATGAAGAGGATAAAAGCATGGCATTTTCAAAGGGATGAAAAAAATAAGAATTAATCGGGAATTCGGTACCTGCTGGTGAGAATAAAGGTAAAATAAGGACATTTGAGACAAACAAAAGTGGAGAGAATTTGTTATCAGAGAATCCACAGAATCCACAAGATGGAAATACTAAAGGAAATTCTTCAGGCCAAAGGAAAACTAATCCTACAGGATAGTATGGAGGTACAGGAGGGATGAAGAGTACAGAAGGGGCAGCTATGTATGAGTAGATAAATCTAAATGCAGATCAATCTTGTAAAACAATAAGAATGGCTTTTGGGGTTTAAAATATATGTATCATTAAAAGTAGCAACAACAACAAAACAAAAAATAAAAGGGGTGGCGGGAAGGCTCAGTTGGTTATAGTGCGAGCTCTCAACAACAAGGTTGCTGGCTCGATCCCTGCATGGGATGGTGGGCTGTGCCCCCTGCAATTATAACTTGAAAATGGCAACTGGACTTGGAGCTGAGCTGCGCCCTCCACAACTAGATTGAAAGAAGACTTGGAGCTGATGGGCCCTGGGAATGACACACTGTTCCCCAATATTCCCCAATAAAACAAACAAACAAAAACATAGCAACAACAGCACAAAAGGCAAGAGGGGGTTAAATGAAAGTGTTTCAAGGTTCTTGCATTGTGTGGAAGTGGTAAGAGTACTATTTTGCATCAGACTTTAGCAAGTTTAATAGAGGCATGTTGTAATCTTTATGGTAATCACCATAAGGTGAGTAGAATAAATAGCTTAATACAGAGAGGTGGGGGAAATGACGGAATTATACTAATTAATCCAAAATTAAAGCAATAAAGCAGAGAAAAGGTAATACAACAGTTGTCACAAACAGAAAAAATAGTAAGACGGTGGATTTAAACCCGATTATATCAATAACTACACCAAATGAAATAAATACTCTAAGGAAAAGACAAAGATTGTCAGAAAGGTTTTAACAAAACAATACTGTTTTATATTTCTTCCAGCAGACACAGAGGTTTAAAGCAAAAGGAAGGAAAAAGATATACCATGCACACATAGTAACCAAATACAAAGTCAGATAAAGTCAACTTTAGATAAGAAACATTACTGGAGACAAAAACGGACAGTTGACGATGATGCGAGTCAATCCATCAGGAAAATATGTCTTCTCAGTTTGTATACATCGACTCAATATGTGTAAATATTGACAGATCTAACAGGAAAAACGAAAAATCTGTAATCATAGTGGGAGATTCTACACCCCTAGCTTTGGTCAGTAACTGACAGAAGCAGCAGACAAAAAATTCTTGCACTGAAGATGTGAATGACATGATTAACAAACGTGACCTCATTGACGTGAGTCTACCAACTGTACCCAACTACAGAAGACAGAGTCACTTCAAGTCCACATGCTAGATTTACCCATATGGACCCTAATTTGAGTCATGAAGCAAGTCTCACCACATTCAGTGTAACCACACAGCACATGTTGCCTGACTACATGTTAGAATTAAGCTATACACAAACCATAAAAGAATAACTAGAAAATCCAAATCTTTAGAAATGCTATAATAGGGAAACAAATCTTTGGAAATGGTATAAAAGGGAACAAACCTATTACTATATTAATTCACTTAATAAACACCATTATTCTTCTCAGGAGGCAAACGAGGCACAGAGAGGTTTAGCAAATTGCCTAAAGTTGCACAGATGGTAAGTGGCAAGTCAGGATCTGCAGAGCGCAGCAGGCTGACCTGGGCTCTGTCCTTCACCCCTGTACTGTACTGTCTCTAGCACCTTCACAGTCCGGCATCTGCCTAACACCCCCCCCAGATTCCCCCTCACATGAGAGTTACAGCAGTGTCCAGATGATCTATTCATGTTTCAGAAAGAAATGAAAAGTATATGGGTTCCTGCAATTTTTAAAAAGAAATCTTCATCTCTGGATTTGCATATCCACCCATCTTCTTAGATTCTGTGGGAATGGCCAGTGTTCAACTCCTAAAGTTTTTCTAGAAAAGTGCTCCTGGATTTTTTGCTTCTTTTGTGGGGCCTTCTCCTACTCCTTACTCTGGAGAATTAGAAATGATGAGACCCAGATGCTTCTCTCTTCTTTTAAAAATAAACTTTTATGGGATTTTGTTGTCGTTCCTTGCTGCCAAAATTATACAAGCTGGTGATAAAAATGTGGAGAATGTGACAAGTAAAAAGAAAGAAATTAATTAGCACTATCATCGTCAGAAGTAACGGTTAACAACACTGGGGCGTAGGTCTCTTCCAGCCTTTTTTTCTGTACATACCTATTTCTTCCTTTTAAAAATTGTAATCATCTTCTATACACTGCTTTGTAAACTGCTTTTCACGTTTCACAGTACACTGCAAACGTTATGCCTCATTGACTATTCTTTTACAACATTTTCGTTAGACAGTATTCAGTCTTATGGAGATAAGAGTGAATAATCTAACCACTGCATCTTCTCATGGAGATAAGATTGAATAATCTTATCACTGAATTTTTACTGCTTCAACAAAGATAGTTGAATGAATATCTTTGTAGCTAAAACTTTCCACAATGTTGGGATAAATTCCTAAAAGGAAACTTGCTGGGTCACAGGGCTGGTAAGAAGAAAGCACTTGTGCAAAACTGTATTAACTGTCCTCCAGAAAGACTGTGCCAACATTCACCTCAGCGGCAGGGTGTAGGTTTCCTCACATCCTCAAACATGCTCACAGCTTAGGACCATGTTTTCAAACTTTTCTTCACCTGATAAGCTGAAAAGGGTGTTTTGTTGTAACTAGCATTTCTTCTGTTACTAGTGAGATTGAGCTTTTATTCCCCCATGCTTACTGGCCACTTGTATTTCTTTTTTTGGGAAATTCTCTTTCATGTTTTTTAACCTTTTTTCTATTAAATGTTTGTCTTTTCCTTACTGCTTTATAGAATTCATTTTCCCATGGATGCCTTCAGGAGGGAAAAGCTCAGCTAGAAGGCAGAGCGAGTAGGTGGACCGGAGAGCAAAATGTCAGGCGGCCGCATTTCCCCAGGGGCCTTCATTCTACCACCCCCTGCAGATGGAAGGCTTTGCCCGCTCCCTTGCAAGCACCAGTTTGGCTTCTGCACTTGAGCTCGGGGTCAGCCCCTCTTTGGCCTGAGACCCCAGCTGCTGCTGGGATAGGGGCCTGCAGGGAGTCAGTGCAGTGTGGTCGCTCTGTTTGTGGCCACCCCGCAGCTGTCTGATTCACCAGGCTGCTCGCAGCCTGGGCCGCCCCTGGACCCTGCTGATCTTCCTTAGAACAGAGCCCTGGGGTGGGGAGCAGAGGGGACAGGTGGTGGAAGGTCACGTCCAGCTGCACGCCCCAGTCAATACCAACCCGGGGCCCTGCGTCGTCCTGTGGTTGGGTGGTGGCTCGTGCAGCTGGCATGCGATACATGTACCCGCGGGGCGCCCAGGTCATTTGGGTGACCAGCATCCCCGCGCGGGAATCGCCCCGCCGGCTCCGCGGCCTCTGCTTCCCGGCCCTCCGCAGCCGTCTCCGGATCCCGCTGCCTCTCTCACGCCTTCCGCGAACCAGGCCGGGTCAGGCCGAGGTCGGCCAGGCCGTGCCAGGCACCGTGGGAGCGGATGTTCCCTCGCTGCTCACGTTGCTCACGCGCAGGGGGTGCCTGCTGTGGATGACCCAAGACCCAAATGGGCCCCCAGCCCAGCACATGTCAGGCGCTTATTAAAAAAGGGTTGGAAAATAAAAAGAGTACAAAGTGGACCCATTCTCATTCAGGGCGGAGAGGGCCGCAGGGACCAGGCAAACCACAGGCCCGGCTGAGGGTGGATAACAGTTACAAGTTTATTTATAAACAACAGAGAGCTCACAAAAGAGCTGGAACAGAGCCCCAGGCAGAAGTTCTGAGATTTCAGTTCCGTGGGCTCTACTACCCTCAGAAACTCATTTCCGTCTTCTGCAGGATTTTCTCTATAAAACAGACACATCAATTCCAACCTGTGGTAGTATGTGGTCAGCTACTAACAGCAGTGACAAAGCAGAGGAGAAGACACTTGATCATTTCATCCTCCCCTGTCCCCAGGAGATGGGAGCCCCACCTGGACCCCAGCTGCCTTCCCCAATCCCGACCTTACCATTTTCAGGATGCTTTGATCTCCCTCAGGTGCCCTCTGTGAATTCAGTTGCGAGAACTCAGAGAAGGGTTACGGGCTGGACTCAAACGTCAAACAAGACACACTCCCTCTGCTTTTTACCGTTACTGTGAATAATGTCTTGTTGTACACACATGCCGCTTCCAGAAAGGACCATTAGAGCAGGTGAAAGAAGTCAGTTTTTCACTGAACAGTTGCAGAGGTTGTTGACTGAATTTTGGTAGCCTCAATAATAAAAGCTCCCTCTGTGGATTTGTCCCCCCAGAGAAGGTAATAAATAAGGGCTAGGATGCAGAAAAATATACCCTCCCTTCTTTTCCTGCTAGAAAGGAGGGACAGTCTGTATGACCTCTTAGTTCCTGTGATCCATCTCTTTATTTGGTTCCTTTCAGGTCAGAGACTCTTTGTAAATTGTGCTATGTAAATACAAAGTAATATCATTACACTTAATGAGTGTTTAACTGAGCACCTATTATGGAATCCGTATGGAGCTAGCTGCAGTGGAGAAACATAAGAAATGGGAACCACTCACATTCTTGTGGGGTTGGTCTTATGTCCCCATCTAGAATGTAAATTCTGTCCTCATTCTTCTCCCATGTCTATCTCCTGGGTAGGTCCTATCTCTCTATCTGGAATTGGAAAATTACAAGAAAAGAATTTACTCAAGTTTTAAGAATTGACTCAAGTTGGGCCCAGACTATGGGACTGTTAAGAGTTATGAGTATATGAGGACCGCGCAGAGCCATTTGAAAGGGGGAGGGCCATGTCCAGAGTCACATGGCTAGGAGAGGAAGAGCAGGAAACATAATTTATATCCCCCAGTTTCCAAATCCAGGACTCCTCCCTCTTTAAGACAAAGGTCGGGAGAGGCTGAGGAGGAGATGGCCTGGAGCAGGACTGGGAAGGAGTATTGGGAAAAGAGAAAGTGGAGCAGTCTGGCTTAGAGCAAATGATGTGAGGAAAGCACTAGATGTGAAAATAAGCTATCAGAGCAGGGACAGGAGGGAGATGCTGTTTGGAAGACAGTGTTTTCCTGGAAAAGAAGGATGGATGGGCAGACCTCCAGAGCAGGAATGGAATTCAGAGTCAGCAAGTTCATCTCATTTCACTTTACAGATAAAAGAAATGGGAACAAAGCGTTCAGTGGGTTAGCCTATGGTCAGTAGTTAGGATTTGGAAGAGCCCTGCCCTTGGGTATCCTGGCTTCCAGTTCTATCTCCTATATCAGGCTTCCTCTGTCTGTCCCTATCTGTCCTCCTTTCGTCTCTCAGCCAGGCTCTCAGTTCCTGGCTGAGGTCAGCTTGCAGGGGACCTGGAAGCATTGTGCTGGCCCCCGAAAATACAGCCAGGGCCCATGACAAGAGTTCAGGCTCACAGCCTCTTCCGGAGTCTTAGCAAGTTCCTGCCACTCCCAGCTTCCAGTTCCTCATCTGTGTCGTGAAAAGGGTGGGCTATGACAAGGAAAGCAAACAGATGTCAACTTGTATGTCCGATTCCACCAGGCTGCTAGTGGTTATCTATGGTGATAAGCAGCATCAAGACCCAAGGGACAAGAGTGCTGGCACAGACTCCTGATGACTGCCATGGGACTGAGAGGGGAGTGGCAGCATGCCTCCTGGTCATCTGTCATCCTAGACACTGGATGAACATCTTTAAGACGCTCTGGTTTTAAGATTTTAGGACTCCCCTGAAGTCCTAAAAGTCCTAGGTGAGAAAACCATTGTGATGGGTTGACTTACGTCCCCTGCCTGGCTGTGCTGTTTTTATCAGGGCTGAATCCTGCCCGCTCTGTACCCTGGCCTGATATCAGTAGTCCTGATTCTGCTACTAGATCTCAGTAATGCAGCCTCCATGCATCTCTCACTACGGCCAACCCACCCCAACACATGCTCCATGTCCTCTCCCCCCGTGTGGGTGTTTGCTGTGGGCCTGGCTTCTGCAGGGCTACTCCACCCACCTCTGTCAGGCTCATCTCATCTAATGGCCATCTGATACTTAATATGACTCTCCATGGTGCTTTGAATACTCTACCACCACAGGTCAAGGGGTACTAAAATGAAGTGGATGGAGGGGGCTTTGGCTCCCTCATCTTCCATCGAGTGTGTCCTGTTGCCTCCTGGCACAGATTGGCACCATTTGTTCCCTGGAGAGACAGTGTTGGGCATCCTGGAATCAGAACACAAGGATCTGAATCCTGCCTTCACCACTTCCAAGCTCTACAGATTTGGGCAATTTACTTTCAGAGCCTGGATTTCCTCTTCTGATGATGGAAATAAACTTCCTCACAGGTGTGTGTGTGTATGTGTTAATTAATGAGAAAACACATGAAAATTCCCAGCACACAGCATAGGTTCATTCACACTCATTTTCTTCTTTCCTTGCTACCGTGTTTCCTCGAAAATAAGACCTAGCCGGACCATCAGCTCTACTGCGTCTTTTAGAGCAAAAATTAATATAAGACCCAGTTTTATTTTACTATAAGACTGGGTCTTATATAAAACCAGGTATAATATAATATAATATAATATAATATAATATAATATAATATAATATAATATAATATAATATAATATAATATAATATAATATAATATAATTAATATAATATAATATAATACCGAGTCTTATATTAATTTTTGCTCCAAAAGATGCATTAGAGCTGATGGTCCAGGTAGGTCTTATTTTCGGGGAAACACGATACCAGCTCAGCACCCTTGATTGTGTGGCTCTGAGTCTTGTATTTAGGTACTGAGCAAATATTTATTGAATGAACAAACATAAATTCCTATTCAAATCTTCACACCTTACCCAAACTGCCTTTTTCCTCTGACCTCATTGCGTTGGAAAGCAAGTTGATAAATTCATTCCTTATGAATTTATCATATTAAGAAATTTAATACATTAAGGAATAAATTATTTTTCTAAGGACAGGGCACTTTTATGTTCTGACAAGGAACTCCTCGATTCTAATAGTTGAATTTTACGTATTGTGCAATGTTGGAAGTAAATGCAATAGGGTTTTTAATGAATAGGTGACCTTCCCCAGGCCCGTCAAATCAGCGGAGTCCTGGGTTATCAGTTGGACCTGGGAGAGGCAGAGCGAGGTAGGAACCCAACCCAACACAGCTGATTCTTAGGAAATGTGTCAACTCTCTGGGCACACCTGCTTGTCCTCAAAGGACTGAGCCCCTAAATGGTGCTGGACACTGACGCCCTAATGGCCCATCAAGGCCTGAGGCAGCGAGCGCTGCTGACACTCAGAAGGGGAACAAGGCACCTGCAGATGTGTCTGCGGGGCCCACAGGGCAGACCCACAGGGAACAGTGATTCCTCAAGTCCCACCTCCTCCTGCTCCAGTGACTTCTGCCCTCGTGGCTTATCTCCAATAACGCCCATTGGTGCCTTGGGCAAACGGGCTTGCGCATCAGCTCCTGCTTCAAGTGTACCAGGCAGCCAAGCATATTCCATTGCCTCCCTGAGGCCATTTCTAAATAGATGCCAGCCCCAGAAAGGCAGAAGGAAGGCTTAAGGTATAGCTCAAGAGGCTGTACCTTTCAGTATAATAGCACATGAGAAGGTGCTGAGAGGTAAATGTACTGCACCTTTGGAGGCCTGGTAATGTTATCATGCAGGGACGGTGGTGATCAATTCCACAGTAGTTTCCCCCACCTGCAGACATACAGACTTTCGTAGTCTCTGCCTAATCTAGGAATTCATTTACCCCACCCCGACCCGTTCTAAAAGGATGACCTCTGCTTTTATACAGGAACCTGGACACCACATGGGCTGGTGCTGCAGGTGGGATTGTGTTGAAGAGGACATTAGATTACAAAAGAAAAACCCTATATTTGTTGATTACTCATTCTTCATCAATTACTATGTAAGAAATGCTTTATAGGTATGAACTCATTTAATCCTCCAGTCTAGACTAGCGCTTCCCAACAGAAACATAATGCAAGCCACATATGTAACTTAAAATGTTCTTGTAGCCACATTAAAAAGGTAAAAGGAAACAGGAGACATTCATGTAAATGATGTATTTTATTGAACCCAATTGATCCCAAATATTGTCATTTCAATATGTAATCAATGTAAAATTATCAATGAAACACTTTCCATTGTTTCCTTGGACTATATCTTTGAAATCTAGTGTGGACTTTACGCTCACAGCATATCTCCATTTAGACAAGCACATTGCAAGTGTTTGGTGGCCCATAGGGTGGTGGCTGCATATTGGACAGCACAGCTCCAGGCCACCCTCTGAGAGAGGAACCACAGGCAGCCCCATCTCCCTGAGGAAGATCCACAGGACAGAAAGGCTACGTGATTTTCCCACAGGCACACAGCTAAACATTGTTCAGGCTGGAATTTGTACCCAGACAGCCAGATACCAGAGCTGATCCCTTGATTTATCTTATCTCTGTCCCTGAGACAAGCGCACTCTGATATATTCAGCATTGTCCAGGGACCAACGGCTTGAAAAGACTGCTTTGGGTTAAAGGAGTTGAGCCTCCTTAAGGAATGCACTAGGACCAAATGATTCAACTCAAAAGCAAAGAAAAACTTGAATTTTAATTTGAATAAAACAAAAGAAAGAAAACCAAACAGAAGTGC
Organism: Rhinolophus hipposideros; assembly: GCF_964194185.1. Classification (NCBI taxonomy): domain Eukaryota; kingdom Metazoa; phylum Chordata; class Mammalia; order Chiroptera; family Rhinolophidae; genus Rhinolophus; species Rhinolophus hipposideros. Next base: position 43,105,952 of record NC_138062.1, on the reverse strand, counting down.
AGTATGTCTCTTACCTTTCCTGGTGCCTAATCATACAGTGGTAAATTCTCCCTTGACCCTTCTGGATATTTGATGATATTTGTATTGACGGAAGACACATTTCCCCTCTCCACACCAGCCCTATCAGTCCTCAATGAGAGAGCTGTATTTCTCTAAAGACTCAAAAAGCCTGGTGGAGACATCCACCTGACACCACAGTTGGAGAGTTTTTAGACAATAGAAGATCTATTCTCAGCATTCACCTTTGAAGGTGAACTCCAAGGCCACCTACTGCCCAAGAAGAAACTACACCAGTGAGCTCGCATCACCACCCATCATGAAAATCTCATCCTCTACCCTGACCACAGCCAACTGGGTCAGCAGAACATCTCTCTTACTGGTTCACGCATACCAAACCAAGCTCAGGTTTCACCAACGCTCTCCAGGCACACAGAAGAACATTCCCCAGGAGGCTGTTCTGTGAAAACCTCATCCGAATGAAGTCTAGGAACGATGGCACTGGATGGTTTTAATGATTCACAGTTTCACTCGGAAGTGGGCCATCATCAGAGGGTTCCAGGCAAGACGCCCAAAGATCGCAGTATTTGACAGACATGAATAAGAACCAGTGCGTACCAGAGAGTGTGACCGTGGTTTATCGGCAAGCGGTCAATTATCTCTCTCAGTATTTTCTCAGCTCTTGGCTAAACAGTTAAAGACATTCTTATATTCAGTCCAACCCACTGGAGGATACAACATTCACGCAGTTAACAGTCCAAGCTTTGCTGACAAGAGGCACTGTGACCCCAGGGGCCATCTGGGAGAGATAAGGAAAGAATGCCTTCAGATTACTGGGTCTCCAGGTCCCAGGCATTCCTGACAAACATCAGACAACATCAGCCCACCTTCTGCACAGCCCCTGAAGACCCTCTGTATGCAGCAACTTACTCAAAGAGCCTGCACATTCTCCCTCAACCAAGAACGGGCTGGACAGGCTGCCATCTCTCTGTTGCCAGTAAGCAACATGGACCAGGGGCTTCAAGTGACACAGAATGGGGTTCAAATCTCATTTCTACCACTTACTAGCTCTGTGACCTCAGGCACACTCAGATTTTCTGAAGTCTCAGTATTTCATCTATAAAATGGAAACGATATGTACTTAAAAGCAATTTTTTCAAGAGAAAACTGGAACCACCTACTTTTCAAGATGGTTAGAGAAATCAAAGATCATGTTTCCTAAGTTCCTGACCCACAGTAGGTGGTCAAAAAATATCAGGTAAAACATTTTGGTTCAAATAGGTTCTGCCTGCTAGATTTGGGTCAGACTCTTCAAGTGCCAACTACAAGCTGCTAAGCTGCATTATGCAATTGGTTGGGTTTAATTTTGACCTTCATATTTCCCCAAGTGTTATTTGGGAACTACCTAAGTAGTTCCTCCTGGATCTACCTCTTGCAACTACTTACTTGAAAACTAGAAACAAACATTTGCTCCAAAGACTATACAATATTAGAGAAAAAGTTAATTACCTAAATAAAAAGGTGTCTTTATATGTGCTGTATAAACTAGGTAGGTAGGTACTAAATTGTGCCGAGTTCAATGGGAGAGTGGACTCCAGGAAGTCTGTAGTGTCCACAAATAACACTTTCAAGGATGACGTAAGTCAACCAGTACTTCCTGGTCTTTCGAGGAGGTGGGGCTGAGGGCATGGTCAGAGGGGGAGAAAGGTTCTAAACCTGGATCTTGCTCACGTTTCTCAATTGATCATGAGAAACGTTACTTGTCTGACAACCATGATTCATTGGTGGACATCTTTAGCTTCGAAGTTTATGTCGCCCCAGGAACTTTCTGGTATATTCTAGAAACAATGATTTCTATGATTCCAGGAGTGGCATTGTACTGATAATGGATGAATATTTGAAAATCCTTTACTTAATTTTGACCCAATAGGGTTCCAAAAGGAAAAGGAGAAAATGTAAAACGGGGATTTCAAGAGTCCCTTTCTTAGGTTGCTATTTTGACAGATGATTCATTCCACCTCAGAAGGAATGTGAAAGCCCTGCTCCCCCAAAATCTCTGAGTCTCCAGATTTCTTTGGGGCTTACTCAAATGTTTTTCCTCCCCCAAAAGCAATCCCATTTGAATCACTTTATCATCCACGTGAAAAAGGCATTCTGGGTTGTAGAACTTGCCTAACAATCTTTTTTGCAAAGCCAATTTGCTATTGACTTCCCTAGTGCATTCTTAAACACTATCACACAAACTGTGGCCTCTTGTCATGACACCTCACTTTGTGGCACCCTCTAAAAAATGCCCAGTGTGACCAACTGAGTCCTAGTTAAGTCCTATTCAATAACAAGGGCACACACAGATGGGGGGGCATTATAAAAATCATACACTATTTGTGCATAGTGTATTTCATGCACGTAAGAAAAGCACTGTTCTTACACAAGCTGATCCTCTTAACTGTTTCCCCTCCCGATTCCCACCAACACCTCTATCTGGGGCATAGAACTTTCCCAAAGCACGCCTTGTCCATCCGGCTCCAGCTCTGCTGACAGCTCTGCTGCTTTAGGCCCCTGGTGGGCAGGGAAATGATTCATTCCTTCCTTCACTTGCTCCACACTGTGTGCTGGAGCTCCCAGTAACGGGTTTGCCTGCTCCAGATAGGCCGCATCACAGAAACAACCGTGCCACTCTCTAGCCAGGAGCAGTGGCCCCTGGTGCAAAGGGCACTTGCTCCATTGTTAAACAATGGAGCGCAGGGCTCAGCTGGAATCTTCCACCCAGGCGGAATGCTTCCCTTGACGTTTCTGCCAGATGTCGGCATTGAGCTCTGGGGTCAGGGGTGGGGTGGGGGCTGTCTCCTCCAACAGATCCTCCCCCACAGGCCCCTGGGGACTCCTGCTTGACCAACAGCAGTGATGAATGGTCCCCATTCAGGGCCCAGCACACACTGGGAGAGGCTACCCCAGCTGTGGTCCGGTGCGACTCTGGACTCACAGGGAACACATTCCTTTGCGGAGGAAGGCTGTCTTGGGTGAATGAGGCGTGTTCAGAAAAAGAGGGAAACTGGTGGGGGTCACAGAGGACCCTTCTGAACCACCTCCGATAAGAATGCTGACTTTGACACCAGGCTTGGCCAGGGCTGGTCCATTTGGCCCCTGGCCAAAGATTCCACCTCAGTTTCATCTATTTCTGGCCACAGACTGGGAATATTCAGGGCACAGTTTAATGGTGCGAAAGTAGGCATACAAAGCTGAGCTTTTTTTTTCAGCCTCCAGAAAGAGGCCTTTGTCAGGCATAATTTGTTATGACCAATGGGGGTTCCCCACAGGCCACCACCAGCTCTGGGTGGAATCTCATGGTTGACCAGGTTGTTTTCAGGGGAGGCTGAAGGTACAATTTCAAACACTTTAAAATGTGCCTGCCGGAGACTCTCGGATTGGATCAGAAAGAGAAAGCCAAATATTTAGTGTCTGTATGAGACACTTCTGATCTCTAAAGCACATAGCACATAGAGAAAGGGCAGGCAGGGGAAAACCCCAAATCAGTACTGCTACTAAAAGACAGTACCATTACACGTGTTTCCCCGAAAATAGGACCCATTCGGACCATCGGCTCTAATGCCTCCTTTGGAGCAAAATTACTATAAGTCCCGGACTTTTATTATATAAGATATGGTCTGGTATATTATATTACCTGATATTATATTTATTATACCTGGTATTATATTATATTATACTATATTATATTACATTATACCCGGTGTTATATTATATTATATTATATTAATTATATTATACTAATTATATTATATTATATCATATCATATCATATCATATCATAAGACCCAGTCTTATCTTAAAATAAGACTGAGTCTTATATTAATTTTTGCTCCAAAAGATGCATTAGAGCTGATGGTCCAGCTAGGTCTTATTTTCGGGGAAACACGGTAGTGGCTTTCCACGGTAGTGGAAAGCAAGTGAGGTGTGGATGCCTATTGGGTTCAAATTACCCAACCCCCATCCCCTAAATAAATGGAGACATGGTTGACTACAGGATAACATATAATAATTGAAAGAACATGGTGCTGGCATTTGAGAGTGGTCTCAGATTAAAATCCGGCTTTTAAATGGAAAAGAAAGGATCTTAGGGTCTTAGCGGGTTACATAAGAAGTATCAAGGGCCTAGTACAGTGACTGGAACATAGCAATTTTCAATGAATGGTAGCTATTATAACTATAAAGTCGTGACAACCTGGAAAAATTGTTGGAGGGGCATCCCTTCACCCACTGACCACTCTTAACACACCCCTTGGGGGACAAGTTTTAACCATCTTCCCACCTCCCCCATCACACACCAGAGATACACTGATTTCCAGAACTAACAGTCCGTAGTCAAATTGGTCTGAATTTCTGTGCCACTTTGAAGGAGATACTGAAATCCATAAAAGTCAGGCAGCAGGAGAAGAACAGAAGTCAGGGCCAGAATGGTGTGTAAACTTGGCAAGCAATCCAATCATTGCAAAAAGTCTGGTTTCCATGGGAGTAAGTGGAGTTAGCATGGGGCCACCTGCATGCACATTCCTGGAGGTGGTGGGTGCCGAGGGTTGGTCTAGGCACAGACACTGACACCGGGAGGGGCTTGGACAGTGCAGGTAAGGAGAGAATACCAGGTGTGAGGTGGAGGGAGTCCTGGGCTGGTGGGAATGTACAAATCAGTGTTACTAAGAGATGGCCCCTCAAGTAGCCAAGGAGGCATCTCCTGACATCAGTTCCTAAGTGATGTCTTCCTCAAGCCTTCCCTGTTTAGCTTCCCTCATGCCTCAGGGCACGCTAGTCATAGAAAGATTCACCTTTGGCTTTGTACACCTTCTGTGTCTCCAGGAGCTTCCAGGCCAGGCTCCCACCCAAGAGAGGCAACCTGGACCAACAGTCAATTCGTCAGGCCTGAGCCCCTCCGATGAGAACTAGACCCAGAGGGCCCAGTGAAGGAAGGAGCAGCTTGTACAGAGCCCACAGTCACATCTCTGACTTATCTGGAAATGTTTGGCTACACTGGAGAGAGGATAGGAGTCCTGTTCTAAAGTTTGTTAAGAGCCTATGATCTGGGATCCTGCTGTCCATAGAAGCACTGGCTCCCTTCCATAAGCCCAGTGAGTAATAGCAGCAGGCACCAACTGCCACATCACCAAGGCTGGCCAGGCTCAGCTGCACAATGCCAGCTGGTACTGTGTCACTGGCGATCATTCCTGCAGATAATAGCATCCAGAGAGCAGCGGTAAGTAGAGCAAGAGACCTACAAGTTCTTTCACTTACTGAGGGAAGCAGATACTTTCTCAGCTACCTTTGAACCTGATCAATGTCATTGGTGCCAATCATAAGTCTTTTTTGGGCCTCCTTCTAAGAATGGTTCTCATATTCTTACTGCATCTCCAAGCATGGCATGACTCCCACTGGCCTCCACTCTCTTTATCATGACACACACTAGCTTCAACCTGCAACCCTGAGCTCTAGCCACGCTGACCTGAGTGCATATGGTTCCTAGAAGACATTTGCTTCCACCCTAGTGCCTTCGGGCTTGCTGTTGTTCTCTGTTCTAGGACACCACATATCCACTTCCTGAATTCCCCCTCTTTGTTTAGAATAAATGTCCAATAAATTTGAGGTGAACTGAGAAAAAAAAAAGATACTATCAAGAAAGAGAAAAGACAACCACAGAATGGGATAAAATATTTGTAAATCATATACCTGATAACGATCTAGTATCTAGAATATTTAAAAACACTTACTACTCAAGAAGAAAAACTCAAGCAACCTATTCTTTGTTGAAGAATCTACTCACATGAGCAAATAAAAAATTCTAAGGAATCTGCTAAGACTGTGGGAACTGATAAAAGAGTTCAGCAAGGTTATAGGATATAAGACCAATATACAAAAATTACGTATAGCTGTTTCAAAAATGAAATTAAGAAAATAATTCCATTTATGATAGGATCAAAAAGAATAAAACACTTAGGAATAAATTTAACAGATGCAAAGTTTATACCCAGAAAACTACAAAACACTGTTGAAAGAAATTAAAGAAGATCTAAATAAATGTAAAAACATCCCATGCTCATGGATTAGAAGACTTAATATTGTTAAGATGAGAATACAAACTGATCTACAGAGTCTTCACAATCCCTATCAGAATCCCAACTGACCCTTATGTGGAAATTGACAAACTGATTCCAAATCCATATGGAGTTGTAAGGGACCCAGAACAGCCAAGACAATTCTGAGAAAGGAGAACGAAGTGGGAGAACTCACACTTCCCAATTTCAAAAGGTACCATAAAGCAGCGGTTATCAAGACTGTGGTACTTGCACAAGAACAGACATAGCGATCATTGGACTAGAACTGAGAGTCCAGTAATAAACTCATATATCTATGATCAATTGATTGGAACAAGGGTACCGAGACCATTCAATGGGGGAAAGAACAGTCTTTGCCAAAGGTAGTACTGGAATAATTAGATAGCCACCTGTAAAAAAAAGAAGTTGGACCCTGACTCACACGATTTACAACAACTTGATTCAATACATATCCAAGACCTAAATATAAAAGCTAAAACTTTCAGAAGAAACTCTTAGAAGGAAACACAGGAGTAAATCTTCATGACTTTGGGTTTGGCAATGGCAACACAGGCAAAAACACAGGAAACAAAATGGAAAATCTGTATAGTGGATTTCATCAGAATTAAAAACTTTTGTGCATTAAAAGGAATTGTCAAGACGTTTCGAGAACCAGGGCAGCAGTAGTAGATAGCATAAAGGGCATATTAACCAAGTATGTATTGTATTTGCATGCCTGTTTCCCTCCTAAGACTGTGAACCCCCTAGAGGGCAAATACATCTCTAGATCCTCTGTCCTTGGCTCAGAACAAAAGTTCAGTAAATTTGAGGTGAACTGAGAAAAAAAGGAGATACTATCAAGAAAGAGAAAAGACAACCCCAGAATTGGATAAAATATTTGTAAATCATATACCTGATAAGGATCTAGTATCTAGAATATTTAAAAACACTTACAACTAAAGAAGAAAAAACACAAACAACCCAATTTAAAAGTGGACACAGGACTTGAATAGACATTTCCTCAAAAAAGATATATGAATGGCCAACAAGCACATGAAAAGATGTTCGATATCATTAGTCACTAGGGGAAATGCAAATCAAAACCGAAATGAAATACTACTTCACACCCACTAGGATGGCTACAATTATTTTTGTTTGGGGAAAAAGTAAGTGTTGACAGAGATGTGGAGAAATTGGAACCCTCCTACATTGCTGGGGGGCATGTAAAATGGTGTGTCCACTGTGAAAAACAGTTTGCAGTTCCTCAAAGAGTTAAACATAGAATTACCATATGACCCAAGCAATTCCACTCCTACCGCGTTTCCCCGAAAATAAGACCTACCTGGAAAATAAGCCCTAGCATGATTTTTCAGAATGACATCCCCTAAACATAAACCCTAATGTGTCTTTTGGAGCAAAACTTAATATAAGACCTGGTCTTTTTGGGGGGGAAACACGGTACTTATATAACCAAGAGAACTCAAAACAGACGTTCAAAGAAAAACTTGTACACAAATGTTCATAGCAGCATTATTCATAATAGCCAACAGGTAGAAACCCAAATGTCCAGCAACAATGAAAGGATGAACAAAATGTGGTGAATCCACACAATGGAATATTATTTGGCTATAAAAAGGAATGAAGTATGTATATGTGCCATAACACATTATGTGTCGTGAAAGAAGCCAGACAAAAATACCAAATATGATTCAATTTATATGAAATATCTAGAACTGGCAATATACAGAGAGAAAGTAGGTTAGTGACTGTTTAAGAGTGAGGGTGGGAAGTTGGAGGAAAAGGGGGCAATCGCTAAGGATACAAGTTTCTCTTCGTGGTCATGAAAAGTCCTAAAATTGACTGTGGTGATGGTTGCATGTGACTAGACTAAAATCCATTAACTTGAACACTTTAAATGGGTGAATTTTATGACATGTGAATTATAGCTCAATTAAGCTCTTAAAAAATCTACTTAAATGACACTTCGGTTTAGTAATATCTATTTATTAAGCATCTGCTTAATAAGAAACTGTACTAGGCACTGGGAATTCCAAGATGAATCTGTCATGGGTTCTGTCTTCAAGGGGCTCACAGTGTACTTACAGAGCAATAAGAGTATAGAAATAGAGGCAGAAATAGAACTAGGAGGCAGTGATTATACCTGGGGAAGCGGAACCGGGAAAGCTTTAGACAGTTGATATCTGAGCACATTTTGAAGGAAAGTTTGAGTGTGACAAGGTAGGTGTGGGGAGGATGGGGGGATCATTTCAGGCAGGTCTGTGTGGTTCACAATTACAAGATGGAAAGTGGAAGGGCTGGGTGAGTGGCTGTGGTGAGAAGTAGAAGATGTGAGGTTGGAGAAGCAAGCAGAGGGTCATGAGGAAATGTGAATGTCATGCTAAGAAATGTTGAGTTTTCTTTGGAGGATGAAGAACCAATGAAAAGCAAGCCGGAGGGTAATGGGGGCAGATCTGTGGTCTAGAGCAGCAGTCATCAAACTACTGTCCAAGGGCCAAATCTGTAAATAAAGTTTTTGGAAATAAAGTTTTATTGGAACACAGCTATACTCATTTCTTTACTAGTTATGTATGGCTGCTTTCCCACTAAAACAGCAGAGTTGACCAGCTGCCACACAGGCTGTATGGACCATAAAGTCTAACCTATTTGCTATCTGGCCCTTAGAGAAAAAAGTTTACCAATCCCTGCTCTAGAAAGATCACAGTGGCTACCGCATAAAGGATGGTTTCTTATGGGTTAAGACCAAGGGAAAGGAGGCCACTTAGGAAACTTGCAACTCCAAGCAACGGATGACAGTGGGTCAACATCATGACTTTGTCATAACAGATGATATAAGAGGTTGGTAGTTGGGTGGAGAGGCGGGCATGGCTTTGAGAGATGCGGGGAAGAAAACGCACGTGGGGAATATCAATTTAAGAAAATTAAGAATGCCAAGAGAACCCACAGGGCTTCACAGACATCGAAACTTTAGTTTTTTCTTCTTAATCATTAAAATGGTCCCTAAACATCATGTTTAGCAGAGTGCTCTCTGACGGAGCACCTGAATTCAAGGAAGCTTAAAAGTATTGTTAAAAACGATTCTTACAATTCGCTTAGGGGCATGCAAATAACCTGATGGAGAGTCTTCCTCTGTTCATGTATTACAACAAGTGCAACTCCACAAATTCTTTGTCTATGCTCTAGGCGGCTGTTGGCACTAGGCAAGCACCATGGGGCTGGTTGCCAGGCATAGAGTATTCTTTTTTTTTAATTAAAGTTTATTGGGGTGACAATTGTTAGCAAAGTTACATAGATTTCAGGTAAATTCTGTATTATATCATCCATAAATCACATTGTGTGTTCACCACCCAGAGATTCTTTTTTAAAAAAATTATAGTTGACACAGAATATTATTCTTGACTGGTGATGTATTTTTCAATACACATGTCAAATATCATGTCATTCATTTTTGTGTCTCCTACAGTGACTGGCAAATGTCTGGTACATAGAAAGTCACTAATAAGTCATTTTGGCTAAAAAGAGGAAGAGGACCAGGTGGGAAGAGAAGAAGCAAGGAAAGGAAAGCAGAAAGACAGGATAGGGCCATCACATTTTTCACTCAAGACTTAAAACTCATGCTCTAGCAGAAGCTGACAAAAGATCAGAAGTTCTCCAGGTACGCGAAAGCCCTCTGGGCCCAGGAATAGCGAAGAACAAAACTTAGTGGTGATATCCTAATATAACTACAATCGCAAATCCCAAATATGCTGTACTATCTTCCCTAGATGGTTTAGGGAAAAAGGTTGCTGAAATCTCCCAACTATTCTTGTGGCCTTCCACGTTATAGATTGCATTTTTTCAAACATCTCTTCCAAAATGCCTCATGGTAGAAAAAAATGAATATCCAGAACAGGTGTTTGGATATCCATGTTCATAGCAGCATTATTCCCAATTAGCAAAGGTAAAAATAACTGAAAGGTCCACCGACAGATGGATAGAAGGGGATTCTGACACATGCTACAATATGCGTGACCCTTTAAGACAATACATTAAGTGAAATAAGCCAGTCATAAAAGAACAAATACTGTATGATTCTACTTATGTGAGGTACCTAGAGTAGTCAAACCATAGATACAGAGAGCAGAATGTGGTTTCCAGGGGCTGAGAAGGACGGGGGAAATGGGGGTTAGTGTTTAATGGATACAGAGTTCCAGTTTTGGAAGATGAAAAAGTTCTGGAGATGGATGGTGGTGATGGTTGCACAACAATGTGAATGTATGTAATGTCACCAAAATGTACGTTTAAAAATGGTTAAAATGGCGAGTTTTATGTTATATATATTTTACCACAATAAGAACAAAAAGTTTGCCCAGGTGTTGCTTAGAATTGGTGCCATTAATCTATGTGTGCTATTCTTTGGCGAGGGAGAGGGGTGAAGAGTTTACTTTAAAATTTTTACTCAAATTTATATTTGTATTGGTTTTAAAAAGCTTCAGAAAAATGTTTAGAAAAGTATCTCTTTTTTGCTTTTGTCCCCCCTAGATCTCTGAGTCATGCAGGCACTCTGGAAAGCTTTGCTGTTTATGCCGGGACATCAATGGTTCCCAGGATAAGGCTGGGGGTAGGGGAAGTCCATGGATCCAAGATCAAGAAGGACAGTTTAAAGATACTATCTGAACAAATGAAGCTGTTCACAAGTCACTGAATAAGTTATCTTCACATGAAGTGTATGCTTTATGGACAAGCGACATTATCTCCTCAGAACATACTCTTAGCATTACGTAGGCAACTCATCAATGGGCACAAACAGGAACTGCTGCCATGGGACATCCACGTGGCCAAGTGTGTCTGCTTATCTGACCGAGACATCGACAATGAAAAAACTGAACAAGAAAACGAATCACCTTTCACATATAATAATATTAAAGGTATTCCAGTGAAGGAATCAAAACACCTTGGGCAAGAAGAACTGATTAACTATTATCCTAATCACATCCTCATTTTCTGTTGAGTTAGTTACCACTCTCCACCCCGAACTTACCACACACACAACTTGCCCAGGTAGATTGTTTCTGCCAGGGGAAATGCAAACGAGTTTTTAAAACTCTGTACGGAAATCTTATCTAAACTGCCACCGTCAGGCTTTATCACCCTCAGACAAGTGGTTATTCTAAAAGGGTGGTCCTGGAGCCGAAAGACTTCTCTGAGACAGGTGTCCGGGGAAGACTGGACAGCACTCCTGGCCAGGTTGTGTTCCTTGCCACACACACACCATGCTTTCCAGCAGGAGTACTGCTGGAATTACTCGTATAAGAATATCTAAAGACTCGCTTCAACCTAGACAAGGCTGGAGACTTAAAAGGTAAGCAGTGCATTGCTGCCGACGCATCTCTTGGACCTCTGCTTGGCTCTGCCTTTCCGGCCCACAATCACCAACGCTGCTGGTTCTGTGGCCTGGAGCAGGGCACGCACCAGCCACTCTATCTGAGGCTTCATGGACCACCCAGCGTCCAGAGCACAGGTGGGTCTGTGTGAATCTGCCATGCAGACTGACCACAAAAGACTTTCTCCGAGTAATGACAAGCTGTTCTTTTGAGCCTAGGCAGCCCCAGATGAGGAGAACTTTACCTCCTAGTGCTTCTAAAATGTTAAAAAAAAAAAAAAAAAAAAGGAAGCTACTGCAGCTGCTGATGTGGAATCGCCTAGAAATTCCACCCCCATGGAGACAGCCTGTTAGTTACGGGGGAACAGAATGGGTGGTCGCCAGAAGACAGTGTAGTTTAAGGTGATTGCTTTGCCCCTTTTGAGTTTTATAGTTAAATAATGGGATTGGAGCAACCAGTCTCTCTCTCCTTTAACCGGTTGTTTTATGGAAGGTCTGTTCCTTCCATGTCTATTTCAGGGCAATGAACGTAAGAGCAGAAAATCTAGGAGTTAAAGAAATAAGAGAGTCCATCTTCCCACACAGCCAGCCAAGGAAGAATTCCAACTCATGAGCCTCATTAATAAGATGTAAGAATGATTTCTTTATCACCCCATTTCAAAGTGAATGAAAATGCTAAAAGTAAAAATTCAGGTGTTCTCTATCCTCACCAGACAAAGGCAGAACAAAGTTGTTCATAAGTGAAGGACTGCAGAGGGAAGCCTCTTCTCTCTCATAGAATTTAGGAGCCTCCAACTAAAGATTCCAGCTGACCAAATCCTCGAGTGATGACCAGTGAGGGGTAACTGTCCTTAATGAGATTTCTTTCTGGGGCATTTGTCTCTTCCAGGAATTCCAGCTGCAGTCACTTCACTCCTCATACTTTCAGACCCAGGAGACAAAGGATGGGGAAAGATGACACCTTCTAGTTCAGAGAGCCATCTAAGCAGCAGAGATGTAAATTGTTTTTGTACAGTTTTACAAATAAACCCAGGCTTCCTGATTTTGCAGCCAATTCATCTCCAGCACCACATGGCCAATTACTAAATATTTACACAGGGATTTCTGATACAGGTGTATAGGAAGTGATAAGCCCAGGATGAAGCCAGAGCCAGAATGAATGCTTCAGAGAATAGCTGATATTCCCTGAGCAGCACTGAGAACAGAACCACTGCTGCCCAGGGGTGGGGAGGCTGGGGCAGGTTCTGGCTTCACTAATCGCCAGCTGTGCCATCTGGACAGCTTATCTTTTTGACAGTTAACTCAACTATAAAATGAATTCAATAATACCCATCTCACTCTTTAGTGGGATATTGTAAGGCTCAAATAAGGAAAAACATACAATATGAACAGAAATTATACAAATCAACAGAACTCAGATCAACCATAAAAAGATATTTTGGGGAAATTTTGAATATGGACTGGGTATTAGATGATACCAAAGAATTATTGTTCATTTTCTTAGGTATAATACTGGTTTAAAGGTTAATGTTTTTCGAGATCACACTGAAATCACACATAGGGATGAAATTACTTGATGTCTGGGGTTTGCTTTAAAACACTTTAGTGAAAACAGCGAAAAAAATAAATGAAGCAGTGAGGCAAAATATTGATAACTGTTGAACTTGAGTGAGGAGTATATGGGGTCCTTCTCTCTACTATTGTGCATATTTGACATTTGTCAGAATAGTTTTTAAATGAACGGTGCAGAATATTCCGGAACAGAATTTTCTTAGAAAGCTTCACTGATGGTCATCTCTAGAGCACAGAAAATCTTTCTCCTTCACAAGGCCCTTCCACACTGGCCATCCAGTGGTCAGAACGCAAGGACTCCGGAGAAGGGAGGGAGGGGCCAGGCAAGGACCCCAGCTATAAAGGAGGCAGATGGAAATGACATCACAGACTTTCCTGTCTGTCCTGTACTAAAATGTCAGCCAACCTGTAAATGTCAAACGCATACTTTGTCTTCAGACCTAAGTTTCATATTCAGCTTTGCCACTTAATGGCTAAATGACCTTAGAACAAGTCACTTTTTAACACAACGTCACAGAGACACACACACACACACACCACTGAGACTGGATCTCTTTGGGCCCCAAGAGCCACCAGAGGCCCATGGGGTGCACACACTTTACCATGGCTTTTGATGGTCACCCAGGAACAGATACTAGGAACCAGGAAGGTGAACAGGACACGGGGTGGGGTGGAGGGAGATGAATAATTTAGCTAAGGCAGCGTCCTGTGAGTCCAGTCATTCATTTGGGAACTGACTGACCGGGGAAATAAACACCTCGTCTTCCTCCTAAGTCCCATCTCTCACCAGTAAGTACACAATACACCATAAAAAAGTAAATAATTCCACCAAGAGTGACAAGCGGGCTTCGGGGGTTCCAGGACAGACAGGCTAGCAGTGGTGTAAGGGATATGGGTTCGAGACCCACACTGACTAACCGAACGGCCTTGAGCTTCAGCACTTTTCCTCTTCTGCTAAAAGAAACATTGGACTGATCTCCGCAGTTCCAAAATTTTAGAGGATGCTATTTATCTGGGGCACCTTTCTGGCTTTCACGCATCTCTCTCCTCTCATCAGGGCTTGGGGTTTCCTAGACATGAGTCGTTCAGCCCCCTCCCCACGCCGTGTTCTGCCTTGTCCCCTCACCCAAGGCAGGTATTTGCTGGGGTGGGGGATGATGGAGAGATAAGAATCTCGCTTTTGTCTTCCAATCATTGCTATTTCGGCGCTGATTTGCAGCGACACCGCAGGCAGGCAGCTACACCAGAGGGCTCCCAGATTCTTGGAGAGGGTGGGGACGGAGCGCAGTGGCCAAAGCGCCTGCGTTAAAGTTGCAAACACCGAGGACCACGGGAGTATCGCGCAGGACTGGGATTAGCTCTACCCCTCGGCTATCCTGCACGCGTGACCTGTAGGTTCGCTTGTGCTGGTTCTTACTCCCGGGCCTTTCTGTAGTAACGGCAGGAAAGGCTCCCTGGTTCCCGGACCATCCAGAGCAACCCGAGAGTGAATACCTGGCGTGTGGACCGCGCCTCTCCTCTCACAGGACTCAGGGCGCTTCTGCGCCCAGCTGGGGAGAAAACCCAATTCCAAGCTGTGGGCGCTGAGCTCCCAGGCGCAACCCCAGTGGCCTCCACCTCAACCCCGTTTCAACGCACCTCAGTGCGCCCCGCGACCCCGTGCGCTCTCCTTCCCCCAAAGCCAGCAGTCCCGGCACCAGCACAGCCCCAGTGTCCCTGGCCCCTTGCTGCACTCCCCCTAGGCACCAAACGCACACCGCGCCTCGACTGGCTCTGTTCTGCCTGTTTGCAGGCGCCCCTGTTGAGCAAGGAATGGAGCGAGCGCCCCGCGCCCCAGGGCGCTCCAGCTGCAGCGCTTCGCGGGGCCCCTGTGAGGTGGGGCTGGGTGGGTCCGCCCAAGTAGGGAAGGGGCCCCGTTAGCCCGCACGTCACAGCATCTCTGCTTGGCTGTGTGTCCCCGTTGCCTAAGTCTGGGAACCCCAAGCACCGAGAGACGTCCTCGCGGGGAGTGGAGTCTGGAGACTCCGCGGGGCCACCCCCGCTTCCCCCCGAACCCTGCGGGGACGAGGGGCTGCAGGAAGCGCTCTTACTTGGCAGCAGGGGTCAGCCCTGGCTTGACGGAGTCCAGCTTTCCACGGTGGCTCCTCTCCGCGCACGTCGCCGCGGAGCCCCTTTCCCGAGCAGAGGGGCCTTTGGAGAGAGAGCTCCGAGCTCAGCAAGCCGCGGGCTGGAGTCGCTCCTTGACTCTTTTTCCCGGTACTTTTAACGGGAGTCAGACGGCAAACCCCTCCCCGGGCCCACCCCCTTCCCTGAAGGCGGCCACCGCACAGGCCCGGCCCCCAGCTCCTTTTGTTGTAATTCGAGAACGCCCACTCCCGGGGTCAGAGCGGGCTGTGCCGGGAGGCTGCGCGCCAGCGGGGCAGCCCTTTCAGGCTCTTCACGCCCAAGTTTCAGGAGCCAGAGATGCTAGGAGAGGGATTTTCCTCTGGGAGATTCCTCTACCCCCCACCTCCAAATGGCTCCCTGAATTTAACCCTTCGGTGTCTTTCTCCACCAGTTTGAGGGTGCGAGCCAAATCCGTCTCCTATTCAGAGATCCCAGCATTGCGTGGCACATAGTAGACACTCAATAAAAACTGATTAAGGGAGTTTAGAAACTTTCATCCATCTCTCCTGGGTTTCTCTTCTGTGGGAAAAGCAGATTTCTAATCTGAAACAGACAGCCCTCTTTTCCCCCAGCAGAGTACATGTGTGGCCTTCCCCAAGCCTCTCTCTCCTCTGAGAATCAATTCTCTCCTTTGCGAATTACAGGGTTTGGATTCAGTGATCTCTAAGGTGCTTCCCCGCAGAGCAGGACCAGGATTAACAAGACTCGTGCTCAGGGGACTGAACAGGACACAGCTAAGAGGTGTGGATCCTGCAGAAGGACGTTCCATGCCTGGCTCAGAAGCTCACACTGGAGGCAGAGTAAGGTGGTTATGTAGGTTGGGGGATCCATCTGTGCAGATTCCCAGGGCTCCTTAAACCAGGGCAAGACTTAACCAGGCGGTAGTCAGACAGCAGTAAAACAAGAGACCAGTCTGCGGGCCTCTGTGCAGACAGAACCCGGGAGTTGGACTGTTAACAGACGCTGTCTGTATCCACCTCCCACTCCTTCCTCAGTCGTCTCTTCTCACTCCATTCCCTCTCTAGCAAACCCACAGTACCAGAGGTGATAGATGATGACTCCTATTGTCAGCCTGTCATGCAGGGTGTCAACTCCCGCTCCCCTCACAAGAACGCAGGATATGGCGAGACAAAAAAGGAACCCCAACAAAGCCATGGATAGTGGAGTCATACCACGATAGTCTCGCTGGTGGCTGTGTTGGAGACACAAGAAGCAGGAGCCACACACACTGCAACGCTCCGTCCACTTTTCTGCCAACCAACCTAACTTGTTAACTGCAATCTGCGGTGCTAACTGCAATCTGCACTTGCCAGCCACCATCATTTGCTAGCGTAGCCACAGCAGTTATATTAGTGGCCAATGGCTCACTGGTTACAGCTGACGGCCATCCAATCACAGTTGATAGCCATTTACTACCTGAGCCAGCACCTTTCCACATGAGGCTGAGAGCCTGGAAACTGCACTCCTGGCTGTGTCCCCACACTCCTCTCCAGGGTCTCGCCTCACAATCTACGCGATAAGCATCTTCCGCAAGGGGCCCTGTGCGAGGAGCCTGGAGGTGAATGCAATATCCTGGACACAGCCAGGCTCTCTGGGCACAGCCAGGGTTTCTCAGGGTACCACCAGTCCTTCTGGGCACAGGAGACTTTCTGGGCTTCTTAGGGTACCACCAGTCTCCCCAGGCACAGCCAGGGCTCTCAGGGCACCACCACTCTTTCTGGGCACAGCCAGTCTTCCTGGGCACAGCCAGGGTTTTTTAGGGTATGGTCAGTCTTCCTGGGCACAGCCAGGGTTTCTCAGGGTACTGCCAGTCTTTCTGGGCACAGCCAGTCTTCCTGGGCACAGCCAGGGTTTCTCAGCATATCGCCAGTCTTTCTGGGCACAATTAGACTTCCTGGGCACAGCCAGGGTTCTCAGGGCACCACCAGTCTTTCTGGAACAATAATGGCTCACAACCAAGGTGCTTACACAGGAAGCAAACATCCACCAGTTCCACTGCATGATGGTACGTTCCCAAGCAAACAGTCAAGCAGTCCATCAAATCAGGGATGGAAGGCAATTCCCCATAGTCCACAGTCATTCGCCAGGGCTGTGTACCTGCCCCAAAACGTGTGTCCTCTCGGCAGGGCGAGGGCTCCAAGTCCTCTCCAACCTGGGGGTGAGGGATGACCTTGACCTCACCCTCAGCTCCCATGGAGGACTCAGCAAATGTTTCTTCCTGGGACTATAAGTCCCGCATCCGGGCTGTCTCAGCAAGCACCTTTGCTTTTTCCGGCCTATGTTGGTTGGAGAACCGTTCACATCTTCCCACCCCTCCACGGGGGTCCAGCTCTCCGGCAGCTGCTCCTGCTGGTCTTCCTGAGACTGAGTGTTCCTATGTATAAACTGCTCCATTACCTTTCGGAGAGTTTCGGCCAACACCAGACCCTGCTCACTGCGCCCTGTGTCATGCAGGGTCTCAGCTCCCACTCCCCTCACAAGAATGCAGGTTATGGCGAGGCCAAAAAGAAGCCCCAACAGAGCCATGGATGGGGGAGTCTTACCACTATAGTCTCGCTGGCGGCTGGGTTGGAGACACAGAAAGCAGGAGCCACATGCTCCACAATCCGCCGTCCCCTTTTCTGCCAACCAACCTCACTTGTTAACTGCAATCTGCCGTGCTAACTGCAATCCGTGCCTCTCTGCAATTTGCAATCCACACTTGCCAGCCACCATCACCTACTAGCGTAGCCATGGTAGTTATATTAGTGGCCAATGACTCACTGGTTACAGCTGACGGCCAACTAGCCACAGCTGATGGCCATCTACTACCTGAGCCAGAGCCTTTCCACGTGAGGCCGAGAGCCTGGAAACTGCACTCATGGCTCTGTCCCCACGCAGCCTTAGCTCAGACTTCTCTCCTCACGCTATATTTGTGAATCCATTGGCCTCCAGGACATTCCCTTTTGGCCCTCTGGGCATCCCCATACCCACAGAGAAACTAGCAAGCCTCAAACTTGGCACCCTAACTCACAGCCCACCCCAGGCAGAAATGGGGTCTTCTTAGGCTCCTCCTCCTCACCCTCCACACTGAATCAACCCCTTGGTCTGTGGGCAGTGGAGGGGGTGGGCAGGAGGGAGGTGGGCAGGGTAATAAAAGGGCAACAGGAATTTCTGTGGTGTCAGCACTGTTCAGTATCTTGACTGTGGTGGTGATACAAGAAACTACACAAGTGATTAAATTGTATAGAACTTGGTACACGTGTGCGCACATGTACAGGTTACACGTGTGTGCATATGTACAGGTAAAACTGGGGAAATCTAAATAAGATCAGTAGAGTGCATTCATGTCAATATCCTGGTTGTGATATTCTCCTATAATTTTGTACAACGTCACCATTGGAGGGAATGGGCAAAGTATATGAGGGAACTCTGTATTATTTCTTACAACTGAGTGTGAACCTAAAACTATCTCAATAAAAATTTCAACTGAAAAAAAAAAACCCACAGTAACTCCAGGGCCCTCAGAAAACAATCTGAACCCTTGGATATAGCTGACAGTCCCTTCTTCAGCTTGCCCATCTCCCAGCCACATTCTCTCCTCTCTTCCATAGGCCCTACTTGCTGTTCTCCAAGCCTGTGTTTCACACCCCAGGGCCTTTGTACACGTCATTCCCTTGCCTTGTCACTCAACATCCCACACAGAACCCGCACATAGCAGATGCTCAATAAATGTCAATGGCACTGAGCTCTCTTGTCTCCTTTCACCCTTTTCTCTGATCCCTCTACTTCCAGTCCTATCTTTCCTGCTATAGCATTAACCAATAAGGCATCAAATGAAAGGAAACTAACTTTGTAAATAAAGTTTTGTCTGATTGTGAAAAAAAGCAAATTCCTTGTGGAATATTCAGAAAATAATGAAAAAGTATAATGAAAAAACTTGTCACCCTAGTGTCCTATCAGCCATAGATAAACACCTAACATTTTGGATATTTTAAAAACTGAAGTAGATTCAGTTTTTGTACCCACCTTAAAAAAAAAAAACACTATTATTTTCTGTGCATTTTCCATGGTCCTTTTAATGGTTTTAGAGTTATTCCAGGGTCTAAAACTGCCATGTTCTATGGCATCAGTTCTCTATCGTTGGACATCAAGTTATTAGCATAAATTACACCATGACAATGATCCTTGGGAAAATAATGTTTATTGAGCAGCTACTATGTATGGTTCCTGCTAATTATTATAGACGAGAAAGCCAAAACTCAGAGAGGCTAGATAATTTCCCCCAGAATCAGAGAGCTTAAAAGTGGGCAAGCTGGGGTAACAAAAGGGTACCTGACCCCTTCTGCAAGGACTACATGGCTGCACACTGGAGGCCTCAGTAAGTCCATCTGTGCCTCACCATGCCCCATCCCCAGAGAAAATGAGTATTTTCAGCTTCAGCTTGCCTAGGGTGATGCATTGATGCACTGTTGTTGAATTGAGCCCAAGACGCTGAAGACCACTTCAAGAAGTCAGTAGACCCCTGTGCTAGGTGGGAGAAAGTGATGACAGTATGCTTTATGTCTGTAAGTCCCTATGTCTGTAGGTACCACAGACCACCGCCCATCCCCCAGGTCCTGTGCGGCTGCAGAGGCAGGACCACACCGTGGATTCAGAGCATGCTTCTGCAGTCGAATCTCGGCTTCGCCACTTACTTCCCTGAACAAGTGACTGCCTTTGCCCCTCTTGCCTCTGTGAGAAGCACTCACTCCCATGCTCTCTTCTAAAGGAGAAAGAGGGCCCCAGGCACACGGGGGCGTGGCACAGTGCCTGCCGTGTGGCACTACACAGCAAAGTGCTGTTTGGTATCAGGATGCAGTGCGGCAAGGCTGCAGGGCGGACGGCACCACACTGTGGGGGCTGGGGCTGCAGACCCCACACCGTGGGAAGAAAGGCAGCACCCTCCTGCCATTGGCAGGGTGGGGGGTGGGGGCGCACAGAGATGACTTCCTTAGGATGCATTCCAGGATGTGA
Organism: Rhinolophus hipposideros; assembly: GCF_964194185.1. Taxonomy (NCBI): domain Eukaryota; kingdom Metazoa; phylum Chordata; class Mammalia; order Chiroptera; family Rhinolophidae; genus Rhinolophus; species Rhinolophus hipposideros. Next base: position 43,085,744 of record NC_138062.1, on the reverse strand, counting down.
CCACCGAGTCCAAGGGCGTGGCCTCCCTCTCCTTTCTCCTTGGCTCTGGAGCTCAGTTGCCAAATCATCTTCCTAACACGCTGGGCATGTCCCAGAAGGCACAGCCTGGTCTCCGTGGAGGCCTGGCTAATGCTGTCGTCACCAGTCTTTGCTCTCATGGAGCTTACACACCTGTGTCGGAAGGCTGGTAAGGCACAAACTGACACACAGAAACAATGAACTATGGGAGTCAGGCAGTGGCAAGTGAAAACACTAAAGCTGACTAAGGAGGATAAAAGGCGAGGGAGGCAGGGGGTGCTATTTCATCCAGGGCAGCCAGGAAGTCCCTGTCTCACGGACAGCTGGCATGAGCAGAGGCTCAGAGGAGGGAACAGGGCTGTGCGGACATTTGGGTAGGGGATCCCACCTTCCTCCAGGCTGCACAACACTTAATTTGTACCACTCCTGTGCTAGGTATCACTTTCTACTTATGTACTCAGTTTCTCTCTCTTCTGGGACTGTTATAAGCTCCCGGTGCACAGAAATCATGAGCACCTGTCACGTGAACCTCTGCAGCCAGCAGCGTGCCTTGCACATGTCACGCCCATCAATGTTTGTTGAAGTCAATCAGACTGAACCGGAAACACTTGAAAGCCTATAACACATGATTGAAATAGAAATAAGTGTATGGGTATCAATGATTACCCGAACTAATAAGAACGGAGAGAGTAGTAGTTTAAATCTATACAGCTGAAGAAGAGGCTCGACTTTGTCTACTTGTTAAATTAAAAGGGAACCAACCAAACAAACAAACATTGGTTCAGCTGTTTGGGAAAGTGATTTGGAAATGCATGTCAAGGGGCCAAGGTGTTAGTCTGCCTCTGGCTCTGGGGGAGGGGATTGTGGTTAAAAGAGCCAAGCTGGTCAAATATTTCACATATTCCAGTGGTCCTATGTTGGCCAGATAGCTATCAGGACCTACTATCTGGCTTTCTCAGATTCAGAAATCTGTAATGTTCTATTACAACCGCTTTTAATGAGTATAGACAGGCACTAAGAGAGAAGTTTGGGACAACTCACACTTTCTCCTAGGAGGCAGCGCCCCTAGTGGTCTACCTCTCACACAGCATTGAGCGTTTGCACTCCTCAGGGCCAAGTTATAAAACTCACAGGTTTTAGGGAGTCGGATCCAAGCATCTTGTTTACAGACCTGGAACCAGAAACCCAGAGAGCTGTCGACAGGACCACGGTCTCTCAGCAAGTTAGCAGCAGTGCTGAAACCAGATCCAGATCGAGGTCTTCTAACCCCTAGGAGAACTCTAAATTTGCTCAGAAAGCACAATTGTAAACTGCATGTGTGTACCCTCAGGAGTGGTTATATTTTAAAAGTATAATTTAATTCATATAATCTGTTTTCTAGGATGTATAATCATTCTTTGTCACGCTCTATGGGCTAAGCTTTCCCCATCTCTTTTTTTTCCTTGTCTTATTATTAAATTATTATTATTTTATTATTATTAAGCACGTTTGAGGGTACAGCAATTTATTGGGGGAGCTCAACGCTCCTCAGAACCTTCTCCCATGAAGAAAGCAGGGCAACACAATTCTTTGCATTCTTCAAAGAAGAACATGAAGTCTAAAAAAGGGGAAGTCTGTTTTGCATGATGAACCTGCCGTTTCTGTCCAGAGCTTAGGATGGCAGCTACTTGGCCCCTCGGATAACTGCCGGGGCTTGCAGACCATTTGGGCTCCCATTTAGTCTGTTGTTGCACAGTGCCTACCAAGCCCTGCAGCCAGACCAGGGTATGTACAGTTTGAGGAGCCTATGTACACGCATGCTTTCCTCTCCTGGGAGCTGTCGTGTCTGGTATCCCGCCATTAAAAATTAGTCTCTGATGAATAAGCTACTAATGCATGCAATAGTATGGTTGAATCTCAACAATTTTATGCTGAGAGGGAAAAAACAGCCAGCCAGAAAAGACCAACATACTGTATGATTCCATTCATACGAAACTCTGGAAAAGTCAAAACTAAACTACAGTGACTGCAAGCAGATCAGTGGTGGCCTGAGGCTGGAGGTGGGCATGGGGATTCGCCTGGGAAAGAACATGAGGGAACTTTCTGGAATGATGGAAATGATCTATTTCTTGATTATAGTGGTGTTTACATTGGTATATGTACTTTTCTAAAATTCAAGAAACTGAACACTTAAAATGTGTGAATTTGGCTTTATGTAATTTTTTCAGAAAAAAATTGGTTTAAAACTCTGTCCTTTTGCACCGCTCCCCCCATCCTCTTTTAAAATGAAAGTCGTTTGGAGAAGAGGAACGCAGGGTGATGTGTGGTTAGCAAACAGCACAGTACCTGGAGCAACTCTTCCTAGGTTTGAATCCTAACTCCATCACTTATGAGCTGTGTGAGCTGAGCATGTTATTTAACCTGTCTGAGCCTCAGTTTTCTCACCTGTAAAATGTGGAGGCACCTGACAGAATTCTTGTAAGGCTGAAATTAGTTCATACATGTGAAGTGTTTAGAACACAGAGTCTGTCCCATGGCCAGTGCCAACTAGTTTAAAGCCAATTTACGTGGATGTGTAAATGTCACTTCAAGTTGACTACTTCTTTTCTAGTTACTATTGTTTTTAGAGCAGTGTTAAGTTTACAGAAAAATTGAGCAGAAAATACAGAGAGCTTCCACGTATCCCCCATCACAGAGGGAATTCCCTCTATTATTAACATCTTGCATTAATGTAGTACATCTGTTACAACTGATGAAGCAACATGGGTACATTACTATTAACTGAAGTCCATAGTTTATATTAGGGTGCACGCTTTGCATTGTACGTTCTATGCATTTTGACAAATATATGATGTGTCCACCATTACACTATCATACAGAATAGTTTCACTGCCCTAAAAACCCCTGTGCTTTACCTGGTCATCATTTCCTCCCCACAAACCCCTCGCAACCACTGATCCTTTTACTGTCTCTGCAATATTGTCTTCTTCAGAATGTCATATAGTTGGAATCATTGACTTCTTTCACATAGTAATATGCATTTAATGTCTCTTCACGGCTTAATTGCTCATTTCTTTTTATTGTTGAGTACTATTCCACTGTCTGGATGTCCCACAGTTTATTTATCCATTCACCTACTGAAGAATACCTTGGTTGCTTCCAAGTTTTTGCAATTCTGAATAAAGCTGCAATAAATATTTGTGTGCAGGTTTTTGTGTGAACATAAGTTTTCAACTCATTTGGGTAAATACCAAGGAGTGCAATCACTGGATCGTATGGTAAGAGGATGTTTAGTTTAAATGGTATATACATACAATGGAATATTATGCAGCCTTAAAAAGGAAGGAAATTCTGACGTATGCTGCAACATGGGTGAACCTTGAGGACATTGCGCTAACTGAAATAAGCCAGTCACAAAAAAGACAAATACTGTATGATTCCACTTAACTGAGGTACTTAGAGTGGTCAAATTCATAGAGACAGAAAGTAGAATGGTGGGTGCCAAGAGCTGAGGGGAGGGGGAACAGGGAGTTATTGTTTAATGTGTACAGAGCTTCACTTTTACAAGATAAAGGAGATGGAGTTATGAGATGTTACAGAGAGTTCTGGAGATGGATGGTGGTGATGGTTGTACAACATTATGAATGTATTTAGTACCACTGAACTGTACACTTTGAAAAAGCGGTATTATGTTATGTGTATTACCACAATAAAAACGATTAGAAAAAAGTCACATAAAGCAGAGTAATTGTAGAAAATAAGAATACGTTTAGTTTTATAAGAAATTGCCAAACTGTTTCCAAAGTGACCATATCATTTTACATTCTCACCAACAATGAGTGAGAGTTCCTGTTGCTCCACATCCTCTCTGCCATTTGGTGCTGTCAGTGTTTTGGATTTTGGTTACTCTAATAGGTGTGTGGTGGTGTCTTGTTGTTTTAATTTGCATTTCCCTGATGACATCTGAGATGGAGTATCTTTCCATGTGCTTATTTGCCATCTGCTTATCTTTTTTTTGGTTAAGTGTCTTTTCAGACATTTCTCCATTTTTTAATTGGGTTGTTTGTTTTCCTATTGTTGAGTTTTGCATTTTTGGCATATTTTGGACACAGTCCCTTATCTGATATGTGCTTTGCAAAGATTTTCTCCCATTGTGTGACTTGTCTTCTTATTTTCTGAACAGCTCTTACCAAACACCTAGAGTATCATCATACTTTCTTGTCTCCGTGTGAGTGTGTGTGTGACTGTGTGTGTGTGTACGTGTGTGTACTAGAAATAAATAAAACTTGATGCAGTCCTCAAGGAGCTTACATTGTGATTTGGGAAAGAAGGTCACATAGACATTAAATAACAAGACAAAGCAGTATGAGACTCCATGCAAAATGCCTGACACCAGGCCTTGAGCAGAGATCAGAGAGACTGGAGAGTCTGGGGGGTTGTGTAGAGTCTGGGGAGGTGTGGAAGGGGGAGTGAAGAGGGTAAGGACTAGACAGATGAGCAGGAGAGGAGGGGGAATGAGTTCCAGGCTGGGCCAGATGGGAATAGGGAGAGAAAGACACAGGCTTGGGAAACCGGCTTAATCCTTGTTCAGGGAGAAGGCCCGGGACTCCTGGGAACAGGTGGGACGGAACTGGGCACAGAGTGGACCCTAGAAATTTGGCAAAGGCAGAGAACATGGGTGATAGGTTCCAAAGACAGACATTATCCACATTATAACTTTGCTGCTTCCCTCACTTCCCACTTTCCCCCTCCACCAGGAAGGTTTTCTGTTGAAGCAATAGGGAGACTCACCTAGAAGAGTCACTTAGAGGAAAAGAAGTTAAAAAAAAAAGTTAAAAAAAAAAAAAAAAGTCCAAATCTCATTCCCAGACACCTGGCTTGTGCCAGCTCTGACCACCTTGTCTCAAAGTTGCAGCCAAAATAGGGAGGCAGTAGGGGTGGGGGTGCCAGACAAAAATGGAAGCTTTTTTGCAGCTCGATGTGCTGGCATCTGGCAGGGCCCTTGCTCCAGGCCACAGCCCAGCAAAGCCTTGCCGTCTCCCAGAAAGCATTTGAGCAGCCTGCCCAGGTCACTCAGGGTTGGCTGAGGACACAGCCTGACTCTGTTCCCTTCCAGCCACTGGCATTTACGAGGCACACCTAGACCCAGTTCAGCACCCTAGGGAAAGGAGAGGAGGTGCAAATACTGCTCTGCCCGCCAGCCCCCCACTCCTGGGGGAAAAGGCCCAGGATAAGCCCTCAGAAGCAGTTGCCTTATTTTAAATATCTGGAGAGGATGGGAGGTTCAGAGGAATCCATGGTTCAGAAAAAGTCCCCAAGCTCCAACATGGCTAGTCACCAAAATGGCAGGAACGCTGCTGTGGACTGAATTGTGTCCCCTAAGTTCATATGTGGAAGCCCTAACCCCCATGGTGATGGCATTTGGAGGTGGTCTTTGGGAGGTAATTAAGGTTAGATGAGGTCATGAGGGTGGGGCCCCCATGATGGGATTCGTGGCTCTATAAATACAGGAAGAGAGACCAAAGCCCTTTCTCTCATCCAACCCTGTGAGGACAGCGCAAGAAAGTGTACATCTCCAGGGAGGGAAGCAGGTCCTCACCGGGAACCAAATCTGCAGGCACCCTGCCCTTGGCCTTCCAGCCTCCGGAACTCTGAGAAATAAAAGTCTGTTGTTTAAGCCGCCCAATCTGTGGTTATTTTGTTTCAGCAGCCTGAACTGACTGAGACCAACACACAAGAGCTGCTTCCTTCCTAGGCTTCCCAGCCACAGCTGGCCGCTGGCCACCTGTGTGTGAAGAGAGGACCCTCTCTGTCCTCTCTTCACATACAGCTCACTCACTGAGCCCCCTACTGCCTTCCCTCCCACCAAAGGAATCTTCCCTACAGATGTGTGAACATTGCTGTGACTCTTAACACCCCTTCTGCTCTGACTTTCCTCCAGGTGATGCCCCCTTAATGCTTTATTTAGACTAGCAGTGCTTCTCAAAGTGGGCTCAGGGGACTAGGGAAGGTTCTAGGGGATCCGCAAGGTCAAACTATTTTCATAACAAAGCTAAGATCTTATTGGGCCTTTTTTACTCTCCTTCTCTGGAGCTGACGATGTGCCAGGTGCAGCCAGAGCTACTTCCTCCAGAAGGACAGACCCATGTCATCGAGAGCTCCAGGAACACCAAGCCACTTGGGGTCTAGTCCCAGGTTTTACTCCTCAGGAACCGAGGGTCTGAGTTAGCTAACAAAGACCCCTCCTAGCTATGAAGATGACATTGTTCTATTTGCTCTGAATCTTGATGTTCTTTCTTGTCGATTGAGCAACAGTTATATCTTTCCCACCTACCTCACAGAGCTGTTGAGAAGGCCAAAAAAAAAAAGTGCATGAGAGAGGAAGATTGCTAAAGAGACGATGTTGCTCCATTGTTATCAGGGGTGCTTATGAAGAGAGGAGCAACCCAAGGGAAATCACTGCAGTCAGAGGCCTGTCCCCAGCTACCAGCCTCCTGGCTTGCTAGGAGGTCAGAGCAGGGATCCCCAGGCCAATACAACATCAGTTTCTGAATGCAGCCCCTTTCTCCACACAGTTTCTACCTTGAGAATTGTACTAATTTTCCCTTAAAGGATCCCTGGCATTCCTGTGCTGAAGTAAATAATAACAATAATTAATAATAATAATAATCTAATAAATAATTTTTTTTTAATAAAAAGCAACTCCCTATGGCTCAACATACATAATTTCTGGCAATTCAGTCTCATTCTCCTGGTTTTTCCTTGTTGTCCATCTATCTATCTGTCAATCACCTATCATCTATCTAGTTCAAAAGTTTTAAAGTTATGACGTATAACCTATGTACACAAAAGTGCATAAAACATAAAGATGGGCATAAGGAACAAATATAAAGCAAACACCCATATAATTACCATCCAGCTCAAGAACTAGAATATTACTGCCATCCTGGAAGCATCCCCACAAATCACTTTCCCAAAAGTCCCTCCCTGCCCGGAAGGTAAACGCTCTTTTTTATGGTAATGACTTCCCTGCCTATCTCTCCCTGACTTCTTAGGAGGGTTGCAGGGCTCACTGTGGGTGACCCCATTCAGGCTCCTGGTTCTAACTGCTTCCAGATGCTGCCAACTCCCAATTGTTTGTCTCTAGCCAGCCCCTCTCCCATACTCCTCAGACTTCTGTATCTAACTGTATGTTTAACCTTACCACTGCGTATCTGAGTGACAGCTCAACTGTGCTATATACCAAACTACACTCCTGATCTTCTCATCTGCCCACGTCACAAAGGGTAAGGCCATCCTTCCTGCTGTCGAACTCTTTTACTTTTAACTCCCAGATTCACTCCAGCTTTGGAAAGAATGTTCACATGTCCAGATGTCCTGAGATCCAATATTCAGACTGCCAGCCCTCTGGAAGACTACTAGACCAATCCAGAAGCTAAGAATGCAGGGCTAATTCTTCTCAAGAATGTATCTTTTACTATAAGAACACTTAGCTTTTCTTTCTTCTTTGGAACACGCGGGCTATTACTTAATTGTGTAGACCCTAAGACCCTTGAATAAATCGTTGCCATTTATTTGTAGCCAAAGCCTCCTGACTCTGTGCTCGACTAAGGTGAAACGATGACTACTTTTACTTCAGGTTCACAGAGGGAGCAGGCCAGCGTGTATGCACAGCCAGGAAGGTGGTGATAACACTTTCTGCAACTGGATGGGAGGCGGACGCCGCCCCTAGACCTGCCACTCAGGCTCTTGCTCAGGCCCTGAGGGGAAACTACCCAGATGGAATGACTGAACTGCACCTGGAAACTTATATATATATATATGTTTAATATATATATATATATATAAGTTTAATATATATATTTTATATATCCACAAAATATATATAATGTGAATCTGATGCGCTATTGGAGACTGATTAGATGGAGAGAGAGGATGATAAGAAAGAAACCATTTAGTGACTTCCAGGTTTCTGGTCTAAGTGACCAGGTAGTGCATAGAGAGAGACGTGGGGCAGGAAGGCTTCCTGTTTGGACATGAGTTTCAGACTAGTAGGGGACATCTAAGCAGTATCTGGTAGGAAACAGAAACAAGGATCTGTAACTCTCGAGAGGTGTCTGGAAGGAAATGAAAGACAGAGGACGGTATCTTGGAGGCAGGAAGTCCTTCACTAATATTAAGACCAGCAGAGGGTAGTGGTCTAGACTTGAAGTTGGCAAACTACTGCCCGTGGGCAGAATTGGCCCCCCCAGCTGCATTTTGTAAAGAAAAAAAGTTTTATTGTAACAAAGTCACACCTATTTATTTGCATGTTACTCATGCATGATTCATTTCACATTATAAAAGCAGAGTGAAATAAGTTTCCGACAGAAGTCATATGATCTGCAAAGCTGAAATATTTACTATCTGGCCCTTTGGAGAAAACATTTGCTGACTCGTGGTCTAAAGCAGCGCTTCTCTGTGTTCAGTGTGCATTAGGAACGACCTGGAGAGCTTGTAAAATGAAGAATCTGGTTCAGGTCTGAGGCTGGCGTCGAGTTTCAGCACTTAAATTGGGCCTCAGTGACACTATGCTGCTGGTCCATAGAAATATAATGTGAACACACAGGTAATTTAAAAGTGTCTAGTGTCCACATTAAAAAGGCAAAAAAAACCCCACAAAAACATGTGACATTAATCTAATAACATATTTAACTTAGGATAGCCAAAATATTATCATGTCTTATGTAACCAATATAAACAGGTATTTTACTTTTTTTGGTACTAAATATTTGAAAGATAGTGTATAGTTTGCACTTACAGCCCATGATCATCGGGACTAGTCCCATTTCAGGTGGCCGGTGGCTGCCATACAGACTGGAGCCAGGCTGCCAGTTCCACCATTCACTAGCTGTGCAGCTGTGGGCAGTTAGAATCTCTCCACTCTGTTTCTCCACCTATAACATGAGAATAATGAATGCACCGCCTCAGGACATTGTCTTTGGGATTACAGGAGTTCATAAAGTGCTTAGAACAACCCCCTTGGCACCTCAAAGGACATTATTATGCTATTATGTTGATTCCATTGAGAAGCACTTTCTTTCCCTCCCCTGCTTCCTAACGCCCCCCACCCCCCAGCCCCAGGGTGGAGTTAAGCCTATTCTTCAGTTCTCAGCTCATTGTTCTTTCAAGGATCTTGTCTTAACATTCCACAGATCTTTATTGAGACTTTACTGTGTTCCAGACCCTGGGCCAGGCCCTGGGGATACAATATGGAAACAAACACGAAAACCCCATGGGTGGAGTACAGTCTCGTAGAGAGACTCACAAGTGAATACACAGTGTATTAGAAGGAGGTAGTTCCCTTGTGAAAAACAGAAACAAAACAACGAAAGCAAGGGTTAGGGGGATGGAAACTGCTGGGGTGGGGCAGAAGTTTAAGTATGTGTTTTCAGTTTTAAGTAGGTGGCCAGCTGGGCCCCCATGGGAGAGTAAGTCAAGAAGGTCCTGAGGCCAGCGGGGCTGGAGCTGGGTGCGTCAGGAAGAGAAATGAGATGTGGTCAGAGAGGTGTGGGGGCACACTGTGTATGCCTTACAGGCCATTATAAAAGTTTTGGTTCTTCCTTTGAGTGGTGTGAACGGTGTCATGATCTGAATTAGGTGTTTTAAGGCTGTCATGTTGAAGATACTGGACGCTATCTTCACTGGGTAACCAGCCATCCCATTGGCCGTGAACTGACAGCATTGCTGAGATGCGGGGCTTTCAGCACCAAAACCCAAGAGACTCGGGCAAATAGGTACGGATGGTCAGCCTAAAACAGGAGACCAGTTTTGTCTTTTGTCCTCCTTTCATAACCAGTCAGTGTCCCCCAAAACATCCATTTTAATGTTGGATAGTCAAAATATGCATATGCTCATGACATGTAGTGTTGTGTGCCTTACACTTACGTAAGTGGCATTCAGCTGCAAATCTCATTGATTTGTTAAGGATTCAACCGTACTTTTAAGATCCAGTGTCTGTAACAGCTGCCCAGTATCCCATACTATGTCTTCCACCTTCTCCTTATCCAAGAGCCTCCAACAACACAAAGACTCAAATAGCACTGCGAAGAGTGTTATTGGACCCAGGTGGGAACTTCTCTGGGAAACACTGGCTCTTGGACATATGCACAGCTACTAAAGTGCTGCCAGCTTGCTTTCCAGAGTGTCTGTAGTACACTGCCACCAGTGCGCCGTGAGTGACTGTCCCCACATCATTGTCGGCATAAGGTAGTGGCTCTTTCATTTCATTTGCATGTCTGTGGCTCACTGATTTTCTCTCTTCACGTTAAGCATTTGGGATTGTGTTTCTGTGAATCACCTATTAATAGCCTTTTTCTTTTGATTTCCTTTTTCTTGTTGATTTGTAAGAAACATTGTATAACATATATTAATCCCTGTTCAGTTTTAGTCATCGCAAATACGTCTCAGCCTGCCATCTGTTAGCTTTGACTGTGATGGCTTTCAAACAGAGCCTTACTTTTGATGTAGCTAAAGCTATCCTTTTCCCCCTTACATTTGGTGCTTTTTTTGGGGGGCGGGGGGAGGTTCCAAAAGTAACTAATACTTAAGGACAATTTCGAGTGAATAAAATTCTGAAGTTATGCTTAGAATAAGAGCAATATACAGAAATGATTTTCTCTGCACTGGCCTTTGCCCCTACTCACCACTACCTCATCCTGGGGTTTCTTTCTTCCTTTTTTTTCAAGACTGAATAGGTTAAGAAGAAAAGAAACCATTCGAAGTAAATTTGGTTCTCCTACTTTTTCTAAACATAGCTTTAAAATGCAACACCCCGTTAACAGGCTTTATGGTGGGAGCGACAAGTGGACAGATGAGTAAGACAGGCCTGGAATTACATTTCACCTTTCACATCACATTGTATGTGGTTTTAAAACTGCACAAAACTCTATCTGGAAAGAAGAAGACTGAGAATCAAAGATTTGCAAAATATTTGTTTTACAAACCCTGGAAACCTAAAGAGGTGATTTGACAAAGAAACCAAATTATGATTATTACAAATATTTATGAAGCACTATGTGCTACAACATATTTCTTTATTGGATTAATTATAAATGTAGAAATACACAAACTAAACATGTCATGATCCATGTTCAAAAAGGTTCAGGGATGGAACAAATGCACTGACAGATACCAGGGCCACAGAAAGTTGAGGAGAATTTAAAAATGTAATTTGAACATTATGGAGAATGGCCAGGAAATTCCAAAAAATTCTCTTGTGCTGTCATGACCAAAAGAAAAGATGTTATAAGGCTGAGTAGAGCCCATTAAACATTTAAGAATCTCGATCTTTCTGAATCTATAATCTAGGGAATAAATACAGCTGGTACCAGGGGGAGAAGATAGAATCTTAGGAGAAACTGCTGAGTCTGATTCCTGGCGTTTAAGTCATGTAATCACAGGCGAGAAGAGGATGATTCATCTTACCAAAAATGCCCTCTTCAAACTGATTATCATGAAGCAAAAAAAAGTGAACGGTGATATTAAAACGACCAATTATAAACCTATGAGAAGAGCAGGAAAAGCCAGCCTGCGTACTTTCTAGAATCAATACATGGAAAAAAATCAGTCCCACACTGGGAATTAGGAAGACATACATTCTTTGCCTTCTGATGACCTGGCCACAAACTTTTCCACCTTCTCCTTTCAGGAGGAAAAAAAATCTCCTTTCCCCTCCATTTCGTTGCATTTCTGTATTTAAACAAGAAGCCTGTCTTTCGTGCCTGTCATCATTATGTTCTCTTAGGAGCTTTCAGGATTTTTCTCAGAGCAGAAATCCTTCTTAAGGCCAGTTTTCTTGTTTGGGCTTCTCGTGTGAGTCTCTTACACACAACAGGCTGTTGACAGAAACCTTTAAGTGGTTGTGAAGTCTGGAGCCTGGATGTAATTCACCTGTCAAACAGGGATCAAGGGTGAAGGGCAGAGATAGAGGACCCGAGCAGCTAGGGTGTCCCCTGTGGCAGATCTTCATTACCCTTAATGGATGTATTAATAGAAAGAGGCAATACCGCACTGGGGAGGGCAACTAACTGTGCCATAAACAAATGAAACAGCCTCAACAGATCAACTCTTCTTTTGTTAAGAGGAGGTGGGATCACAGGCTGAGGCCATCCGGCTGCCAGACAAGCTGGGGCTGGGAGGATATGTCAAGGTATTACTTTTCATCCTGACCCTGAAGCTCCAGGCAAATTGCTGCTGCCGAATCTGCCACGTTAGGCTTTGGGATTAAAAGTCGTCCCTGTCTTTTGAGGACCTTTCTTATAAGGAGACAGCCAGACTCTATCACAGAGATGACGTTCACTTCTCTGCTCCCAGACCAGGTGAGTGCCACAAATCCATCTGTGCAAACCATTAGCATTTTAGGATCTTAAAAAAAAGATCTACTTGTGTATTCCAGATTTATGGGACAAATGAAAACAGATGAAAAACAACAACAAAAAAAACCAGTACTACTGCCTTTCAGATCTCTTAACACAGGCAGCCACTAGAAATAGGTACTTATGTCAGGCCCGCCTTGCTCCTCCAGGAAAACCTCTATTTATATATTCTCAAACAGGTGAAAAAGAGCTCTAGCTTCTAAGAGTTATCAGTAACATTAAAAATGAGCTTCATATTTCTCGGAAATAAGCCCATGGCTTTAGGGTTAGGTTGAATTGCCAAATAAAGTCAGCATTTGTTTTCACTATTTCTAAGAGAAATACGTAAATTGGTTAATTTCATTTGTTTCCTTGTCTGTACGTAGTTAATAGGTACTTTAAAATCACCTTACAAACACTTGTCTTGGTATGGCTTTCACTGTTGGTGAATGGCTCATGTTACATCCTTAGTAACTGTTTATCCTTGTGGTATGTGGTTTCTGTACCCCAGGACGTCCGGACCCCCCTCCCCCGCAGCGTGTACAGCAGGGCTTCACTATACGTACATCAAATACAGCAAAGTCACAGAGTACACAGTCAGACAATTTATTTTACTGAATTTGATTCAAGTTCAACTAAGCATCGTAACAGGTAACAAGATTCAAACATCAGAGAAAAATCTATTGAAACCACAAGAAAGCAAGCTCACACAAGTCTATGGGCTATGAATGAACTTTCATTTTGATTCTCAACACCCACGGGTGTGCCTGTGGGAGGCTGCCAAGTACGGAAAGTGACAAGCCACCACCTCGTCCCCCAAAGATAATGACTCTCACCTTGAACGGAAAACATCATTTAAATAAAACACATTTAAAGACGCTCCCTGAAGTTCTGTTAATGCCTGACTGTAAAATATAATCTTAGTAACAGAACAAAGAATTCTCCTTGGCTGAAAATCATTATCATGAAAAAACCAAACACCGAAATAGAAATAAATAATTTACTCGTAGGTAGCTTTGCTGCATTACCACGCAAAATCCTAAAGGTGATTTAAAAAAAAAAAAAGCTTGGAAAATACGTTTGCCTTTTTGAGTTTCTTGCCAAGCTATGCCATGCTTCTTACAAGCAAAACCGTTCTGTGTAGGCCTGAGTTTAAAAGGTACCTATCTGTTCATCTAGAGCTTGCCAACCGAAACACACAGGTCTGGACCACAGGTGGTGCCCTAGTGACCTTCGCAGCCGCCAGGGTGGCCAGGCCGAGCCACTGGCAGCCTCTTCAGTTTACCCCCAGGCTGGGGAGCGCTGCCTAATGCCAGCAGTTCAGGGTGAAAATGTGCAAAAACCACTGGGACAAAACAGTATGTTTGTCCTTTTACTGTGATTTCCTTAAAGGGATTGTAAAATCTCTGAGAACATCCTCTGAGGTTAAAAAAGGAGCAGCACATAATATGAGGATGGGGCAGACACGCTGCTCGTAGGTGTGCTTCTGCCAAGGTGACACGTAGAACGTCCTTCTCTGACATGCTTTCTGCAAGTGCCCACCAGTCCAATTTGTTTTGCTTTCTATTACGAGTACTCAGAGTTTACAGCCTTCTTGGCCAGCCCGTAAGTGACAGTAATTCTCCTGAGTGAAGCTCCTCCCCAGCTTGCCTCGCCCCAGCTCCCCTGCACCACGGAAAGCACCTGTGAAAAAGGGCGGTGAAAAAACCGTGTGAGATCGGCTTGTGACTGCCGATGTCTCAACACAAGGCTCAGCAGGGAGCTCTCCTGAAGAGCAGTTTTTAAATTCGGAGTGGGGGGGCTTGTTTCCTGGTTTACTAGAAAACTGATCTTGAAAGTAACCTAGAGGAAAGGTTAAGTGAAATTCTGGGGCATAAACAAACTATAAGATTGCAGTTTTGTCACCTCTCCTGCCCACCTTTTCATGCCCATGAGTGGTAACTACGTCTCTCAATTAAAAGGATGCTACTGTATGTCTTTCTTGCATGAGACTGTTCATGCAGGGGCAGCAAACGTTTTCTGTACAGGGACGTTTAGTAAATATTTCAGGCTCTACAGGACACACAGTCTGTTGCCTATTTCCTCTTTTTCCTTTTTTTTTTTTTGTCTTTACCCTTTAAAAATTGAAACACCATTCTAAGAGTCTTCTTGATTTTCCCTGTGGGCAACAGCCTGCCACGCCCTGCTCCAGGGAGTTCTTTGGCAGGAGCACATGGGCACCGAACTGTGCAGTCTCAGGCTGTTTGGGCCTTGAAACCCTAATTTGGGGATTTCTTTTGGAGAGTGAGGTGTCCTTGCAGAGGGATCCGTATGCCGGGCATAAAGCAGAACAACTCGGTCTGTACGCTGCACGAATGGCAAAGAGCTGGACCACTAAAAGTGGCTATTTACGGAAGAAAGTCTTAATTAAGGCCTATTTAAATCTGTGCCTATGCTGGCTTGATTTTAAAGGCAAAATCACATACCTTGGCATTTGAAAATTTTCATTCTGCAGGTTAGGGCCTTACTATTCCAAATGGTTGGCGGGAGAAAAGCTAAAGTATAAACTTACTTTCGCTTGACCACTAAAGCTAGCCACAGCCTACAGGGCGAACCCATCTAAGAATTCAAGAAGCATACCAGCTCCCTGTACTTCCAGGGTATCTATGACACAGCAAGTTTATGGCTGGGTCTTAATAAGGAACAGTGTTTAACAGGGAGCAAGGATTTAATATCTGGAGACCAGCATTTCAGAAACTGGCTTTTCCACAGGGACATGTAGTCCCATCCCCTCTGAAACAAGACTCTCTCCACAGGAGATACAGCTCCTCCAACTTTCTGGGTATCTGAGAGGCAAATACTCTACCAATAATTTTTTCATTGTTAGAATATTCACTTTAAAGAGCAGAGAATAAGAGAATTTTTACTTGTTTCATAAATAAATTTGTAATCTTTTAAGTTAACATACAGTATGCCATGGCTTTAAGTAATTAATAAACAAGATAAAAATCCAACTTTTTTTTCCTAAGTTAAATAATGGCTTCAGAATCTGAATTCTTTTTCTAATCAATGATTTTTTAAAAAGAAGTTGATGGTTCTCAAAATATAATTTGCTGCCAGCTAGATGAATTTAGCTGTTCTGGAGTTATGAAGCAGCGTGTGTGTACACACACACACACACACACACACACACACACACACACACACGGAACTTTACCTAAAAAAAACTATGTATGAGAATTCCCAATGGTTCCAAATTAAATAAATAGGGGAAAGACAACTAATCTCGCATATGCCAATCCAGTTGTCCTTTTTAGATTGTTGTTTAAAATGTCAAACTTGTTTTCTTCACAATGTGGGTTTATTTCTTGTATTAAATTCAGACCCTTTTCTTAGTGTGGATTTACAGTGGCGTTGCCAACACAGCCTCAACCACAGCAGTGATAAAGAGCACTTGTCAAGCTAAGGATGGGGCCTCTGAAATAAAACTGCTGTGACAATTTTTAATTAAGAGGGGGAATACCAACTTGAAGTGGGAAGAAACCCGGAGCACAGCTAAACAAGCAAAAATGTACCACTAAGAAATACTACAGCACCTGTCAGTTGGCACCAACTCGAGTTCTAGTAACACTGAAACCAGTGAAACTTTGTGAATTTTCCAACTCATTCAAAAACACAGTGTTCTAAGGCCCCTGAAAGATGGGATAAAGACAATAATTACCTGTGGTCAGGAAAAGATAATGGTAATGGGGGATTTTTCTAAGTAAAATGAAATGAAACAGTAAATTCTGATGTGTGTGTTTTTAAAAGAACGAGCACTGTATTCCTTCATTCTCTTTCATTAGCATTTTACACACACACACACACACAGAGCACTCTAGTCATTATTTCACATTTTTCAGGTCTCTTCACTATCTGTTTTAAAAACAGTTCTCTCCTGGTGACTATTTTTATTTATTTTGGATATAAACGGTTTTGATTTTTTAAACCTGCAAAGACATAGTGACAGATCTGAACAATAAATAAAAACTAAACATCACCCTCGTTATGGCAGAGCTTTCAAGACAGAGGAAAAAAAACTAATTACAGTCAGCAAGTTTTTTGGTTCTGTGAAAAGTATCACTCTTCCTATCTCCACTGATAGACAACATCTTTGCCATTTCCCTCTCATATCAAAGTGCGTTTGTTTAAAATTAAACATACCTTAAAGAAAACCCAAAAATTTTAGGAATTTTTGGCAGATATCCTATGCAGCAAAAATGAAGTGATTTTCCCTTCTTCCTGTTCCTCAATTTAAAGCTACACAAAACAGGCTAAATGCAATACTTCCAGGACAACAGAGTTTACAAATAATGGATTTTGTTTTTGTTCCAAGGAACAAAAAGGGAAAGGAAAAATAAAACCAAATGGGAATAAAGAGGAGAAACCCTGAGGCGAAAATGGCTTTTCCTTTAGAAAGTTCCTGGGCTCTGCCTCCTGTTCACAAGGTGCCCGCGCTCGTCTGGGCTGGAAACCCCTCCTCCAGCCAGAGGGTGGCGGTGGAGCCGCTGCGGACTGTCCGCCTGTGGATGCGGCGCAGCCGCAGCAGGTACAGCAGGATGGACAACAGGACCACCAGGAAGCAGCCGGAGAACAGGTAGTGATTGTAGACGAAGGAGAAGCCCCGCCAGTGGGTGTGACTGGCCCGGAAAGTCTCTTGCTGGATATCTCTGCCCACGTGGAAACAAAAACAAACAACCCTAATGAGAGGTAACAGAGAACTAACCTGGCAAGGAATGTGACAGCAGGGAGCACAGGAATGGGCTGGGGGGCCCCCGGGTCAGGGCTCAGCTCCACAGACAAAAACTGTAACCTCCTTTTTGAGACTCAGTTGCTTACCTCTAAGATGTAGGATAATATGGCCTAACAGAGGGCAGTTGTAAGTACCGTGTTTCCCCAAAAACAAGACCGGGTCTTATATTAATTTTTGCTCCAAAAGACACATCAGGGCATATTTTCAGGGGATGTCTTATTTTTTCATGTACAACAATCTACATTTATTGAAATATAATCATGTCATCTTCTTCCAGAACATTGTCATAACGTACTAAATGTGTCCGTCTTGCTGACGATCTTACCTGGGGCTTATTTTTGGTGTAAATCTTATTTTCGGGGAAACATGGTATTAAAGAGATAAGGTGTAAAAGTGTCTTCACAAGTCTGTAGCAGTTACCACCATTATAATTTGGATAACAAAAATCAGAGACATTAAGAACTGTGAGGGTTTTGCTAATATACATAAGCAGATGTGGAATCCAGCCATGTCTGTGATCAGTAATACCCACTACTCACAAATTTCGCAGTTAATCCAGCTACATGTACTGCGGAAGATGCTCAATGAAATGAATCATGGTGGGGTGGGGGTATGGGGGGGCAGGCAGAAAAAGCTAAGACCTCATTTATCAATGAACCAGGGTTCTTATGTGGGGGTCAACTGACAGCTGGGTCTGTGAACTTGAATGGGGAAAAACGCAGTCTTTATTTTACTAATCTCTGACTATAATGCAGTATTTCCATTGAATATGAATGTGGACAACAAACTACTATAGTATCAGCAGGCCTTGTGACTTTGCTCCTAGTGAAACTCACAGATCTTTTATATCACACTGTGGTGTTTTACAGGTGCCTCAAAATATCAGTGACACATATCACTACATTGAAGTTACAGAAGGTACTAGTTCTGCTGCCAGATCTTGTTGTTTCATGTGTGAATAAAGAACATAGATTACTATATCACAGATTTGTTTTCTGTAATATTTTGATAAATAGATTTCAATACAGTGGTTTCCTCAGTAGCCTATGTATTAATGTTATGCATTAAAAACAATATTTCGAGAAGGGATCCAAGGCCATAAAAGTTAAGAACTCTGAAATAAATCCTGTGCAGGGGTTAGGGAAGAGACAGTTGAGAATAATCAAACCCTCTGTGCTGCATATGATGGGATGGGTAGGATGGGAAGGGAAGAAGTACTGGAGAAAAAAGAGCAAAGTCAAACTTCACCGAGTACAATTCTGCCCACGGCCAGTGCTAACAGTGCCCCAGACACCCACAAACCATAGCTGCCATCATGCATCATAATTATCAAAAAGAATCTTCTGATTCTCGTTACCAAATTCACGGCCATACCTTAAGGGTAAAAAGCGGGTCCTGTAAAGGATTGCTCCAAGGGTCCATTGCACCTCCTTGTCATAAACTTGCAAGGCTGTCTTTAAATTTTTATAGCTGACAGGAAATGAAAAACCGCTGTGAAATACCTCGAACATCCAGGCAGATTTGAAGCACTGATACCTATAAACACCAAGCACAAACAGAAGTGGGGCTGATTCACTTGTCAAAATGAACTGTACACAGAGACGGCATTCCCTTCTGTCGCCAGTGTGGGTGCACAGGCTTCCCAAGGCCAGTGCTCTGAGCAGCCAAACCAACTGTATGCATTGCAGGTTGATGTACTTGGTTTATGCCCCTTGTCCCACAACATAATACAGTCCGCCTGTCAACATCAATCAGCCCATGGCAACTTGGTCTCCATATGATTTACTATATTGCCAAGACAGATTATTTTTTTTTTCAGGCATTCCATCTTTGATTCATTCAGCAAATACTCAGCAAGTTCCAACTGCTTGGGGCCTCAGTTTCTTTATTATAAAATGAGAAGAGTGGAAGGTCCTTTTCAGCTCTGATATTCTATGATTCTAAATATTTATCAGAGGCTTACTTTTGGCAAAGCAGTGGGCTAAGCAAGTTATGAGATATAATAAATAATAAGATAGTCAATGCACTTAAATGACTTATAATGAAAGGGTTTTTAAAAAGCAACAAGTAACTATAAACAAAGCAGAATATGATAAACACCACTTGAGAGGCATATGAGTGCTCTGGAGACTCAGAGAGAAGGATGGAGTCTGGCTAAGTGGGCAGAGAAAGACTTGAAAGGGACAGCCTCTGATCTGACTCTGTCATCCGGGCAGGATTTCAATAAGCAAAAAAAGAACAGGGGAATTCCAGGTGGAAGGAACAGCAAAACTGAGCAAAAATATGTCTTGAGCAAGATGTGTTTGGGCATAAGTATTTGTTGTCCTGTTTGAAAGGAGCCCAGTGATTGATGAGGACAAAAAGTCTGTCACGGGCCAGGGTGTGGTGAGCCAGGGGGCTGATACTGTATGCACAGTTTCTTAAAAATGCCCTGGACATGGCCGTCTACTACTTACTTTAGCCTGTGGAGGTCAGCGTGAGAGGCATACAGTCCTCGGTCAAAGCGCTCACGTAAGACTGACCACTTTGTTGCACAATAATCCTGAAAGAAATTTCACCCAAAAGAAATCATTAGTAAAGTTTCACTAAACATTTAAAAAAGGGTTTACAGAAACCATCAACAAAACAAAGAGGCAACCAACTGAATGGAGAAGATATTTGCAAACAACGCCTTCGATTAGGGGCTAATATCCAAAATATATAAAGAACTGACACAACTCAACAACAAAATGACAAACAATCCAATTAAAAATTGGGCAGAGGACCTGAACAGACACTTCTCCCAAGGAGACATACAAATGGCCAACAGATATATGTAAAGATGCTCAACTTCACTAGCTATTAGGGAAATGCAAATCAAAACCACAATAAGCTATCATCTCACACCTGTTAGAATGGCTATCATCAACAAGACAAATAATAAGTGTTGGAGAGGCTGTGGAGAAAAAGGAACCCTCATACACTGTTGGTGGGAATACAGACGGGTGCAGCCGCTATGGAAAGCAGTGTGGAGGTTCCTCAAAAAATTAAGAATAGAATTACCATATGACCCAGCAATCCCTCTCCTGGGTACCTACCCAAAATAGTCTGAAAACATTTATCTGTAAAGACGTACCGTGTTTCCCCCAAAATAAGACCCGGTCAGACAATCAGCTCTAATGCGTCTTTTGGAGCAAAAATTAATATAATACCTAGTATTTTATATTATATCACATTATACTATATATGTTACGTTATGTTACGTTACGTTACGTTATACCCGGTCTTATAGTAAAATAAGACCTGGTATTATATTACATCGTATTGTATTGTATTGTATCGCATCGTATCGTATCGTATCATATCATATCATACCTGGCCTTATTTTACTATAAGATAAACTTTATAGTAAAAGAAGACCGGGTCTTCTATCAGTTTTTGCTCCAAAAGTCGCATTAGAGCTGATTGCTTGGCTAAGTCTTATTTCAGGGGAAATACTATATATACTCCGATGTTCATTGCAGCATTATTTACGGTGGTCAAGACATGGAAACAACCAAAATGTCCTTCAATAGATGATTGGTATACATACACAATGGAATACTACTCTGCCATAAGAAAAGATGAAATAGGAGCGGCCAGAAGGCTCAGTTGGTTAGAGCGCTAGCTCTGAACTACAGGGTTGCCGGTTCGATTCCCACATGGGCCAGTGAGCTGCGCCCTCCACAACTAGATTGAAGACAATGAGCTGCTGCTGAGCTGCTGGAGAGGGGGGCTGGATAGCTCAATTGGTTAGAGTGCGAGCTCTCAACAACAGGGTTGCTGGTTCAATTCCCGCATGGGATGGTGGGCTGCGCCCCCTGCAACTAAAGACTGAAAACAGCGACTGGACTTGGAGCTGAGCTGCACCCTCCACAACTAGATTGAAGGACAACGACTTGGAGCTGATGGGCCCTGGAGAAACACACTGTCCTCCAATATTTCCCAATAAAATTTGAAAGAGAGAAAGAAAGAAAGAGAGAGAGAAAGAAAAAAAGATCTGCACATTTAAAAAAAAAAGATGAAGTACAAAGATGAAATTTGCCATTTGCGACAACATGGATGGATCTTGAGATTACTATGCTAAGAAAAATACGTCAAACAGAACAAGTTGAAAACAATATGACTTCATTCATATGTGGAATATAAAACTGAAAGCAACAAAGGAACAAGACAAACAAATGAAGAAACAAAAACTCACAGACACAGACAACAGTTTAGTGGTTACCAGAGTGTACAGGGGGAAAGGGATAGTGCAGGAGGGTAGAGGGGGTCAAATATATGGTGACAGAAGAACTGATTCTGAGTGGTGAGCATACAATGTGATATATAGATGACATATTACAGAATTGTACACTTGAAACCTATGTAATTTTACTAACCATTGTCACCCCCATAAATTTGATTTAAAAAAAAGGGTTTACCAAATTCATATGCATAACAATACCCTTCCAATTAGGAAACACAAGCTTAACTTATGTATGTGTAGCAAGAAGACCAGACGTACACTCAGTGAATACTTGGATTAGCAAAGACAGTGCTTGTTGTCTTAAAATTCAGCCAAAGTTACTATTAAAGAGAATTTCACTGCCCACAACAAATCTCTTCAGAACTGCTTAGTTTCTCCCTCCGTGCCTGCATGTGACAGGCATAAACTTTAGGAAAAGTGAAGAGTATTTTAGCTAGTTCAGACTGAGTATCTATGTCTGTAGTTACACAGTGCGAAGTTCTGGGAACACAAACAATTACAAATGGCTCTGTCTTTAAGAGAAGGGAAAGAGGTGCCATCTCTTCTTGAAGTTAGTTGTAACAATATTAATAACTAACATTTATTGAGCACTGTGTAAATACCTTTTCTAAATATAGCACTTTAACACTTAAAATGACTCCTCAACATGGCTACTATTCTAACATCTATTTAAAGGATGAAGAAGCCGAGGCTCAGAGAGGCAGTTTGCAACAAGGCACACAGAGAACAGCACTCAGCCTGGGGTCAAAGAGTAAGGACAGGCATTTCAGGAAGAGGAAACATCACGAATAAAGATGAGATTGGAAGTAGCACAGATAGGGGGGAAATGAATAGATGTCTGATACAATTACAGTATAAAGTTTTAGGTGGGGAGAGGAGGCTACAGGGTGGAGAGGACATGCTAAGGGATTTGAAATTCATCCTGGAAGCAAAAGGGAACTGCTCTAGATTTTAAATGGGAGAGCAGATGACCACACTTGTGTTTAGACAGAACGCTCTGGGAGGGGTTGGAAGATGAATGATGGAGGAAGACCAGATGCAAAGATCAACTGGGACGTTTCTGCAATTGACGGAGGGCGGGACTAACACAAGAGGACATCGGAAAGCAGGGAGGGGTTTGAGACATATCTATGACATCACACAATGTGCCGGACAGTTGATTGTATGGGGGTGTTGAGCAAGGGATGAACGAGTGTGTAAGGGCGAAGTGTGTAACTCCCGGGTTTCGGGGAAAGGGACTGGATGGTTAGTGGTGCTGTTAACTGACACAACATAATAGGAACAGAGGGGGAAGAAGATGGTGGGTGTTTGGAGTTGTGACATCTAGCAGGCAACGGGCAGGGGTCAGGACTGCAGCCTCTTCTTGAGAGGCAGCAGCGATCCATGAGCACGGATGAGACCATCCAAGAACTTGAAGGTCAGAACACCAAGAGTGGAAGTCTGGGCTCACCAAGGTTTAAGGTCATGAAGCGGGGAACCCTGAGAGAGCCTAAGAAACTGTCAGAAAGGCAGGGAGAACAAGAGATTAAGAGTCCTGAGTACTGTCAGAGAGTAATTCTGACAGTAATATAAAATAATCTGGAAGCCACTGATGACCAGAGTAGTTTATGGAGTGGTGGGCAAAAGTCAGCTCACAGTGGACTTTTTACTTCCGCTTTGCCTATCTCTCTCGCCCAACCAAGGGAAGAGGATTCGCAACATGTTGCATGAGAACCTTTCATCCTCCACCTTTTCCTTCTCTTGACCGGGCCTCCAAATGTGAAAAGGGGACACGACCTGCCACTGTCTGCGCCAGTCTCTCCAAAGCACACAGGAGACGATGGTTTCTTTGATGTTACCTTTGCAGCTTTAGTAAATGCAGCAGCATTGTAGTCTCCTCCCATTCGCAACACATCCTCAGTGCAGTAGTAGAATTCAGAAAAGCCATAGAATTCGCTGTTCTGGAAGTGAATCGGGGGCTGGTAGACCCCGTTGAGGGAAGTCTGCGTCTCGTTCGTTTTGTTCATGAAAGGCTGGAGAGTCTCTCGACACAGGTCAAAGTCTCCCGTTCCCCGCAGGTACATGGTCTGTCCGTTTTGCTGGATTTCATCTTTAATGTCCAGGGGTAGGCAGGGATCCAGGTAAGGAGTATCAGGAACCAGACCAGTCTGCTTCCCCAGGAGCCTACGGGACAAAGAAAAACTTTATCATGAGACCGACATAAAACTGCATTCTGAGGAAGTAGCTACAAGTCAGTGCCTCTCAGAACGTGTTCCGTGGAACACGAGCCCCGCTAGGTGTTCTGTGGGAATGCAGAAGGGTTCCAGGATACTTAAGTTAGGAAAAGACACTCGAGCCCCTCTTGGAGATTCATGATACACATTCATACAACAGGCACCTTAACAGAGTCCAGTGAAACAACTCCCGGAGTGAGGGAGCCGAAGTTTTGCGTCCCCTGTACACAGCCTGGTGTTCCGGCCGCTCACTGCTCACGGTCAGTGAGCTCCCCTCAGTCTCCTGTTCACGGCAGGGAAATGCCCACCAACTGTGTTATTCCCAGCCCCATTTCTGCCACGAGTGTTTGTGATTTTAATCATATATAGATGAAATGTGGCTGTGAAAAGAGGTAAATGGTCCTGTGAAAATGAGATTGATGCCTTCGGAAAATATGATAAAGACAAGGTGCCAGAAAACTGCTGTCAAATTAGGTGTTAGCAAGATTTAAAAAGAACCGAGAAAAATTAATAAAAATCTAGGCAAATTTGGTATCAAATTGCTTCACAAATGTCTTTAAGTCCTTGTTATTCTTTAAAGAAAGCCAAAATGACACCAACATGAGTGGGTGCAGTATATGCCAGAGGAAATGATGAGCATGGCCTAAAAAAAAACACACTTTAGTCCAGAGCAAAAGATGATTGGCAATTAAATGCATAAGTTAAAACAAAATGCTTGAGGTTTGATTATGTTTTTATGATTCTCTGTTTCAACTGATTTTAAAAAAAAATAATCCACTACTGATTCCAATTGCTGCAGATAACAGTGTTTCTATTGTGTTACAGGTTTGGAGAAGTCCCATAGGAAAATCTTAACTTTGCTCACTAAAATGTACGATGCTTAGTATTTCCCAATGAAATTTCCAGGCACGAAGGTCTGTCATCCAGCTATGTATGCTCAACGGGAGGTAACTGAGGAACAGGAATGAGCTCCAAACACTGGCGTTAGGTTAGTGTTTGATACCATGAATCCCACGGGCCTGAAAAGTATTTAACTATTAAGAGAGTGCCTGAATTCAGTATTTAATCACTGACAGTAAGTTAAGTTTTTACTTGCCACTCAACTGACAAGTTGTTCATTCGTAAGATCAGGACAACTCAAAATGCACTTGAATGTAATAAACTGAGGTCTTTGCCACAATTAAAAATGTTTAATTAATTTAAAAAATCAATCATCATTACCAATGGCAAAAAGATAAATGTGTATTTCAAGGCTCAATTCATGACATATGTAAAAAGTGATGACTAACATTTGTAATTATCATACAAGTCCAAGACTAGTCAAACGTACTCTTTATGCCACTGTTTTTAGTTGCTTCCCCTACATTTTATTAAGAAGTACCACCAATTGTTCATTATATAAGCTTCTTGGCAGTAAAACCAATTAGTAAAAAGTAGAGCTGCAGAAGGTGTTTTTCCAAAATTCTGATTCAAATATCATTTACAAAATATTTCTATTTTAAGACTATTGTAAAAAAATAATTATACTAAAATGTGCTATATAATATACCACTTTAAAAAAGAAACTATGGGACTACCAATCACTTAACTAACACTATTCAATTAATGTCTGGAGCAGACAAAAAACTAAGTTTTTATTCACATATATGAATTCATATTCACATATAGTTCTTATTCACATATATGAATTTCTGGCAATGTGATACTAAATGGCTCTGACTTGGTCTCCTTAAAGTTCAGGCCTCCGCAGCTTTAAGATGAAATTAATCAAAGAAATATATTAGTATTTATCCCTATGAATTAGGATTTTTCTCCCCTCAAAATTATTTCATGAAAACACACAAAATAAAACAGTAATTAATAGGATAGTTTACATAACTCTAGATGTCAGGTATTTTTATTCATCCAAATGGCTTTTCTGTTTTTATGGACTAATTTCAAATAAATAATTATTATATACTTCAACTTATAAAGTAAATTTAAACTGATATAGTGTTGCTTTTATTTGTTTTACATATCTTCTACAGTAGAGCTCTTCACAAATGCACTTGTAAAAGTTTCACGACTGTAAGTGTTTAAAACCAGTAACTTTGACTTAGTCTAGATCATTTCTTTCTCTTGAATAACTTCCTTTCTGGTCTTATCCAGAAAACAATGGCACAGGCTGGTTTTCCAGAACATCATGGAATTGAATTGTATCAATGACGACAATGTGATCATCACTTACTGCGCAGGCTCTAGGACACCTGCTGTGGCCCACGAGCTGAGTTTCCCAAGGACTCTGCAATCTGGAATGCATTACCCAGGGCTGAAAACTACTGTAATGTCCTCATAGTGACATTTCTAATCCCTCAGGGGAGGTGGGTCTGAGAGAGACCTGGTGGGATACAGGGCCCAAGGCACGACCTGGTGTCCTCTCACTTCTCCCAGCTCAGCTGGCAGGGAAATAAAAAGCTAACGGTGCTGACACGCTTCTGCTGACTGAGGTCTCCCTGCTTTGTTGGATGTATTTTCTATGAGGAGAGACCTGGGTTTGAAAGTGACTGCCAAGCAGTGGAAGGTGCTTTACCTGTTCTTTTGAACTGTGTTGGCAAATATCTTGTCTTCATATCGCTGTCGAGCAGCATTGCCACCAAACCCAAGAAACGTGGCCACGTAGACTCGGTACACGTGCTCAGTCTGGTGAACGTCACATCCCAAGTTAAATTCAGCTAGCAAGTTCTTCGCTACTTCTTCCTGAACACATAAGGATAACAAACTTTAATATTTTAAGCAATATAAAAACAATTACCTTCTGTAAAAAGAAGGATCTAAAAAGATTCTCATCTAAACCGAGCAAAAAGTTCTGCTTCTGCATTTTCTTCTAAGGGTCCTATGACAATTCTGACTTAAGGAATTTCAGCTGTGCTGCCCATTTGTGGCATTGTTACAACTTTCTGAAAAAGGAAGTCAGCAATATTTAGTTCATAGCCTCTGATCTAGTAAATCTATTTATGGAATCCTATGCTTTGGCAATAATCCTAAGTATTGAAAAGTCTCTATATACAAAGATGTCCTTTGCAATTCTGGGACAGAAAAAACTGGATGTCACCTAAACATACAACTCCTAGGAAGGTTTTTTAATAAATTATGGTAACCAAAAGTTTATGGAGGAACATGTGTATGTGCTGTCCAAGGACATAAAATTGCATAAACATTAAGATTATAACAACCATATTTTTAAAAACTATAAATAGGACAAAAAATGAAAAGAAATACACGAAAATGCTAACAATGATTTTTTGGGGTGATGCATTCATGGGAAATTTTTAATCCTGATTTTTCAGTATGTTTTCCAAACTTGCTTTGTATCTATTTTTTAATTTCCTTTGAAGGGAAAAACATGACATTTTACAAAGAGTGTAATACTTTCTGGAAGCATGTCTAGATGGGAAGTAGGAAACACAGATGGTAATATATGAATTTACAAGGTGTTTTTCAAAGGAGCTTAATTAATGTATCAATAACATGTACTGGGTGACCACTAGGTACCTGGCAATGCATTAGATATATGCACTATCTCATTTAAACCTCAGAGTAACACTATGCTATAGGCACCTGCATTCACATTTATAGATGAGGAAACCAGCTCAGAACGGTTCATTGACATGCACAAGGTCACAAAGCTAGTGAGGACGCAATGATGATGCATGCAGCCTAGGCTCGTCCAGAACCAGTCTTTTTTATCCACTACACTATGCTGGGGGAAAGTGTAGGAAACGAGGCTTTGGTATTAATTTAAGAGGAATGGAAAGAGAGATAAAACATGTAGCAATTCAGGAATACATCTGGAAACCCTTGTGGGGCTCTCCACACAAGGCCACCAGCCTACTAGCAAACTACAGGCAGTGACTGAGAGCACTGAACGTTTGGAGACAAGGCAGAGTAAACCATAAGTTCAGAAACGTGGAAGCAGTGGCTATAAACCTCTGCTTTTTTGAGAAAAGTCAAAAAATGTCTGATCCATTAAAAAAAATAGTATTATCCCCAATAGTAACTTCAGAAATCTGACGTGATTCTATTAAGTTTTACAATACCTGTTGAGAAAAGAAGTGATTGAGGAGACAAATATAAACAAAAACTCAAGCATGTGGCTGACATATATACCAAAGAAAAATGCTATGTAAGTTCAGAGAACAAACCAGCTGACTTCAATGAACAAACACAAACGGCTTAGGGGAGGACTGCCTTGGTTTCCTCCCGTCTCCTTTCTCCTTGGTTGAGAAGGTGGTACATCAGGAAGCACAGTAAAGATGTGTTCAGACTCAGAAAACAAAACAAAAATGGATGGAAATATGTTAAATGAAACCAAATCAAAAAGAAGGAAATTTGTACAGATAATAACCTGCTGTGAGGAGGCAAAGCTTACAGTTTTGGGGACTTCGTATGCTATCTGGGTCGACACGCCTCCCATGTCGAGAATACCGGCAGTTCTTTTACGGAGAATGGCTTCGCTGCTTTCACTACCAGGAATGTTAACTTCCACAACTGCCTCATCATCTGGAAAGGGCGAGAAACATCCATGGGAATAGAACAAAACCAGAAAACTGGGATCTTTTGAAGAGTCATCTTATTTTCATGGCACATTTCAAGCATTTCTAGGCCTATTCCTCCCAATTAAAATCAAGATAATTGTGTGAAATAGCAGCTTCTCTCATTACTACACACTCAGCTGTGCCACAAAACTTCGCTCCTTCCTTTTTCGTCCTTTAGATAGAAAAAGCCACCATTTCCAGTTAGTCATATTAGTTGGAAACGTGATACTCACCATCCTCAATATGCTCAAAGCGTCCAAGGACAAAATTAATGCCGATCCAAGCATACACACCTATAGACATTGCACAGGGTGAAGATAAGAAGAACAGAGTTTTAAAATATTTTGTATAACTCTTTATCAGTGCAGTCAGTGCAAACATTTCATTTATTTTATTCCCTAATAACCCGTAAAAACATCATCTGAAATAACACATTTCTACTAATGTAGTCTATCTTTTCCTAGAGTTTTCCCAAGAATTCTAAACTTTAAAATTTACAGTTTCATTTCATTTACATAGGTTGAAAACATTTCCTAAATGCTAGTTTTCCTTAGAAATTTACAGGTTGTTTTGAAATCTGGAGTTTTTACTTTTTATGAAGTTAAATCTATCAATTGCAAGATTTTAAAGTTAACTTTGACTTTCATTTCTTTTATCTCCCACTTTCATTCAGTTGTCACATCTGATTGTCTTTTTACGGTATTTCCTACATTCAATCTTTACCCATTTTCATTACCACCTTGATTTAAACTGTTACTACAGAGACCAAATCAATCTTCCCACCCCTACTCTTCCACTCCAACCCACTGTTTTCTGCTGTTGGACTGATCTACAGAATGAAGCCCAAACTCCACAGCCTGACACTTCCAGACCCAACATTTTTTACTGAATAAATTTGACATGTAACATTCTGTAAGTATGGTGTACAATATGTTACTTTGATACATTTATATATTGTAATATGATTGTCCTTACAGTGATATTTATCACCTTACATAATCATAGTACGACATTATTGTCTATACTCACTATTTAACAGTTGAATTTTTAAAATCTGCTATAAGTGGACCTGCACAGTTCAAAGGTCAACTATACTGTGTATTACATTTCTATGGCTTATTTGCTACTCATTACAACTTTGTACCCTTAAGCACCATCAGTCTTAGTCCCCCCCAATCTTTTGGCAACCACCATTTTATTGTTTTTTAGGGGTCTGACTTTTTCAGATTCCACAAGTAAGTGATATTACATAGTACTTGTGTTTCTCTAATGACTTATTTAGCTTAGCATAATATGCTCAAGATCCATCCATGTTGTTGCAAATGGCAGGATATCCTCCTTTCTCATGGCTGAATAACATTCCACTGTGTATATGTACCACATCTTTTTTTATCCATTCATCATTCATGGGTATTTGGGTTGTTTGCCTATCTTGGCTATTGTGAATAATGCTATGATAAACATAAGTGTGCATATATTATATCATGTCAAAGCCCTGTTTTCATTTCCTTTGTGTATGTACCTAGAAGTGAAATTTCTGGGTCATATGGCAGACCCAGCCTAGTTTTTGAGGACACTTCATATTTTCCATGGTGATTGGACGAATTCACATTCCCACTAACAATGCATCAGAGTTTCCTTTTCATCACATCCTCACCAACATCTGTTCTCTCGTCTTGATGATAGCCATTCTAACAGGTATGAGGTGACAACTCATTGGGGTTTTAATTTGCATTTCCCTGATGATTAATGATACAGAGCATCTTTTCATGTGCCTGTTGGCCATTTTAATGTCCTCTTTGGGAAATGTCTGTTTAGTTCTTCTGCCCATTTTCCAATCTGATTTTTTTGTTATTTAGTTGTATGAGTTCTTTATACATTTTAGATATTAACTTCTAATCCAATAAATAGTTTGCAAAAGTTTTCTCTCATTCTGTAGGCTTCCTTTGCTATGCAGAAACTTTTGGGTTTAATGTTATCCCATTTGTTGATTTTTGCTTTTTCCGTTTGGTGTTATGTCCCCAAAATCATTGCCATGACAAATATCAATGAGCTTTTCCCCTACGTTTTCTTCTAGAAATTTTGTGGTATCAGGTTTTATGTTTAATCTTTGATCCACTTTGAGTTAACTTTTGTGAGTGGTATGAGATAGGGATCCATTTTCATTTTTCTGCATGTGTTTCTCCAGTTTTCCCAGCACCACTTGTTGAAAAGACTATTCTTTCCCCCATTGAATGTCCTTGGCTCCTTTCTTGAGGATTAGCTGACTAAATATGCAAGGATTTAATTCTGTGTTCTCTATTTTGTCCTTTTTTGCAGACGCAAATTATCTTCATTTGCCTATAAAGGTTCCACCCTTTTACTTTTCCCCTTTTATGTTTTTGATGTCACCAAATATTTCTTTTTATGAGATTTTGTTACCAAGTTGTAGTAGCTAAAGTTATTTTTAATGCTCTCTTTGAACCATTATGCTATAATTGTTTAATATAGTACTCTAAAATAGTTGCAGTTTTCTAATTCTATTTATCACCTTAACCAGAGCTTTGTGTACTTCTGTCTTTTCATTTCAGCTTGAAGAGCTCCTTTTGACATTTCTTGTAAGGCAGGTCTAGTGGCTGGTGAACTCCCTCAACTTTTGTTTGTCTGGTAAAGCCTTCATTTCTCCTTCACATCTGAAGGATAACTTTGCTGGACAGAGTAATAATCTTGACCGGCAATTTTTCTCTCTCAATACTTTGAATGTCATTCCACTCTTTCCTGGCCTGTAAAGTTTCTGCTGAGAAATCTGCTGACAGCCTCATGGGGGTTCCTTTGTAGACTGCTGTCTTTTTTTCCCCAGCTGCCTTTAAAATTCTTTATTATTGACTTTTGACAGTTTTAATATAATGTATCTTGGAGGTCTTTTTGTGGTGAGATAATAAGGTGTTCCACTAGCTTTGTAGACTTGTATATTCAGTTCTTTCACCAAGTTTGGGAAATTCTCAGATATTATTTACTTAAATATGCTCTCTGCTCCTTTCTCCTTCTCTTCTTCTGGAATACCCATTAATCTTATGTTGTCTCTTCCAACGGATCTATAGTTCTTGTAGAGTGTCTTCACCTTTTAAAAATCTTAGTTCTCTCTTCTCTTCCACCTGAAACATTTCTATATTCGTATCCTTGAGCTTGCTTATTCTCTTTATTTCCAATGCTTTCTAATGCATTATTCATCTCATTTATTGAATTCTTCAGCTCCAGAATTTGTGTGGTTCTTTTTTAGAATTTCAGTCTCTTTGGTAAAGTACTCCTTCTATTCATTAATTTTATTCCTGAGATCCTAACATTGCCTTTCTGGGTTTTCTTGTAGCTCAATGAATTTCTTCCTAACAGTTTTTTTTTTTTTTTGAATTCTTTATCAGTTAGATCACAATAGTCTTTGTCTTCAGGTTCAGTTGCTAGAAAACTTTCGTTTTCTTTTTGTGATACCATATTACCGTGATGTTTCATAGTATTTGATGAAAAGTGCTTTTGCTGCCACACTTCCAGTACTGACTATCTCTCTTATTGAGGTAAGGCTTGGTTTACTTTGATTCTAACAATTCAACATTTTGGTAATTGGGAGACTTCCCACTGTCTTCCAGAAGGTGGTGTTATAGCACAAGTTTTTCATTTCTTTTACCAGAGCTGAGTAAGGTTGGGCGCATGTGCGTAAAAACTGGTGGAGAGGGAGAAAAAGGGTGGTTGCAGAGTTGGGGGCGGTATGTGCTTAGTACGTGGTGGTTTGGGTGTGCCCACAGACCAGTGGGGGGATCTTCCAGTGGGGGGTGTCGCAGAGGTCTGTGGGTGGTCCTTTTGCCAGAATCCTAGGGCAGACAGCAGGTTACACATTCCTTCAGTTCTCTTTGCCTTCTTTCCTTTCCTCCCCACCTCCCACACCCAGTCACTGTGATCTCTTCTCAGAGAGCAGCAGGTCCCTCCAGCTGCAGCATGCGTGGCCAGGTAGACTCCTACTTACCACCTTCACCCTCCACTCCTCTGCCAGAATGTTTGTACCAGTCTGCTGCCACCCCTGCCACTGCTGCCTCTCCTGCCACCCACCTAGGTCCGCAACCTCCTCTAAGATCCAATCCACCCACCTTCGGGTACATACGTGGATGGATCACTTAGGTGCACCGGTGTGCTGTGCAGACGTGCTTATTTTTTGTTATGCAAGTCTCATTAGTTATAAAATCGAAGGGGAGAGAAAAAAGGAACGACTCACGCCACCATGATGATGACGTCACCAAGACCTGTCCAACTTTTCCTACCGTGTTTCCCCGAAAATAACACCTACTCTGAAAAAAAGCCCCAGTTAAGATCTCAGCCAGATGGACGCATTTAGTACATTATGACGATGTTCCAGAAGAAGATGACATGACTGCATTTGAATAAATGTAGATTGTTGTACATGAAAAAATAAGACACCCCTGAAAAATAAGCCCTAAAGGAACAAAAATTAATATAAGACTGGTCTTATTTTGGGGGAAACATGGTATTACCAACAGAATTCAAATGGGCTATAATCCAGTCAAACTAAAATATTTTTGTTCCTCTGTGTATAGCGCCGCTTTTCCAACCTTTGTTGACTCAAACCATGGTTTTCTGTCTGGAATGCGCTTCCTATCCCTCTCTCAGAGCCCTATCATACCAGGCCCTGGCATGCTGTATTTATAGCTACCTCGTTAGGCATAGTTCAAATATCATTTTATCCATGATGCCCTTAGCTAGAAAACAAAATACCTCCCTCTTTCAAATTCCCATGATACTTTTCCTTATCTTCCTACAGTACCTAAAATTCTACCTCATATAACAGCAGACTCTGAATCTCACTTGTCTGTAAATAGCACAAAGGCAATATCTGAATTTCACACAATTTTGTATTCTCTACAGTGCCTTTCATAGAGGAGGTATTTGCTAAAATGATAGATGATTTTGAAATAAGTGCTTCTTGGTCTCTATTTCTAGCAAGGTATTCCCCCAATAATTTCATTGACCTGTCATTTCATTCTCAATGGAATCATTTATTTGAAGTTTTCTCAGTGTATCAAAGTCAAGATAATTTCTCCTTTCTAGTTAGTATATTAGTAGAAAGCTCCATTCAATAACTCAGTAATTATCATAATTCCAGAAAGCTGTATAGCCTAGACAAGGAACAGAAAACTTTTCTATCAAAATGAGTCCAACATTTGCTTCCTAAGTGAGGTGAAGACAAACTAAGTTATTTTTTTTAATGGCTTAATGTTTGGATAATAAAGACCAGCCATGTAAGAAGCTAATTTCGCCATTTAAAAATTATAATATTTCAAGGCTTTGGCTTTCCGAATTTTAAGATATTAAAATGGAAAATGGAGACAATTTATGGGGAAAATGGAGACAATTTAAAGAAATAGTTTCAAGTTGAAGACCAATATACCAACCTTCTTGTTTCCCTGAAATTACTTCTGCATGAGAATCAGAAAACAGAAAATCAAAGTGCACGGGGATATCAGTCAGAAGATCTTCCAGGATGGCTTTCTGCTGGCTGTAAGACAACCCAAAAATTTACATTATCAAAATATTACACCCTGAATTTTTGTTTTTTAAAAAAGGATAAAAAACCACTATGGTCTAGTTTATGTTCTATGAAAACAGTACATTTTAAAACCAAAGCAATTCATTGAAGAGATTATTTTAGGAAAGAATTTTCAAGAGTCGTGGGAATGTGATTCCTAGATGTAAAACCACAAATGCACACAATCCTTAAATTAATAAAATAGAAAATCAGTTTTTAAAATAACTTTATAATTTACTATTTATAGTCATACATATATTAAAAGATATTTGGTGAGTTCTGGCTAAGGGAACATTTCTGGTACTATTATATATTTGAAGAATTTTTAAGATCTTCCTTTTGATGATGATCAGAAGAGGAGGAGGACAAGGGACAGGAGGGGGAAGAGGAAGAAAATAAAACACCACCACGCAGCCGCCGCTGCTGCCGCCACCGCCACCACTGCCACCTCCACCACCTCCACCACCACCACCATCACCACCCCCCACCCCCAACCACAGGCCTGGCCTGCCCTTGTGCAGAGGATCACCTTTCGGGAAGGATTCTCATTCCAGCTGTGCAAAGAATGTAGAGAGGGGTCTCTTTGTGTTTTGCCCGTGGTACATGCTCTGCAGCAAAGTTCAAGAGTGGAGAAATGTAATCACTGACTTTCTCTGGAGAGGTAGCAAATTCTGAAATGCCTACAGAAAAAGGACACTTCTGTTAACAAGCAGCTATTTTACCTCAGAACTTATGCTTTTTCAATGTGGCTAATTTGAAAGAAATTCAAGCTACACACCTTACTCTCCTAGTATTTTCCTATCCCTTTGGCAATTCCTTCCAGTTTCTCTTCCTCAATGATAGTGGAATATTCAGTCCTATGCTCTCTTCTCACTCATAAAAAAAAAAAAAAAATCACAGACCTGACTATCTACTATATGCCAGACATTTGGGATCAATGGCACATGAGCTCGCCCTCAAGAAAAGTGCTATTTTCCTCAGGCAAGCTCACTCACTCCCATGGCTGCCATCATCTATGTCTCGAATCTCCAACTCTTATCAGTCCCACCCAGATCTCTTCCC
The DNA here is from genome assembly GCF_964194185.1 of Rhinolophus hipposideros. Classification (NCBI taxonomy): domain Eukaryota; kingdom Metazoa; phylum Chordata; class Mammalia; order Chiroptera; family Rhinolophidae; genus Rhinolophus; species Rhinolophus hipposideros. The sequence continues at coordinate 43,050,896 of NC_138062.1, read as the reverse complement.
CAACCTACAGATCTGTATGTGGTAATTGTCCACTGGACAAGGCCATGTGCTTGTCCTCACAGCACCCCTACAACTCAACCTACACAAATCTGAACTCGACATCTACTACAAACCTGCTCTTACTGCTTGTTACCTACCTCAGTGACCACCATCACTGGCCATCTAGTAGCCCAGTATTCTGAATAAAATTCCTCTCCCTCACCCCAACAAATGTTCTGGGTTTCATCAGTTGTCTCTCACTTGGTTCCTCTCATGTTTTCACTTCTCCTGATCTCTTTTCATCTGGCTAACTCTTGCTCATCCACTGAGCTGCTTCCTCTGTGGAAGTCTTCCCAAACAGAACCCCGAAGATGAGCTCTTATTACATTCTATGCTTACCCTTATCTCTAATTGTAGCACTCATTACCTTATCAAAATTACCAATTTACTTGCTTATCTCATTTCAACTGTAAGTTTCTCAAGGGTACAAACTGTCTTGTTCAAATTTATATTTTCAGCACCTAACACTGTGCCTGCCAAAAAGTAGGTGCTCAGCAAATATTTGCTGAATAAGTATATAAGTGAATGAATATTTCTAGCTGTCATTTAGCCTATAATATTAAAGATGAGGGGGATTTTAGAAGTTCAAAAATTCCTTATTTCACAGAATAGGAAATTGTGGACCCAGAAAGATTAAGTGATTTGTCAAAGCAATCACCAAAAAGCTGACTGAAAGCCAGATTGTTTGACTCCACATACAATACTATTTCAATGGACACCAAGCCCCAAACTATCCAGAATCTATTAAGGATATTTCTAGAGCTTTGCTGTAATGCTATATACAAGAGTCCATGCTTCAGGACAGAGAAGTGTTATAAAAAGGTTCTTGAATTTCCACTTCAAACACTTCCTATAGCATTAGAGAGAACCACGTTAAGCCTGATTTTAATGACATTCTAGGGTCTACTTTGGGATGCTGTTGTAGCTTTCCCTTTGTTCTCAAAGGAAAACTCTAAGGTGTGAAAGGTTTTATCTTATTCCATGAGAGCAGTTTAGTCATTGATGGAACCTGGTTTGTGAGGTTAGATGAAATGCAAAGTGCTTTATAGAGTTTCAGTTTTTAGTCCTCTTATGAATATTGATTTGATCAATATTATTTTAACCCTGAAACTGTTTCCACATTAGGGATACATAAAAATTTCAGGGGGCAGAAAAATAGAAAAGTAAAAGTCATTCACTAAGGCTTATAGAAAAAATAATCTTCATTCATGGAACTGTATTTGATATCAAAATAATGCTTGTACAAGAAACACAGATTAAGTTCCCAGTCTCTAACCTAAAAAATGAGGTAGAGAATTTGAATTTTCTGAGCAATGTGCTGGTGTCCAGATGCCCAAACATCAATGAAAAACCACTTGTTGAGGGCTGCCTGAAGAAGGAAGTGGGGCCTGAATTATTCAATGAAGAATGAGTAGGATTCAAGGGGTCTACAATCTATGTGGTCATGAACCATTTTATAAGAATGGGTATTTTATCATTTTAAAACTGAATCTCCTTTTCACTCATATTTTTAAAATAGGACATAAACTATGATTATTTTTTATTAACATCCTCTAATATTTTAAAAGATAAAATCCTTGGATTGTCTGTATTTTAATATTTTACTACCTGACACACTAGCAAGATGAAATGAAAGTGCTGAATCTCTATGAAGACCTATGGTTCACTGTTTTAAATCAGTGATTTAACTGATTTAACTAGTACGATGCAGAATGCCTATTTCAAGGTATTCCTGTCACCTTCCATTCCTAATAGTTCTGACAGAAGGGGGCTGCACATGGAAATGTTGTACATACAGAAAATGGTTAAGAACCATTGATTTAAATAGTCTAACAGGAAAGGCAAATCCCAAGTTTTACATAACACGCTGCCTTACGAACTGTGGTATCATTAAAAACTGAACGTAATGGTTATCAACTCTTGTATGCTCTATGGTCACCAATATTAAATAATCTAGGTAATTAGAAATATATTAGAGCAGCAATTTTTAAAAATGGCATATATACCAATCTATTAATATAGATTTCCATGAGTTATCTGAAATTACGTTGCATTAAGAATAGAAACCAATGGCTACCAAATAGGGAAAAAAAATCCCTCCAAAATTAATGTCAGCCAGCAACCATTTGAGCAAACACCATGAGTAAGGCACTATGATACGTGGCAGGAAACAAAAGAAAGGCGTGGTGTTTGGACACTTTATGAAGGTGTTAGTCACCTTATGCAAGATGGATAGAAAAGAGAAAGTGAAACAAGGAGACCAACTGGGTCCCGGCGTGAGCTCTGAATGAGGGCGATGACCGCGGGGAGGAAAAGGGGAAGCTGTGAAAGATATCACAGAGATGAAAGGACAGAACCTGCTTATCAATCAGATCTTTGTCATTTACATACCAGGTTTTATTTTCATAACCACTGGCTTTCGGTTTTTATCCCTCATTTGTCTGATATCCAACAGATCGTGAGGATTGCCATTGTGCCTGGGCCAGCAGTAGACAAATATCCGAGACCCGCTGCTACCACAGTCGATCACGATGCCATAGTTCACATTGGGGTTATTGGTGTCTGTAGCTTCAATGTCAGTAACTCGTGCCCAGTACCTTGTTTAGAAAAACAAATGTGCACTTTTACTGAGATGGAGAAGATCATCCTACACCTCACAGAGCAAATTCAGTAAACAAATACCACGTCAGTGATTTCTAAGCTGTGCAGTGGCACCGCTATAACATTTTTACAAATGTCAAGTGATTAGTCAAAAGAAAACAAAACAAGTGATAGTGATAAAGGTAATCTAAATCAGATATGCACTCATTATTCCTTAAAAGATGTTCAAAGATGTTCTGAGAAGTAAAACTAATTCCAAACTACCAACATTACTGAAAAATCAGCTTAGAAGACATCATAGGAGAAGCTTATGTTTAAATCCTCTTATGATGTAGATACGGTGGTTAATGATTGAACAGTTTCTAACAGTTTAATTTTTCATGCCATGTTGTGTACAGTACAGCATCTGCTTCCTACAGCCACAGGCTACTTAAATTCCAACCTAATCCCAGAATCTTGAAACCATGAAATGAAATTGTGGCACCCCGTCTAGAAAACAAATGTTTTTTTTCTCTCACCTTTGAAACTTCTTGTCTCTGGATAGCCGCCCGTACTTACTTCGGATTATGACAACAGAAAAGTATAACAGTGAAACAGCAGCAGCTAGAATGCTAATAACAACAATCTGGCGTAAGTTGGTATTCAGAATTCGAGGACAACCCACTGGAGAGATGCTAAAATGCCAGGAAGCAGGAAAAAGACAGGAGATGCCGATCCTGAAATTTCGAAAAACAGATTTTAAAGCAACCTGCCCCAAAGAGGCCTCCCCTCAGCTAAACTGATTGGAAACTAAGACATTCGATTTGAGCTGCTCCTGTTTTCCTGCCGGTAGGTACCTGTGTACCAGCACCTTCCGTATTACGATGTTGCTACATAACCCATTATTATAAAATTATAGGAATGAGAATTAAGCCCTGATGGTTATGACACTTCTGTGTTTCCCCCCTTTCTTGAGTGTATTACGTAGACTTTCATTTGTACCCTGTTTGGGTCTAACAAAAGAATTAGAGACAGTTTCTAAAAATAAGTTCAATAAGATAAACACTTACATCTAGAAGGAAATCAGGTTTAAGGAAGATGAAACCAAAAGACAATTTAGGACACGGAAGTACATGTAATCAAGTAGGCCTTCAGCGCTAAATGAGCATCCTGTGGCCCAAACCTTGCCCATTAGATTAGAAACATACAGTCACGCGCCGCATAATGATGTTTCGGTTTCGACCAACAACGGCCCGCGTGTGGGATGGTTCTCATCTAAGATTATAATGTAGCTGAAAAATTCCTATCGCCTAGTGATGCTGTACCACTGCAGTGCAACGTATGACTTGTGTGTGGTGACGCCAGTGTAAACAAACCTACTGCTAGTCACACAGAAGTAGAGCACATACCATTGTGTACAATAATGCTAATACATGACTGTTACTGGTTTATGAATTTACTATACTTTTTATCGTTCTTTTAGAGTCTACTCTTTCTACTTACACAACAAAGTTTGCTGTAAAACAGTCTGCCGTATTACACTGGTGGCAGCCTCAGTTTTCCTCATCTCTTGAGCGCATTATTTTCTCTCGTACTTGAATTAATCTTGTGATGTTTGTACAGGTTTGTAGCCTGGGAGCAACAGGCTCTCCCATTTAGACTCGGTGAGTAATAGGCTATACCATCTAGGTTTATGTATGTACACACTCCATGATGTTCGCAAAAGGAAACTGTCTAACAACGCATTTCTCAGAACACATCCCCATTGTTAAACAGCGTGTGATTGTAAATAGCTCCGGAGGAATAAGATTTTCGTAACACTGGATTCCACGGCACATTTCTCCCTGATGAAGAAAATAGTATCTTTAACAATATCCCCATAACAAAGTCAACAAATAAGTTTTGTATGTCCTGTGCTTTTAGAAATATTCCTGAGACATTTCTGCAAATAAACACTTTTCTTCTCAGTTTATGTGAAGAATGAGAGACTATTACTAGACTTTAGCAAAAGAAAATAAAGAACCTTGTTTCCTTTTGGATCAATTTTGTTGTTTTACAGTTCATTTCTAGTCTTCCCTTTAAAGAGTGCTTCATGGACTAAAATAGCTCACAGAAGGGGGAGGTATCCTGCTAACCCAATGGAATTTTCTATTTGTATTTTCTAGTCTCCACGTGGATTCTTGGGCCAGTCATGGAATTTATCATCCCCTCCCCACACCTCCAAGGCTTAGCGACAGTTCTCCTGTGCTCACTACAACCCCTCTCAGGTTCCAACGTGCACAGCCCTTTACTATAAACTACATTAACCCCTATAGAATCCACCTGGCGTTATCATTTTCTTTCTGTGACAGGCACCCCTTGGGGCCCTCGAAGAACAAAGGTGTCAAACAGAAATGTAGCACAACTTTGAACACTTTTCAGTTGGGATTTAGATATATTTTTCCTCTAACAAGCTGCTTCTGTGGCCCCACAATCTCGGATTTTATTCTAGTACCAGTGATCAGGCCCCATCACTCACCTCCCCATGCTGACGGGTCAGAGGTCAGGCAATGTCCGGAGAGTCAGTCTTCATACACCATTATAGAAACAATGGGGTCCTCCCAGAGTTAGAGCCCTCCTGTTCCAGGAAATGAGAAAGATCACAATGATAGTACAATCCAAGAACACGTCTATGTTCTTTATCAACTGTGTTTAAATCCAACCACACATAATCTTGTACATGATCCTTGCATTGGAGCTGTCAGAAGGGTTTATTTTGAGCATGGAGCGTCTCCATTAGCACTGATCTAGTCCCTGTCTATCTTGGTCGTCTTATCCCCTGGCAGGAAGACTAGACAGATATGGGCCCCATGCTCCAGCTACATTAAACACAAGCTGCAGGTCACTGAAATGCCCCACACTCCTCTGCATTTGTAGAATGACTCTCTTTTGGTCACCTGGTACAGTTCCTATGGAATCCTTATGACACAGGTCAAGCACGATTGCTCTGTGAGGACTTCCCTACTCCTCACATTCACAGTATCTGCCCACCGCAGTGGTGGGCTACAGCATTGTCCTTTGGGTTGACTTTTTCATCCCACGGCAAGCCCCTCACTGGCAGGGATAGCCACTTACTCTTCTCTTTCCCCAGTGACCAGTGCCTATCACACAGTGATGAGCAACCATTGTTTGTTTCATGGATGGCTGGAAATGGGAGATACAAAGATGAATCAGACATAGATTCGGCCCTTAAAGAATTTATAATGCACACACATACACACCCACAAACACACACAACATACACAGTATTAATAATGCCTACCTGACAAAGGGGAAAAAATATCACTATATTTAGTTCAGGTTTTAATATGGTGTACTCACTGTACCATATACCCCAAACTTAGGACAAACAATATTCGTGATTCAAAAGTTTAAGCAAAAAGAAAAAAATATGTCAATTACCTAGGTGTTTAAATGAATTTTAATGTGTTTTTATAAAGTAGCTAGTTATCTTTTAGTATTTGAATATAGTGAGATTTCTACATGACACTTTTATTAGAATTCCAATGGCTAAAATATTTAAATATTAAAAATATCCATAAAAATATAAGATGAAAATGTAGGTAAGTATTTACATAATCTTGGAATGGGTAAGACAATGATAACAATGTCTGAAACCATAAATGAAAGAAAATACGTATATACATGGGTTTAAGACTTCTGAATGTTTTTTTAAAAAAAAATTCCCTTCCCAAATACACAAGGCTTGGGAAAATTACTTGTAACATATATGACAAAAGGTAAATATTCCTTACATATAAAAATTTCATAAAATAAATACATAAGAGGAACACTAAACAAAAATGAGCAACACTAATTGGAAATTAACGAAATAAGAAATACAAATGGCTGATAAAAATAACATCATTAGTACTTAGAGAAGTATAAATAAAAACAAGATTTCACCATTATCAGATTGGCAGAGATTAAAGTCTGAAGATATTTTGCTAACAAGGGGGAAGGGAAAAGGTCATGAATACTGCTGGGGCGAATCTAAATAGGTACTAACCTTCTGGGGGCATAAGGGTAATAGATACGAAAGTTTTTAAACATGCTTACCCTCTGCTCAACCTATCACACTTCCAGAAATTCATCCTTAGGAAAACAGGGTAAAATCACTAAAATATGTATACAGATGTTTAGCATAGTATTGTGTACAAGAGCAAAACATTGTTACTAAACTAATGTGCATTACAGGGGGTGGGTTAAATGAAACATGGTCCATTTATGCAATGGATACGATGTGACTATTAAAGGTGATGATGCAGATCTATATTGACCTGAAAGATGTCCATGATTTAATAAGAGAAAAAAACTTCATCCAGTATAGAGGGGGGAAAACAGTGGTCAGTAGTGAGATAATGGATCATCTTTATTTTCTTTCCTAGGCGTGCCTATATTTCTTAAAGGGCACATATTAACCTAATCATCAGAAGAAACAACAGAACTATTTTTAACAGCTACCTTGACTGACAGCTCCGTTTTCCAGCATCAAATCCTCCTCTGGATGTATCAAGAAACCCTATCTTAAAAACACTTCATCACATAGGAATTCCAATCTGAACATTTTAAAAAATTGACAATCATGTGATAGCTGAGCTAAGAATAAAAGAACATTTTAGTTAACAGCTTAAAGTCAAGGTCCTTGGGGAAAGAAAGGCCTTTAATGATTTGATGATGATTATTAAGAAGGGACACGAAGGGAGCTGACGAGTCACAAACCTGACTCCAGATTTCAAGGAGTTTGCAACTGGTTACAGAGAAAATACTAATACCGAGGAAATAATCAAGAGCATAACAAAAGGAAATGTTAAATTATCCGGACTATAAGCGTTCAGATAAGAGTACAATGAAGGTTGGTTAACAGGAAAAGATTCCTAGAGGTGGGAGGCCGACTTTGGATGGGGAAGAACAGAAAATATATTTCAAAAGAGAAGATGCACTATTAGAATCAAAGCAAAGTGTCTGTATTAGGACTTTTTTTTTTTTGAGATATGTGAGGAATTCAATAAAAAGGGATAAATAGATATTTTTGCAAGTTACAAAGCCTATATTTAAAGACAGAGGGAAAATGGGACAGCTTATAAATTGCTGAAATAATCACTTTTATTTAGGACAAAAGTATGGCTAACTATTACCATGCAGTCAACAATATGGTAATTTGATCTTAAAATGTAAACTCCAATTGTCTTTGCAGCTAAGAATCTTGGCACCAGCGTTTAGGGAGGCAAACTCTTAGTACATAAAACTGCCATGTTTTTAAAAGGCCTAAATTGTGTTAGACCTAACATCAGAGAGATGCATTAACTTTCATGATTTCAGCTAGTCAGGTCCTCCTTGGCTGAACATTCTTTAGTAAAGCCTATCCTGGCCCTGGGTCAATGTCTTTGTCAGTCTCTCACTTTCAGTTTTAAGAAGACCAGTTGAAAACACAATACAAGTCAATTGCAAAGTGAAATGGTTCCTGTGGTGAAAAATGCATGAGGCAATGAAACAGACAGCAAATTCTCGAATCACATGCAAACAAAATCATAGACAAATGAGGCTCGGGAAGAGCTAGACCTCTGAGTAAGAAAAGGTAAGAGAATGTGAATGGTGCTTCAAAAAAGAATGATATCAATATCAAAGGATTACAAGAGGACCTTGAAAAATCAAAGCCCACCAACACTGAGGCAGAATTTTGTAAGAAATAACTATCTTTGTGAGAGAAGCCCAAGTGAAGTGAAAGATGCTGTGTGGCACTCGCTTGTGGGAAAAACACATCAACACAACTTGATTCATTCTTTAAGAAGAATGCATGTAGCTGCATTTATGACCTACATTTTCTTTAACATTTATTTTTAACTTTAAATTTTTATTGTGCATTATCAACTCCTACTCAAACTACCTCACCATTCATTTGCAAAATTCTGGCCCCCATTTTAAATCTTTTTCTGGTTACACTTTTCTGCATCACCTCTATAGTTATCCAAATCTGCAACTCTGACTTTCTTCAAGTTCCAATTCCACATCCTGAGTTTATTGAGGACACCCCGTTAGGGCAAATTCGTTTCGTCTAAGTCTGTAGTCACAATCTTTTGACACAAACTAATACCACTTTCCAAATTTCCAGGTCTAAGAGGGTCTATCACCATTGTATGGGGTCTCTTGGTTCTAACTTTCTATTCCCACTCACCCACTTGTTGACAGATGACTGATACATCAAGGCAGCTCCCCAGGCAGGTCACCCACCTTCTGCCTTCGCTGAGAACACCGCTCTTCAGAAACACATCTTTGTAAAACACTACCTTCAAAATATGACCAGCTCAAGAAACTTCTGGAACCTCTGGGTCAACACCAATTTCCCCGTGTGCTATCTGAAACCTCCGTTCATCAACCGATCCCATCTAATGTCACCAACATGTTGTCTCCTTGCCCCAGATAACATCTTTCGGCTCCAGTGAGGTGTCTCTGCTCTCCAGCCGCACAATTCTCATCCTTGCCTCAGGCCTTCACTAATGCCATTTCCTTTAAAATGTCCTGCTCTCAATATTGCACTTCTTTTAAGGCACAGGTCAATGTTTTTCTTTGTCAAGGTTTAACTTGTTATACTTTCTAATGTTTTCCCGCTCTATGAATCTTCGCTTTACTCCTTTAAAAAAGCCATGCTGAATAAGTATGCAGAGAATATACATACAGGTAAAAATATAAACCCTGAGATGAACTTTAGTTTCTTTTTCTTCTTTCTAGACTGTATATATATACACAAGGGTTGAGATCACGTACTGCTACCTATTAGGGCTAGAAGAATGTAAACCACACATTCCACACGCCACAAACACAAGAGATGATAAAACAATTGTTAAGGTAAATACGGAAACAAACGACTTATATAAATTAGTATTCCGTTTTACAATCCCGCCAATGTACCAATTAACAAACTGATACAAAAACAAGATAACATCAAATAGAAGACAACAGAAAGAATACGACTTCCTTGGGCCTCTCCAAGGCTAGAAAATGAGGTCTTTTCATTGCACAAGGCAGGACAGGAAAGGCTGCAGTGTGAAATTAAACCAGAGCTTGCAGTCTCTAATTTGGAATTCTCGAATAACCTCTGGCTTATCTTCCAGCTCGGCAGTTCCTGAGTTGTGAAGCATCTCCTTTGGGTGCGAGCAGGGACACGTGTTCTCTGCAAATGCTCCGCACCAGTTCACCTAACTGGGTTTCGGGACACATGCCAGAGCACGAGAGCGCGACTCCCTGCAAAGGTGTCCAGGCATTACTCAGGTCTGAGACACCGCCCTCACCAAGGCTTGACCGCCCCATTAGCTCCATTTTTCAAAGGAGAAAGGTAAAGCATGAAATTTAGCAAAAAAAAGGGGAAACGATGCTGAACGTGCCAATGTCACGACAGGGGGCAGGCGAGAAGCGCTGGGTCCTAAGCGCAGCATCCCGTCTCCCGGCCAGGTCCGTCCTCAGCGTGGGCTGGACCCGCCCACACCACGTGGGAGACGGAGAATCCGGCGCGCCTGCCAGGCTTGTCCGCCGGGGCTGGGGGCGCACCTGCCGCCCCGGGTCGGGGGCGCCGCGATGTGGCCGCGCCGCCGGGCCGCACGGACGCCCGGGAAGACCCCCGGCAGGCGCGGGGAGGACCGCAGGCGAACGGCTTGCCCGCAGCCCTCGCCGCCCCGCCGGGCCTCACGCTCCAAGCGTCTCCGCCCGGGCTGGCCGCTTCGGCCGCCTGCTCTCCCCTCTTCTACGCCGGGAAGGCCTCCTCACCTGCTCGGCGGCAGCGATCGACCCCGCGGCAGGGATTCCCAGGAGCGGGGAGCCGCGAGTGGCACGCATCACGGCTACCGCGGCGAGGCGGCGGCAACACGGACCCGCTCCCCCCACGCCCGGTACCTTCCCGGCAGCCGCACCTCCTGCCGGCCTCGCCCGCCCGCCGTGCGTCGCAGCCCAGCCGGGAGCGCGCACGCCAAGGGGCGGGGCCTGCGCCTGGGGGCGGGGCCTGCGCCGGGATGACAGGCGTCGGGTGCTGAGCTGCACCGTGTAACCACGTGGGAGCCCTTCTGCGCCGTGAGCGCCAAAAGTGAGAGTCGTGTCACGGAAGTAACCAGGACTGTGGTTTGCTCACCGCCCCGTCCTCGCCCGCCTGGTGGTCAGCGAGCCGCAGTGTGCTAATGACACCGCGGTTTATCTTTCCTTTGTGCTCCTAAGGATTATGGAAAAATAACATGAGAAAAATCTAACAAGCACTGGGCAGTTTTGCTCAACTTGAAGTTGAAATTTTTACAACTCTGCCAGTAGGTAGTCCTATTTTACAGATGGGGAAACCAAGGCTCAAACTCATTCAGCGAATCTCTTAAAGCCCACATACTTAGTAAGAGCCAGGATTTCATCCTTGCCAAAAGTTGCATGTATCAGCGCTTATTCTGCGGGAGACAAAGAGCCCCTAACACACGCAATGGTTATGAGAAGAACTAGTAAGGTGAGCAGCACCGATTCCTGAGGTTGACCCCATGACCTGATACTTAGCTCAAGGTTCCTGTCTCTAGCTTGACCAAAAAAAAAATCAAACAACTGCCTTGAAGTCACAGAGCTGAAGAGAACACGAATGAGAATCATGGCTTCCATTCTTTCCCCCCCCCCCCCCGTTTTTCTTTTTTCTTTTTAAACAGGTGAATACACTGCTTTCCAAAAAAAGGAAGTGGCCAGTCAGCATCGCTACTTTAAAAAGAAAAACATTTTTTAAAATGAGAGCCCTATTAACGTCTACTCCGTTACTTTTGTCAAATAAAACAAGGTTGGACAGAACTACTAGTAATGCATTTTAAGCAGAATCCTTCTTCATCTAGCACCAGCTTAGGTCATCTTCTCCTTGTGGTAATATTTCATCCCTGGTTTCAGATACTGTTCATGGAAGAAGGCTAGCATGACCAGGAGACTTGTGCTTTAGAAGTAAATACTGTCTTTTTACTATTGCTCCACATTACAATGATAAAACCACAGATTATTCCAGCCAAAGGGACTGCAGGAACTGTCTAGTCTAAACCATCTCCTTTTACTCTTTTGGAACCTGGAGCCCAGAGAGGTTGGGTGACGTGTGCAGAATCCCCTGGAGGCAGCGAGGAAAGTAGAACCAATAGTTCTGACTTCTACATCAGTGCTCTTTATGGCTCTGTTGCTGTATCAAAAAAAATGACCATTTGGATAGCTTACACATTAGAAACCTCTGTGACTTGTGCCTTCTCACAGCTAGCTCTGAGAAGCTGAAGTAGCTAACTACTAATATGCTGTGAGTTTAGGTTCAGGCTCCCTCACAATTGTGTGTCCTTCAATGTCCTTACCATTTGAGGTCCTGGTTTAGCTTACGGTAGCCTCTTAAGGAGGCCTTCACTAAAATGCCAGACTAATATTATAACATCATCAGTATTTCCTAATAATTCATGTATAAAAATTATCTGATAAGAGCTAGGATAAAAAAGTGTGAAAACATGTAACCTTGTGCATTCGTTTCGCAGATCTGCCATAACAAATTACCCCAAACTGGGTGGTGTAAAACAACAGAAATACAAACTTTCACAGTTCTAGAGGTTAGAAGTTTGAAATCAAGGTGTTGGTAGGAATGTGTTATCTCTGAGGACTCTAGGGGAGGATTCTTCCCTAGAAGGATCTGATAGTTGCTTGCAATCTTTGGCATTTCTTGATTTGTAGATGCAGCACTCTAATCTCTGCCTCTGTTGTCACATGATGTTCTCCTGTGTGTCTCTGTGTCCAAATTTCCTTCTTATAAGGAACTCAGTCATATTGAATTTAGGGCCCACCCTAATTCAATATGATCTCTTCTTAATGTAATTACATCTGCAAAGACCCTAATTCCAAATAAGGTCCCATTCACAGGTTCTGGGTGGATATGAACTTTTGGGGGATACTGTTCATCCCTATAGATGAGAGGACCATCCCAGTCTGAGTCATCAGTGAAGACTTCTTTGATGAAGTGATGCTTACGTTCACACCCATAAGATGAATAGGAATTAACCAGGAAAAGGATGAAGTCTGGGCTTATATGAAGGAGTAGTGCTTCAGGCAGCAGAAACAGCAAAGAGGCTCTGAAGGTGGAAAGAACACCACTGTCAGAGTGATCCATCAACTTATTTTCACTTAGAATATAGTATAATAACATATCATTCTCCTTCTCAGCATCCTTCATTAATTCCTCATCAACTCTAGGTTAGAGTTGAAATTCCTAGCAAATCAACTCTGGGATTCAGTGGGGGTGATTAGATTCATTGACAGGTTAGCCTCACCCACCTCCTTAGCATGACATCCCAAGGCCACAATCAAGAGCCTTCCAACTTTTTACTCTCATGTCCTAACACTTCCCCATACATTTTCTGTGTTCTAACATTTATGACTGGCTTGCTCCCAGACCATTCCTTATTTTTATGCTTCTGTATCTTTACACACATTTTCCTATGACTGAAATAATTCCCTTTCTTGACTGCCTAGGGGAAAAAACAACAACTACTCATCCTTCAATTTACACCTCTGAAGTTGCGTTATGGTCACAATGTCCCCAATCTCTCCAGGTGAGAGAGTTTCTCTCCTTCATTGCTCTGTACCATTGTTTGGTATACCTACTGTTGGTCTCTGCTGCCGTCTTATTCCTCTGTGTATTCCTTGCCTGGAGCAAACATGAGTTCAACTCAACAAATACATTTTGTGTGCCTGTGACCTGTTCCTCCCATGTCCTGCAGAACTAAGACTCTAGCTCCCTATTTTCCACAGGCAGAAATAGGTGTCACCTCTCCCATCCCCTCCTGCTGCAATGCTTCTGCTTTTGCGCTATCTCCAAATTCGTCCCTGTTTGAAATCCACACTGTTTTTTTCTAGAATAGGTGCTCAGTAATGTCTTCTTGAACTGAATTGAATATGTTGTCTTCTTCAAGTAAGGCTAACAACTTCACTTGTCAGAATTTTTGGAATTCATATTTTATTATCCAACTGACTCATTATCCTTCTTAGCTTTGAATAACATTTAATTGTATACATGTCTTATCTCCCAAATCCTTTCCCACTGGACTGTAATCTCTTTGAAGATAGGGACTGTGTCCTCTACTTCCTACCCTCTGGAGTGCTTAACACAGTGCTGGCACATTAACTGAGCAGTGAATAAATGAATGAATTAATGCTATTACTTTTCTTCTTGATCAGAGGGCAATGTTTATGAAGACAGAGCTTATAAAGAGAGGTCACTGCTCTGCTTGCCACCCTTCAAAGTCACTGAAGAGAGGGGACAGAAAAGGGAGAGAAAACAGTGGATGATGCCGAGATAAGCTCTCTCTTTTCTTACAGTATTCTGATCCTACTTGTCAAATCGTGTGCTTAGCAGGAAATTGGTTGGTATTTTGGGGCTTGAATGGAGCATTTTCCACTAGGATGATGAAGGTCGAACTCTAGTGTTACATTTTTCTTTTTCTTTTTGCCATTTCAGTTGGAATTGGGGACAAGGAGTCCAACCAACGTGAATGTTCAATCCCACATCTTTCTTTGTGATGTCTTCCCTGATCTCCATGTAAAATTGCAAGTTTGACCCCAGTCTTTATGCCCATTCCTGTTTCCTTTTTTCCTCTGTAGCATGTACCACCATCTGACATACTATATATTTTATTTATGTTGTTAGTTTACTGTTTATCTCCCTATATCAGTCAGAAGGCAAAAAGGATATAGGTTATTTGAACACAAAATATTTAATATAAAGAATTGTTACCTAGTAGAAGATGATGAATTAATAAGAGAGGTAAAAGAAGATGGTTCGTGAAGCAGTACAGAAAAAGCTGGTAGAGAAAAACTGCTAGTACCTCTGGGCTAGGGGAGTGTGGACAGGAAGAAATTGGGGACCTGGGGAGTGGCCCCCCTCCTCCTTCTGTCCCCATCCCCAGGATGAGGTTCAGAGCACTCCCAGGAGGCTACCTAGGACTGGCTACATAATAGACTTGGTGCAAAATACAAATAGAAGGCTCCTTGTTTGAAATTTATTAAGAATTTCAAAAGTACAACAGCACAACATGAAACCAAATGTGGGGCTTTTCTAAATGCTGGGCCTCATGTGATTGATACATAGCTCTGTGCAGCTCTGTGACTCCTGCAGGAATGCATAGCATGCTGCTGGAAAAGAAATTTGCCCGGATGGTGCAGGCTGGCCTTGATCTGCTGTGACCCAGCATGTTGCTTGGTCTGGGCTGCTCTGCCATGCAGAAATGGCTGGTGGAGTGGGGAGACTGTGACTTAAGGACAGGGCCACAGCCTCGGTAGTTTACTGACTTTCAATGTTAGAGAAACCACAGCTTTACCCACTTTCCCATTTTGTCATCACAAAGATGTATTTTTCAAGTTAGAATGACAAAACATTTTTTTTAATTGTATGTTTCTGGAAATGCAAAATTTTTCACCCCACCCCAGACCGACTGCATCAGAAACTCTGGGAGTCGGGCCCAGTAATCTGTGTTTTAACAGATTACTCCAGGTGATTCTGATTCATGCTTCAGTTTGCATATGATACCACTGGACATGGTCAACTGAAGGCGAGAAGGACAAGAACGGAGAAGGATGAGAACGGAAATATATTCGAAATGAGAACTTAAAAGGTGGAAACAAAAATCAGGGACATAAGGTGGACAGCAAATGCAGCTCAGGGAGACATAAAGCACTAATCAGACGCAAAGTTCCAATCATAGTGATAAAAGATGGCTGAGAATCCTCAAACTGTCCTTCCAAGTCCTGAACCATTTACTAGTTATGAGTCCCTGGGCAAGTTAGTAACTTGTTTAAGCTCCAATTTTCTCAAATGTAAAATGGAGATCATATCACCACCTGTTTGGGTTGTTCTGAGGATTAAATGAAATAATCCAAGTGAAGTGCTAAGCACAGAGCCTGGCATGCAATGAACTGGTAAAGTGAGCTGTTTATTATTTACAAAGCAGTTTATGGTTTGGTAGAAGAATCAAAGTCAAGAGAGAAGATGAAGTCTCAGTAAATGCCTTTCCTAACCACACCCTACCCTACACATACATGTTCATTGCTAACGAGTCTCTCGTTCACTTTTCTCACGTGCTCAGGTGTTGTTCAGTCATCAAATTTTCTTTGTGTCTGCAGCATCATAAAAGTGTCTTTGGACTCTAAGCCAGGGTCCAGGGGCGGCGCCTGCTGGGTTCATCTCCCTTGGCCTAGAGCCCACCACAGCTCCCATAACTGCAGTCCTTAGAAGGCATTTTAGACATTAACCAGCCCTGACTTTCCTTGTTCACACAGGTCTAGTGTATGTGGCTGGCCTGACACAGACAGCATAAAAACAATGAGTAATGCAGCATCTGCTTTCACAGTTAAGCTCTCAGCATCTGGGGAGACAGGTAGAGACAGGTGTTGCCATCCCTCAGGGCCATGCCTAGTGCAGTGAAAGTTTTCCAAATATACAGAGGGTGTCAGGTCAGGCTCAAACATGGCCTCCCAGAGCTGGCCCCGCCTGGGAAGGACCTGTGTGTACAGCTGGTTTCCTGCTCCCCTGCTGAGGACAAGCCTGGCCTCCTGACCTGCCACGCTATTGTTTGTTGTGTTTCTAAACAGTATATTCAGAGCCTGCATTCTCAGCAAGAAGCCTGCTCTGCATCAGGACGTAGGACCACAGGTTTAAGTTTCTTCCTGCTCTATCCCTTAATATATAATGATTATAACAGACAAGATAATTGAAGAAGGTCCAGTAGAATATTTACCATGCCTAACATAACACCATGCTTCATTTTTTGGTACAGGTCCTTCCATATGTACAGATCATTTTACATTTCTGCCATCATGGCTTACCTCGGGCCATATGGGCAGTGAGTATATATACTTTGGATCCCTTTAATTACTCAGTGCGTGGTACAATCCCTGCTACATAGCATGTGGTCAATAAGGGAATTATTGAATGAATACTATTTTATAACATGCGGTTTCCCTTTTGCATAATAAGAATGTTTCCCTATGTTTCCATAATATGAATAATTATAATTTTTAATGGTTCCATAATGGCACAGACTAGTAATGAAAGGTTTTCTCATGTTGGAATTTTGACTGTGTCCTTTTTTTGTTGTGTTTACTATAATAGATCATCTTATAAAAATTCCTATGCACATTTTATTTAGCATCTTAGTTTCAAATAAAAAATTCCCAAGAATGGAATTACTGTGCTAAGGAGGTTTGGGCAACTTTTGATTCAATGAGTATTTCTTAAGAAGCCAAAACTTCCTGGTAGAGACCCATTTGTGCCCTCTCTATAGTACATGCTCACATATTTATTTCTAGAGTGTCCAAATCAGTGATGAGGGGCACAGAAGCCATCCCCCAGAGTCCCTTGATTCAGAACTCTTTGAAGAGTCTGAAGGCATTCACTGGAGGTCCACTAGGTAGGACAGCGTAGACCTTTTGGTTTCTAAGTAATAAATTAGATGAACAGAAATGACACTTTCCCCCCAGGTCCTGAAACAAAATCCAAAAAAAACATGGCCCCTATTAGGGCAAAGTCTCTGGGCGGCAGCATAGCTTCAGACAGTTCCTGTTTTGCTGAGACTTTTGAATGAGACTTTGAGATCTCAAAACCTACAGGAGGCCTATATTCACTTTTACTGCTCCTCTCACAAGTTACCACATCTTTAGTGGCTTAAAACAATGCAAATGATCTTACAGATCTGCTGAAGTCCGACATGAGTCTCACTGGGCTAAAAATCAAGCTATCCACAGGGCTGCATTCTTTTCTGGACCCTCTAGGGGAGAATCTGTTTCCTTACCTTTGCCAGCTTCCAGCTGCCCACATTCCTTGGTTCATGCATGGCCCTCTTCCTCCATCTTCAAAGTCACCAACATCACATGTCTCTTGGACCCTTCTCCTGCTGCCATTGCTTTCCCTCTGACCGTAGCCTGGAAGGGTTCTCTGCTTTTAAAGGACTAATGTGATTAGATCGGCCCCACCTGGATAATCCGAGCTAATCTCCCCATCTCAATGTCCTTAACCTTATTCATATCGGTAAAGTCTCTTTGGCCACAGGAGGTAATGCATGCACAGGTTCTGGGGATTAAGATGTGGCCATTAATATGTGGACATTTCTGCTTAACAAGAGATCTAAAATGGAGATATATTTTAAATGAAAAAATATATGCATTCACAGAACATATGACATTGTTTATATACTTACATAATGACTAACTTGGGTGAATCAAGTGTAAAAGTAAGTATGAGCTCAGAGAACTCTTCAAAACCCAGTTGTACTCAGAGCAAATCCTCTGGGATGCCAAGTAGACCCCATCGCCTCTGATGCCAAGGGGAAGCCTGCATCTCTGGACCATTGAATCTGCCTGTCTCCTGTGGGGACAGAGCCCCAGAGAGCAGTTTCCAGGCTCTCGGCCTCGTGTGGAGAGGTGCTGGCTCGGGTAGTAGATGGCCGTCAGCTGTAATCAGATGGCCGTCCGCTGTGGCTGGGTGGCTGTCAGCTGTTTCCAGTTAGCCATTGGCCACTAATATAACTGCTGTGGCTACGCTGGCAAGGGAGTTGGTTGGTTGGCAGAGAAGACAAAGGCGGATTGCGGCTAGCAAGTGCAGTTAGCAAGCGGATGGCGGATTGCAGATCAGATGGATCCTACTTCCTGTGTCTCACCTGACTGTCGGTGAGAATGGGGTGCAGGAAGACCTCTCATTGGGGTACTGGCGGATGTTTGCTTTTGTGTCTCGACTAGCCACTATCGAGAATATGGTGGTATGACTCCTGTATCCAAGGCTCTGTTGTTGTTCCTTTTGAGCCTCACCATGTCCTGCGTTCTTGTGCGGACAGCGGAAGCAGAGACCCTGCATGACACTCCCTTCCTGTTCAGGTTCACGCTCTGCAGAACGGCTTGCCCTGTTGGAAGGTGGGGCTGGGGCTGAGGTGTGGCATACCAGGCAAAGGGAGGGGACAAGAGAGAAGGAGGGAGGCCCTGAAGGTGGCCTGGGACCTCAAGAGACTGCAGAGGCTGCTCCAGTTTCCTAGGCTCTGTTTATGGGGGTTCCTTTTGCAAGAACAGCCTTTTCTTCTTTGGTAGTCCTCATCCCTTCACCTTCCCAAGCTGCTAGATGTTTCCTGCCTGGATCTTGTTCTTAGGAGAAGTTCCCCCGGAGAGGCTCGTTGATGAATGACCCTGCCAACAGGTGGTGTGTGTGTGTGTGTGTGTGTGTGTGTGTGTGTGTGTGTGTGTGTGTTGGGGCTGGTGGTGAAGCTAACATCAATGGAAATACAAAGGAGAGTATAGAAGGGCATTCGAATTTAATCTGGAAAGTCTGGAAAGTGAAAGTGTTGGCTGGAGAGGCCACTGAGTTCAGGGATACAGCTCTTACATCAACATGGAAAGAAATAATTTAGGGGGGGATGCTATGATGGGTTCTAGGCCTGAGGTTCAGGGCCCATCCATTACATCTGACTGAGTCTTGGCTCTTCACAGATCATGAAAGCTTGTTGGCACCGGATTCTTTTTCAAGTCCTACAATGAGGCTTCTGGCTAACCACTAGATGGCACCCGAGCTATGCATCCCTGGGGCCTGACACTTGCGCGTCTGAGGCACCTGTGTGGAGATGGGCCTATCACACAGCAGGACAGTCACTCACAGAGTTCCACCTGATAAGACACAGCCACCCCGTCCCTGGTTTCACTGAATTCTATTTTAGCATCCATCAGGCCTAAACGCGGCGGTTGTTTGCTCTATTCTCTGGATCCAATCATAGACAAAAACGGATCTTTCTCCCCTCCCCTTGCCTCCTCCACCCTCCCCTGGGGCTCCGGAAAGAAAACGTGTGTCTTCCCCAATGAAAACAGATTTATTTTGTAATTGTATTTTATGTCTTTATAGGCAACATGGAGACAGACTAACTTGGCTTTGAGTTTTGGCTCTTGTTTCCTGGGTAGTCCTTTCTGGGCCTTAGTTTTCTTCTAAAACGAACCTGATCATCCTTGCCTGACCAGGTTGCAGAAGAGTAAACCGCAACAATGATGCAATGTGTCTACCACAATGGTAGTGTTTCATAGGCACTTTCTGTTTCTGGTCCTCTGTAATGTTTGGAACAAATGAACAAACTAGTTTACAAATAGAGCTACTCACCTTGATTTTAATTGACTAATCTCCTATGACTGGAACACCAAGTTTTTTGGAGGATTCAGACAATTATATCATAAAATTCCTGCCTGCAGGTTCTAACAATCTGATTGGAGGAGACAAGATTAATCAAAACACCTTTAAGAGCGAACACAGAAGCTAACAAATGAAAATGATTAAAAATATATGATACAGACTGTTTATAATTAAGTGTCTATTTCTTCTAACGGCTCAGTTTCTCCAATTCTGGCATTCACGGGGTTAGTTTACATCTGTATTATTTGTTGACAGTGGGCTGTTTGTCAGATCCTGGACATTTTGATGGGGAAGAAGAGGACTCCTTTTGCAGCAGGGACATTGTATCCAAAAGGCAGGCCTGAGTGGGAATTCAGTAGGCATCACAAGAGCATCAGGCTCCTAGGAATGGGATGGAGGTGTCCGGAGACAGAAAAAAGTAATAAAAAAAAGGGAAGTGAGAGGATACTGAAGACAACATTTAGCCACTGCACCATTTGGCTGTTGATTTCTTTCTCTTACGTGTGAATAAAACCATAGAATTTTAATTTAATAGAAGCTACCTTGTCAGTGTTCTGGTTTGATGGCACACCCAAAATAAGAGCCTTTATATAACATCTTTGACAATATCTTTATATAATGTCAAATCATTGCTTAAACACTTTTGGGGACAGGGAACTCACTACCTTGGGAGAAAGCCACTTCTTCATTGAACAATGTTACTTGTAATTATTAGCTCAAAACTTTCCTCTCGCTTCTACACATTGGTGTTAATGCTCTGGAGCCACAAAGATTATGTTTCCTCCCTCTTCCTGAGGTCAGTTCTTCCAATTGCCAAATGCTGCTATCAAATAGCTGGATATTTTGCTTGAGAGTCTGTGAAGTATGACACTGGGATCTCCTGAGATTTGGCGCCAAGTCCCGTGAGACTTCAGGTGAGCGGGAGCGGCCATTTAGCAGCTTGGCTTCCCCCGCTACCCCATGACCCAGCGCTAGGTGGCGCCATGGTCAAGGCCCCATTCTGGTGCCTTAAGTATTCAGGCCCAACCTGAAGGTCGCTCACTTCCCCTAAGAAGTTATCAGTGCCAACCCCATCGCGCCTTATATCCCTGCTTTCCGCACTGAAGACCAGAAGTCCAAATCCCAGCCTCTGCAGGGAGTTGACTACACTCTGACCCTTATCTCTATTCTGCTCTGTATGTACCTGATGTGGACTTCTGATGTTTTGCTGTCCGGTACCCTGCCCTCTTCCTCTTGAAGGCAGCATTACAGTTTTCCTGTGAAGAACCATTCCCTTCCTTGCCAACATGTGGCGCTGGTGGGTTCTGCTAACCAGGGCTGGGTAGTGGGCCCAGGCCCAGGCGCTTAGAGGTCCCCCGCACTAACCCCAGTGGAGGGTTCAGGTTGGGTTTCACTGGTGTAATGAGGGAAGAGGCACGCACTGAGGACCATGTCTGCCTGGAGCTGTTGGGCACCACGCGTGGCCGTGTGGGGAGAGGCTACCTGAGAACGTCGCCAACACAGGAAAGTGGAGCAGAGAGACTGAGGAGAGCACCCTGGGACATGGTTTGGGTCCGCGATGCGTCTGGGACTGAAGCCAGCAGCCCCGCTAGATTTCTAGGTATATGAGCAATTACATTCTCTTTTCTTTTGCTAAATTTAGTTTGAGTTGGATCTCTGACATTTGAAACTGAAAAGTCCTAATACAATCCCTAATCTGACTCATCCTCCCACCCCTCCCTCTGAGGGGACATTTCATGGCGCCCTCTTGGAACACGTGTGGTGGGATCAGCACATTCCCCTGTGTTCTCCCCTCTTCCCTGAATGCACCTCCCACCTCCTTTCATTAAGTGACACTTGGTGCTCCCTTCAGGACACTGTTTCCCCTGCGGGGGAAACTTGAAGACTGTTGATCTTTTCCCCTCACCTTTGAGAACCTCGGGGCCATCAAGTGAGTAGGAGCCCACCTTGTTCACTATTGCCATTTAAAAACTACTCTTCTTCCTTCTACTTCAGGCTATCAGTTTCTTTCAAGCCCAGTCTCCACCTGTACTTACAGATTGTCCCTGACAATCTGGCAGTCACGGCCGCACACTCACTGATGACTTCAGCTCCAGGTTCATTGGCTCTCTCTCAATCATTATTCTCAGCCACTTCAACATTCACATAAATGATTCTTCCAACACGTGGGTCTCCATCACCTCAGCCACCTTAGTCCTCCTTATCACTGGTAACCACAACCCATCCCAAATCTCATATTCACGTCCCACTTTCTATCATCCTTAATTCACATAACTCACTCTAGCACCCACAGTGCAAAACATTCTTTGACCTTGAGACAGCTAATTCACGTGATCCCCACATTCTGGATCCTGTGGTCCTTCATTATAGTCAGTGCCCTGAAAATAGTCTAAATACCTTTGTCAGTCTTTGTACCATTATATAATACTCACCATGCCATATTTTTATATTGATGACTTATTTATACTGGGAACTTAGAGGCAGACACAGAAATGACAGAGGTTCTGATGTGTGCTGACTTTACCCCTTCTCTGGGTCTCTCTTCCCAGTTGCTCGTCCTGCTAATCAACAGTGAACTAGGCCTATCCCAGACACTTTGGTAGGAACTCACAGAGGCAGTAGCCATGAAACACCAACAACTGTCCATGAACTTCTACACCAGCCCCGTTTGTGGTCCTACTACAGCAGCTGGTTGTGGTTAGCTTCCAGAATTACTGCAAATGCCCATTTGTTCCCCAATGTCAGAGCTGGTAAGCTGGTTAGTGGCTCTCTGATCTTTCAACTCCAAATATGGACTTTTACTTCCCCAGCCACTCCCAGGATTGTGTAAGTTCTAATTACTATAATAAGCTCCTTATTCCACAATGCTTACTTAACGCAATCCCAGTGACCCACTTTCTATGAGCTAGCCCCAGACAAGTTGAATATTCATGGAGAAAACACACAATCCTATTGACTGTGTATACTTTAATTCATGACACGCAGTAGTCATCTGATTTTGTCTGTTTGGAATCCTTTCCCTCTTCTTTAGCTAATAACATTACAATTTTGTTGAATAAAGTATTCATCCCCCACTCAACACAGTATTGGTAAGACTTGTAGTCAAATCGTTCTTTACCTCAGTCTAGCCCATCAGATGCTTCCTCCTTAGAATTTGAATGTGGAGGGATGACATTTCTAGCTGCATTCTAGAACTGTGGTCATGAATTCCTGCTGTTGAGATTCCCCAGTACTAAGCTAGTCTCTTGTACGCCACTCCTTCAGCTTTCCCTATGACCATGTGAACTCTCCATTCTTCCAATAGATTGGTTGCCTCACTTCGCCAGAGCCAATGTCTGATGCTTGCACAAACCTCAAATAAGCCCTCTACTCTTCCCAGCAATTCTACTACATTTCCCCAGTCAATATGGACTCTCGCTTTGTATCTTCTCTTCTCAGATTTTCATTGTGCCCCACCACCTCCAGTCTCAGACCTCATTAAGAAAATGGAAACATTTGACATCTTCCTATCACCAAGTCTACAAACCTACCGGTAGCTGAACTCATATTTTCTGTTTCTTTCCAGTGACGATGCTTCCCTTGTAAGCATTGTCTCCCTGCTCCTATCAAAGGCCAAGGCCCCCTACTGTGCTCTATACCCATCTCCAGTTGTTATCGCAAAGTTTGTGTGCCTGTATTTCTCTACCCTCTCTCTTTCCTGATCATCACTTTCCCTTTCTCTACTGGATTCTTCCCAGCAGCACACAGTTATGTCCTAATACCTTTCACCTTTTAAAATATATCCTTTCTTGACTCAATACCTTGCATTAGTTACCATGCCATTCTCTGCTCGTCATTCACAGTGAAACTTCTGGAAAGTGTTGTTTCTAGTTTCTCTCTTCAACTGAATTCCACTAAGCTTCCATTCTCAATACTCCAGTTACCGCTGCTCTTGTGTTATGGTCCCAAATGACTTCACTTCCATCTTGCCAAATGCTTTGGTTACTTCTCTGTTCCCATCTTCCTTGTGCACTCAGCACAACCTCTCCCTTATTTTCTAAGTTCCCTCTCTGTTTCTGTGACACCCCAAATTCCTGATTGTCCTTTGCCTCATTAATTACTCTAAAAGATTGTATCTAACTTGCCACCATTTTCCCTCCTTTACTTCTTTCATAGTGTTTATCATACTAGAATTAACTTGTGTATTTTTTTCATGTCCTAGCTTATTTTCCATCTCTCCCTATATTCACACTAGAATGTGAAGTTTTGGGGGGCAGAAATTTAGTTTTTGTTGTCTGTACTGTTCAACTGGCACATCATAGAATATGTCTTTTGAAAGATAAACATGGCATTTTCCCCTGGCCTTTTATAATCCAGGTCACCTTTCTTTTGGTATATTCAAGTTGGTCAGTATTCCTCTAAAAACATGGCCCTGTTTGAAGGCCCAGATGACCATAGTTACTTTGGACCCTGACAAAGATTCTCTCCTTGACCTAATTCTAGTTGGGCTTCTCTGAGCAATCTTCTCAATTGGGCCCTGCGTTTTGGGCTTCCATGTTCATCTCTGCTTAGCCAACTTTTAGCAAGAATTCTACTAGGTCAGTTTAGAGAAAATCCCCCTTGATTTCTGAGCAAATTCGTTATCCTCTACGCTCAATATCTTACCACCCTGGCCTGCTTTCAGCAAAACTCCTGTCAGGTTGGTTCAGTCAGAATTCCCCTTACCCCTGATGTTTCCTTTTAGTAGTTTTTCATCCACTGCCCCTGCCCCTTGGCTATAAATCTCCGTTTGTCCTTGTACTATTCAAGTTGAGCCCAATTTCTCCCCCCACTACAAAACCCCATTGTAGTAGCGCTCTTCAAATAAAGTCTGCTTTATCATATATAACAAGTATCATGAAAAAATTTTAAGAACTCTTAAGTTCCATTGATACAGCCTAAAATCACTGCAACGTTTTGGAAGCCATATCCAAGGCTGTCACACTGAAGTACATGTACATGGGGCCTCCGTGGAGTTGTGCAATTCGGTGGTTACCTATGATTACATTGTTGAACGGCACTATATTGGGGAAATTAACTCCATTTTCAAAAATTTTTAGTCGACATGCTATTAAGTCAGTTTTTCTCCTTTCTGTGTATAGTTTCATTTTCTGTCCTTAATTTTTTTTTGGGGGGGGGCTTGGAAGGAAATCTTTATACTTTCTCCTACTAATAGGAAGAATTTTGGAGTTTAGGTCCATTGAGATTGAAATCTTGCTTTTGTCATTCAGCCTATTAGTTGCATGCTACCTGAAATTTTTGTAATCCTGCTTTATCCATCTTCATGAAAATGTTGACCAGGATAGACCTATGACACACCAATGGAGACCTTCCCTCGGGCTGATAATGAATAAAAAGATCAACCCTCTATAGGCTTCCTTTAGCGTGTTATCTTATGCACTCCTGACTCAAAATACCCAAACACCAAGAACATTTCAGAATAAAAACAATCAAATTGAATTATGTGTGGAAAGAGCATTGGACCCAACACATTAGGTTTCAGTTCTTATCTTTGATGCTTGCTAGATCCATGAATTTGTACAAGCCACTCAAATTTGCTTTAGTGCCGTATAACTCGTCTGTAAACTGAAGATATAAATGATTTGGAATCGAGTTGCAGGGTGCGGGATGAGTGAATCTCTTGAGGTACTACATGAGTGTTTGAGACCCAGAATTCTGTAACTTCCACTAAGACAGGGCCCTCCTCATGAACTTAGCCTCTGCTTTAGTGTCATTTAGAATACTGAAGCATTGTGGGAAACTCCCAGTAACCACCAATAAGATATAAATTATGATATACATACACAATGGGCCATTTTGCAGTAATCAAAAACTATTTTAGAAGGATTCTGAAGGATGTGGAGAAATAAGTGAAAGATATGATTTTTATATATAAAATTATTCCAGAACAAAGTGGAAAGAAGTATGTGAAAGTGTCAGAAGTGATTATTTTGGGCTGGTAGGATTATTAATCATTTTCCCCTTCATTTTATTTAGCTCTACATTTTAACATTTTATATGAGTATATACTGTAAGGAAAAAAAAGTGGGAAACGTTTTGAGATGCCTAGTATATGCATAAAAACCTTATAAATAGTCATGCCCTTTAACTATATGAATTCCATTTTGGGAATTTAGTTTATGGAAGTAGTTAAAATTACAGTATATGCTGCATACAAAGATATTAATGTGATGTAATTTATAATAGTATAAAATTGAAAACAATCTAACAATGCAGGAATGATTAGATAAGAATATATTAAAATCAAAGGCAGACTTTTAAAATTGTGTATAAAAAGCCGGTAATAACAAAAGCTTATGGAGTGATGTTAAGGAAGAAAGTAGAATAAAATTGTATTCTGATATTATTTTCTTAAAAGCAAAAAACAATGCTCCCCAAATAATCTGGAATACAGAACGATGATTGTCTAGGGTGGGAGACTCAAGGTAATTGTAAATGTCATTTTGACTTTTTTACACTTTTCAAATATAAGCATTTATTATCTGTATAATGGAAAAAAAAGTATAATTATTTTAAAATAAAAACTACCTGCTCTACGGGAGGGAGATGGATGAGTTGTGTTTATCTCTTTCTGGGGAGCCTTCTAGGGTTGGGTGGAGACAAGGCTGATAAACTGCTGTCCTTATTCAAGGGCCCCAGGGCCTTATCCACAGAGTAGGGTCTCCTCAGCCCCAGTCACTCATTGTCAGGTGGAACACACTCCCTCCCAGTCAGACATAGCCTGGGCCCCAAAAGTGCAGCCCAGATTGTGGGTCTCTCCCATGGCTGCTTGAAATCCCCGGAGAGATAGGGAGGGGGACTTCTACCCACCTATTATTTTACCTCAGCCTATACCAACCAGAAAAATCCCCTTGTTCTAGCGCTGGCAAAGATGTGGAGAAAAGGGAACTCTCATGCACTGCTGGTGGGAATGTAAATTGGTGGAGCCACTATGGAAAACAGTATGAAGCTTCCTCAAAAATTAAAAATAGAACTCCCACACACTCCAGCAATTCCCCTTCTTTCTCTCTCCCATCTTTCTTATCCACCACAGAACCTACATACAGTCAACGCTCAAACAGCGTTTTTGACTGAAAGATGGAATGAACCTCCTCCCCTTGCTTCTCCTGCCTGCCCTCTTTTCCTGTCCTCCAGTCTCTCTCCCGCTCACCTCCACATACATACGTGTTTCCCCTTCTGCCACTCTCACCACCAGGCCGACACAGCAGCTTTAAGAAGCTAGTAGAGTTATTGTCCTATTTTGCTCTGATATTCAGAGAACCTTGAAGGCTTAGGGAGGTCCAGGTGGGAAGAGGGTCCCCATAAGGAGTTCAGGAACTTGGAATGACTCAGTGGCCTGGTGGCCCGCACAGGACCAAACCATCAGAGGCTTCACCTCACCACCTTCTCAGAGGGACAGTTTTCAGCAGGCCTGCTTTGATTGAATGGAAAGGCTTGGTTTCTGTTAGGTCGGAGAATCTTAGGTTCCTACCACACTATCTGTGTCACTAAACTGGCTGTTTCACTAAAAAGGGCTGCGCTGGCTGGAGACTGGAGGGTACACGTACTCTCCTACAGCAGCGTGGTGGTGGTGGCGGGGCAGTCCCAAGCTCTGTCATCTGAGGCATCGTTGAGAACTCCCCTCCTAACTTTAAAACTCCCTGAAACAAACTGCGAGAGGGACCGCTAGCCATCACAACCTTCTCCAAGGGTACAGTACTTCACAGTTTACCAAGCACCTTTGCAGACAAATATTTCACCTGAGCCCCATTCACACCTGCTCATGTGGGCCTGCTTCACATTCTGGAACGCCTGACCGCTCCTCCCCAATCCACACCCACTAGACCTGTCTTCCATCAGTCAGCCCTCACAACCAATGCGTGTCTTCCGAACCCCACCATGGGCTGGGACATCTGGAGGGGCCCAAAAGGCAGGCCAGCCTCAGCCTCCCCTGAGGAAACAAGATAAAGACACAGAAATTTGTACACGACCCCTGGGTGACCTCTGCCAAGTCGCTTTCCCTATCTGCAAAATGAAGGTATAATACCTGAAGATTGCAAGGACAAAGTCCCACTTATTCGTGATCAACTGAGCACCCCCACTTTAATGAGAAGGTGGGGACACTGAGACCCAGGGATTAGGACCGTCCCAGAAAATAGCTGGAGCAAAGCCAGAAAAGAAAACCACAAGATTTGTCCCTTAGAAGAACATTGCTCTGTTACGAAGAATAGGACTAACACCCAAGAATGAGCCCAGAGGGGGCCTCGTGAGAGGGGAGGAGATCCTCTACTTCTCAGTCCTTTTGCAGCTGACAAAGCCCAGAGAGCGTTATCCTCGTTTGGGTTTCCCCTTCGTTCTCAGGTGCTCAAGGAAGAATAAGCTCGTTGCTTCTGATCCTTTCATTCTCAGGGTACTTCAGGGTACCCTGAGAGTAGTAAGGCTCCAAATGAGCCATTTTGAAGCCACCCTGTTTCCCCCAAAATAAGACCTAGCCGGACAATCAGCTCTAATGCATCTTTTGGAGCAAAAATTAATATAAGACCCGGTATTGTATTGCATTATATTATATTATATTATATTATATTATACCTGGCCTTATATTATACAAGACCCGGTCTTATAGTAAAATAAGACCGGGTCTTATATTAATTTTTGCTCCAAAAGATGCATTAGAGCTGATTGTTTGTCTTATTTTGGGAAAAACACGGCATATTCCTTAGAAACCAGAAACGGTGTTTTGAGTTTGGAGGAATGACTGAAAAGAGATACCTAGAGGTCTGGAGATGAGGGACTGACCTAGTCTGGCAGGCTGCCTTTCTTTCAAGGCGACCAGGTAAGAATGCACACAACTCACTGCGAGTCCTAAAGAAGGAAGCATTTGCATTGGTTCTGTAGGGAAAGAATGAGGATGAGAGATCTAGAGCGACTTGTTCACAATATTTGGTTGAAAGTGTTTTTCTTAATTGTGTTGCCTGTGTTTTCCATGCTGACCCAGAATGCACATTTTGAAATTGGGTGAAATGGTTGCCCTTCCTGACCATGTCATAACAATTGGTTATGATGCCACCTTAGATTTGTAGAGCACAATATCATGTTCACGACACTGCATAAACATTATCTTGATTTGTATGTAATTATTGTTTGTATATAATTAAAACTAGATGGGATACTCTTTGCAATGGCCATTTCACAGATGGGGACACTGAACTTCAAAGAACTGACTTGCAGAAATCCACTGTGATGCCCAGGAGGAGATGAACTCCAACGGTCCTTGCCTAACTTCTTAAACCCCACAAGCCCATATTCTCTCATATTTTTCTTTCCTTTTCATTCATTGCTTTATCCCCAGAGCTGTTCTGTACATGAATTTCACTCACTCCTCCAACTAATCACAAGGAGACTTATTGCTTTCTATGCCCTAAACTTGGCTCTGAGTTGAGGAGAAAATGATCAGAGAGTGGGCTAAACTGACCTTGTCTATGATCATCCTATAAATTCCTATTTGTGAGATCCTTTTATTGTTTAGAAAATTAAAAAGAAATCATATTTCATCCTTGTGAGGTGAGGTAGAAAGTGCAAACAGGCTTTAACAGGGGGGCAGCTATTTCCAAACATCTTCTCTGCCAGGCACTTCACATATTGTCACCATTTCATCTCAGGGACCAACTGGCCTGGGAGGTGTGGTTACTGCCCAGATGCGTTAAGCAACTTGCCCAGGGTCACTTGGTGAATAAGTCAGAACCAGGATTTATTTCAAAGCAGGTCTATCTGTTCCCCAGCTACCCTACTATGGCGGTGGCAGCGTGTGATTCAAATTCAGGTCTCCTCACTGCTAATCTAGCACCATCTTCACCTTCCACTCAGCTGCTAAGCATGGACCCATGGTCTGAAGTTTATTTTTGTCCTATCTCTAAAAGAAGGCACCTGGAAATAAGGTTAGATGAGTAGGCTGAATAATGGCCCTCCCCAAAAGGTACCCATGTCCTAATCCCTGGAACCTGTGAATGTTACATTACATGGTAACGGGAACTTGCAGATATGGTAAATGAAGGACCTTGAGATGGGGAGATTAGCCTGGATTATCTGCGCCCTAAACATAATCACAAGGGTCCTTAAAGAGGGAGGCAAGAAGATAGGAGGAAGTAGGATGTGAGGATGGAAGTAAGAGGGTGTGAGGAAGGGGTCGGGAGACAAAGGATTATACGTAGCCAGCAGAAGCTAGAGGAGGCAAGGAAACACCCTAAAAGCCTCCAAAAGGACTCTGGGCAGACACCTCGATTTCCATCCAGTGAAACCAATTTCAGATGCTGGCCTCCAGATCTCCAGTGAGAGAATAACTGTGTGTTGTTTTAAGCCAGCAATTTGTGGTAATTAGTTAGAGCAGCCACAGGAAACTAATACAAGTACTATTTACCTACTTAAGAGAATAAACTAAAGCATTGAAAGCATATCCTTTCATATGTAAATAATCTATAGTAATCTATAGTATCTATAGTAATCTATAGTAATCTATAATGAATCTATAGTAATTCATTGTAGGGAGAAGCCATGATTGCTTCTCTTGGCTGGCTCTTAGATATTTGAATTAAAAATCATTTTAAACAGAGAACAAACTGATGGTTGCCAGAGAGGAGAGGACGTGGGGGACTGGATGAAAAAGGTGAAGGGATTAAGAACTACAAATTGATAGTTACAAAATAGTTACAGGGATGTAAAGCACAGCATAAAGAATATAGTCAACAATATGGTAATAACTATGTATAGTGCTATGTGGATATATGGGGACAGAGCCAGGAGTATAGTTTCCAGGCTCTTGTCCTCACGTGGAAAGGTGCTCACTCGGGTAGTAAATGGCCATCAACTGTGAGTGGATGGCCATCAGCTGTAACCAGTGAGCCATTAGCCAATAATATAACTGCGTGGCTACGTTAGCAGAAAATGGGGGCTAAAAAGACGATGGTGGTTGAGCTGGCAAGCTCGGATTGCAGTTAGCATGGCGGATTGCAGCTAGCAAGGAGGTAGGTTGGCAGAGAAGTGGACGGCAGGTTGCGGATAGTGTGGCTCCTGCTTCTTGTGTCTCCAACCCAGCCGCCAACGAGACTATAGTGGTCTGACTCCCCAACCTATGGCTCCGTGGGTGTTCCTTTGTGGCCTCACCATATCCTGCGTTCTTCTGTGGGGAGCGGGACTGGAGACCCGGCATGACACCCTGCATGACAGGATACTAGACTGATAGGGGGAATCACTGCATAAATTATGTAAATGTCTAACCACTATGCTGCACACCTGAAAATAATATAAAATAACATTGAATGCCAAAAAATAAATACATTTCAATTAAGGGACTTGAAAAAAAAATCATTTTAAGTTACTGATAAAGCCAAAACTATACTAGGCCAGCTGTGGCAAGGCCTAATTTTATATTGGAGACATGGAACTTTTGTTTATGTAGTTTAAAGTCAATTTTAAAATCCCTATATTGGGCTTCCCCTAATTCAGACTGACCTCCCCTGAATGTATCTTGGAAGGAAGTATACTTATTATATAGGACACAAAGACTCATATATGCATACTTAGCAAGAAGGAAAGAATTTGCAAATTACCTTTGTGTTCACTTCCGTTTTGGTGAAGAATTATTTGTACAGTTATATATTTCTGTCTTGGATGGAGATGTCCACATAGAAACATGTATCTTTTTGGCACACAATGTAATTTTTCAGCTTCATATGTATGATATAAATAGTTTATAATTCGAAATTGTATAATAAGGCAAACACATCGATCATTAGCTTTGGGACCAGATGTGGAAATCAAAAAGAAAATTCATGCTTTGCTTGTCCTTCTTCTCCTAGGAATTAACATGTGCGTTTCAGCCTGGCAATGTTTCTTGGCTGTGTTTTTGCTTTTTGCATAGTGTTATTCACAAAGCTGATGTTTATCTCACACATTGTCTTGCTGGCATTACCACCAAGTAGACAAGTTACTATTTGTAATGACTGTTTTGATTGTAATGCTTTTGCTGATAAACATGGGTTTGAACAATAGACTACAAAAAGCTAGTTGGCATAGGCTCAGGGGCAAATCATGGCTCTCATTAGGTGTAGATCCACCTGCTTTCCGAAGCAGCGAGGTGAATGTCCACCGGGGCTCATTTAACAGGGAGGGAAGCGACAGACCACGGACAGTCACCACATACTTAGAATGGTGTTTATCGTTCTTTTCCCGGTGGCAGGATTGTCGGCTGTGTGAAGGCACCTTGCTGGGGCACAAAGAGGTATCACCTGCTACACCCTCTGGGCTACAATAGAAACACAAGTATGAAACAGAGGATACAAATCATTAGTTCTCTTCTAATAATGCTGACTTGGAGTTGGGAGAACACTTGGAGACATCAGTGAGGAGTAGATGTGAAGCTTGAACTGGACCTTTAAGAGAGAGAGAGACATTGCCAGTTAAGAAAATAGACTCAGCCAATGAGAGGTGGACATGTGGGGTGTGCCGGAGGCCTGCAGTCAGACCCTGCCAGAAGGAGCCTGCATGCTTTTGATGTAAATTTTGGGACCCAGTAAATATCTTCTCTGCTCTGTACTGTCCTCAGGGTAGGACATATGTAAACACTACTGTACATTTTTAAACGGCTCAGCAGCTGTTGCTTGTAGGAGGACATTAGGGTACACCCAGAATGCCCGGGCATGGTACTGAGTGCCCAGGTATAGCTCCTGCAGTCTAAGGCAGAGAACCACCTCACAACACGTTCATTAATGGCCCAGGCTGGTACAAAACACACAAGGGGTGCTTTTTAGAATTCTGTCTATATGTTTCGTTTGGGGTTGGTGTTAATTTGCAATAAACAGACTTATGGCCTGTATCACATAATTTAATTCAGATCCTGTTGGTCAGCCCCATTGTGTGAATGTTGTCCCCGCCTGTGGATTGGGGTTACCAAGACTAAGTCCTATTCTTCTGTTGTATCCTCCTCCACATCTTGCCCAGCACTACACCCAGAGGGGTGTACCCTAAACCTAAATCAATATGCGATGCCAATGGAAGGATTTGGTGGGATTTTTAAAGCAACGTATGAAAGAAAACTCAGGAAAGTAGGGGGTACGGAAGAATGATTCTTTCCTACTATCCAAATTCTCAGAGTTGCTCTCCTACCTTGAAATCAACCCCTGGTCAGTGGGGGCCTCCAGGGTGGCCATCAGCCCCTGAGCCACTCCGAGTGCTCTACACTGAAGATGGTCCAGGCCTGGCTCCATTCTCATACACAGGGCCAGACAGGCCACGGGCTACTGATCTGGCTGAGCCTCTCTGTGTGACACAGCACCGAGTGGGGCGTTGTTTCCTCACCTGCAGACTGGAAGCAGTGAGCCTGACAGTGACAGCAACCTGCTCTAACAGCCGGATCCTAACAGGCCAATGCAGCACAGCCATACCAACCACATCTTCCTGTGGGTATCAGGGCAGACGTGCACTAGTAACTCCCTTTCCAGGAATAAGGAAACCTTCTTCCCCTTTTCGTGACACGTGCCTCTTGCAGAAGGGTACTGCCCTGAGAAAGGGACATGCCTTGGCTCATACAATCATAGGCAATAGGTGAAAGACAAACTCTTGGTCCTTGACTTCTAACCTACAGCTTTGCCCACTGGGCCACAACGCCCTACCTACTACCTAGCTCCTGGGTGGCCATCAACTCCAACTGCTTTTCTAGAAAATACTTTCCTCTCATTCTCCCTTTTCTTTTTTTTTTGTTCCCTGCCTCTATTTATTTTTGTTCTTGTTTTATTTTGTTCCAGACACCCTTATTGGGGCAATAGGTCAGGGAGGCCCACAATATTTGGACTGGGTGGGCTACAATCACTTTTGGACACATTGGCCTGCAGGGCTAACTCCTCCCTAACAGCTGGCAGTTGGAGAGACGAGATGGCTAAGGCTTCGAAATCTGGAGAGGCACAGCTGTAGTGCCGCCCAGCTGAGGACTGGCTTCCCGCCCATACACATGGCCAGATGGTGTATTTGGGTTGCTCAGCGTCCCACCCTCATCCCAGACACACACAGGGCCCTGATGCCCATTTCTTCTCTCCGGTGGTTTCCTATTGCTGCTATTTTGTCAAGAATAAGAGGAGAGGCTCAGAGACTGCTCCCTGATAGTATGTGACAGTCACTTACAGCCTCGAGCTTTAAATCACCCGTCAGGGATGAACCCATTGGAGGCATCTCTGGGGAAGTTTGACCACACCTGCTCTGGTTTGGTTGGAATGTATGTGGAGCTAGAGAACCTTCCTGCCCATCAAATGTACCTCAGTTTTCCTGTCTGAACCATCCTCCTAAAAACAACGTGTTGCTCTCAGAGTAGAAAATTTGGAAAAACCTGAAAAATATAAAGGAAAAAAAAATCACCCCCAATTCTCCCATTAACATCTTGCTGTTTTCACATATCTTTTTACATAACTGAAGCACCCCGCATATACAATTATGTATCCTGTTTTTAAACAATAACCTTTCCTTATTATAAAAGTAATACATGTTCATTATGTAGCATTCAGAAAATTGGAGCACACAGAAGAAAAGAAAATGACATTTTGTTGCTCCACTGAGAAGTAACAAACATTACTATTTTGATGTTATCTTTCTGGTCTTTTTTAACAAGCATTAATATACCACAGGAAGGAAAAAGCACAGTAGATTCACACTTTACTTACTGTTTTTGTAACTTTCCTTTTCATTTAATTCAGCACGGAGAATTTTTATGTGATTAAATGTTCTTTTGCCGCATTTATGATGACAGGACATACAGATGTGCTGTATTTTATTTAACTACTCATCTGTTGTTAGACCTTTGGTTTGGTTCTGATTTCTCCCCATCATAAACAGGGCCCATTGGAGTGAAATCCTTACATTACCGTGTTCTGTATTTGTACCTCTGAATTCTTCCCTTCCTGCACTCTCACAGATTATGGCAAGATTGTGCCTGATAATGGACATGACAGTGCTTTTAGAAATATATATGTTGCTGCACATACATGAGGGGTTATTGATGTCTATCAGTTAATTCAGGGAGTCGGTAGTGTTCATGGAAATGGTGCATGTACTACGCAAAGAATAATAAGAAAAGCAAACACACGGTACTTCCTATAGGCCAGGTACTTTTCCAAGAGTTTCATTTCGTTTTTAACATATTTAATCCTTTTACCAACCTTATGAGGTATGTTCTGTTGATTCACTTAGCTTTTAGATGAGGTAATTGAGTCACAGAGAGGTTAAGTATCTTGCTCAAGGCCACAGAACTAGGAAGTGCGATGGGGCTGGCATCCCAAACCATTCAGGCTTCCAAGTCTATGCATGTAAGACTCTTTTAAGAAGCCGGTTCCCCCGAGGGCAGGCCACTGGGAAAAGGTCGGAGAGTGTGAGGGTGAGCAGAGAGTAAGGTTTCGGTGCACGCATGACATCCCCTGTGTTAGAAATAGGGGCCTGACAGAGGCCTATCTGAAAGGAGCTCGTCAGCCTTCAGGCTCTGCCTCAAAGATGGAGCGCTTTGATAACAGCACAGAGGTGATTATTTAAAATAAGTTATCTTGTAGAGACACACACTATGTATTTAGGGATAAAATGATGTGCAATGTGTTTTGTTTGCTCCAAAATAATCATGAGGGAGAGGTAACAAGTGATACAAAATCAGCCGTGAGTTGAATTGGTTGAAGTTGGAAGGTAGATATCTGGCAACACTCTCATATCTTGTACTTGCCTGGAATTTGTCAATGCAAAACGTGTTTTTAAAAAAATCTCAAATCACTGGCTAGTCCATGAATGCCCTTTGAAGTGCAATTCCAACCCAAAGTGTAAAGGTTCAGGGTAGAAGATAGAAACAAGCTCAATTCTTAATGGCAGCTTTCTAATACAACAAAGCTGCCCCAATGTTGTTAGCGTGTGAAAACCTCTCCTGAGGGCCAGCTCTTCTGTGGGATGTTTGTTCATTCATTCTAGCACTATTAGTTTTCATCTTGAGCACATGGATGACATGTGAGGGACACCACTGAGTTTGGGAGGGGAAATCCAGGCAGACCTCATTTTCTGCATTTTGCATTGCTGTGCTTCACCTGTGTTCCTTTTTTTCTTCTTCTTTTTTTTAATGCAAACTGAAGAAGGCTCACTTTGATTGCGACGCGCTTTGTTACAATGGTCTGGAACGAAACCTGCAATATCTCTGAGGTATGCCTCTACAGAACCCAAAAGTTAACAGCATAAGGTAAGGTAACAAACAGTTCCTCAAACGTCCCAAATTGCGTAGGAGGCTGAGGGGATAAGGGAGGAGGCCATGGGTTGTGTCCCCTGCCCGGTGCTTAGAGTCCTGGAGGGAAGGATGGAAAGAGCATGGAGCAAGGAGCTGGGAGCACAGGCAGGTATCAGGGAGTGGTCTCTTTTTCTCCATCCACATCCTTTGCAGCCAAGGGTTCTGGGGCTCAGAGCTGAGCCTGGGTCAGAGGCAGGATCCAGGATGCTGCCACCGTTTCTTTGCCCCCCTCTGTTTTTATACCCATGGGCCCTCACTTTGCAAAGGGAGACTGACTTTCCAGGGGGCTCAACCAGAGAGAGACAAAGTTCCTCTCCTTCCACACCTTCTCTCTGCCTTAAGTGGTGGCAAAAGTTAAGACAGACCAAGCTGCTTCGTTCTTCTTCAGCGACTTAATCTGCCAGGAGGAAAGCAGTGTAAGGGGATATATGTAATCAACTCCAAAACGGATTTTACATTATAAGAGGTAGATTAATAGAAAATAATGCCCCCAAAAGGAGAGGTGGGCTGGGCCCAATGACAATGAACTAGTTGAAGAAACTTTTGTGTGCTGGAAAGAGCTTGGGCCTCTTAGGATCACGTGCTTCTCTTCTACCAATAGACGCTCAATGAGGCTGCACCCTCCCCCACCCCTCCTTCGTGGAGCCTCCTCTCTCCGGTGAAAGCCAGTGTTTAGTTCCTGACGTAACTCACTAGGGTCTATGCCAGGATTTAGGGTAATAGAGAAAACCGAGGTCTGTAGCTCTGCAATTAGGCCTCCTCCTGGATTTCAAGCAGGGCCGATTTGTAAATATGCCTGATTTTTCCCGTCTGGAGGCAACAGGATAGGGCCCATGCGGCTACTGGGGAGGCTGCCAGTTTTTTGATTTGCCTCTTTGTGGTCTTGTACCCCCGGGCCACAGCTCAATGGCGAGTCACCAGAATCCCCGCAGCCTTCTTCCTCCTCCGCCCACCCTCCCCCTGCCAGCTGTGGCCCTGATGGCATTGCTCCAGACAGGAGAGAAAAGTGAGGAGGGAAACGGGAGTGAAGGAGGGCACCCCAGGAGTTCCCCTCTCTGTGGATTAGAAGGAAGCTGCCAGGAGGGCCCTTTAGAAGCTCTCCGGGATCCCAAGGGGACTAGATGCAGAGTAATTGGGATCCTGAGTATTAATTTCCGTTTTGCACCATCAAGCACACACATCGCCATCAACAAGACAGAAATTTCAGCGCTCACTGCTGCCAACCAATCCTGAGAAGCAGGAAGTAAGACTGAAAAGTGGCAACAGTAGGATTATCAAATGCTCTGTCTGCCTGTGCAGAGACCTGTGCCTGGAATAAGGTACCCTGAAAGTGACTGTCCAGGGGTGTCTTCACTGAGGGGCAGGCACACACCTTTCCTGGGCACAGAAGGAAGCTTTCACAGCACCCATATTCCACAAGGATTCTTCAGTTTTTACATGGAAAAGTCTTTTGTTTTCTTATTACTCGCTTTAAACCCTCCTCCCAGATTTCACCAAAGCCTGTTAGGAGTTCATCTTCCCTGTGAGATTTGTTCTCTCGCTTATGTGAAAAGGACCTAAGCTATTTTCTTGATGGCAAAGCCAATAACTAAAGCCAGAGTGTGTTATCTCAAACACGAACGTGCATTCATTAAAAAATAAAAATGCCAAGAAAGGAATGAGGGGCTCCCAACCAACTGCACAGGTCAAATGGAATTTGGAGAATTGCGTTCATTTCTGAGTTTCAATTTTCAAAGAAATGTTGACTTTTTCTACATTTCCAGAGGAGAGACCAGGATGTTGAGAAATCTAGACCATGTCCTAAATGTACTAGGTTGAGGAATCAGGAATGACAAGCCTGTGAAAGATAAAACTGAAGGGGGACATAAGAGCCATCTTCAAAGCAGTGAGAGCCTATGTGGGCTCCAAAGGGCAGAACCAGAGCTGGGGAATGGGGAATACTGGGAGACAGATTTTGATCTTATAGCAGCAAGAACTTTCTAATAATTAGGCTCTTTAAACATGAAAAGGGCTCAGTGAGGCAGCCAAACAGAGTCTGGACAGCCACTCCTAGGAGTAGCGCTGCAGGACATTCCAGTATTGGGCAGAAATTAACTCTAAAATTCTATTGTTCTATAACTTTCTGAAGTGCAAATTCTATACATCATATATTACATAAATGAATATATTGAAAAATTTCAGTGGCTTCTTACAAACATCTCTTGAGCATTCCCGGAGTACCCTCTGTTCATTTCTGTTTGTTCATCACTAACTGTGAGTTGCTTAATTTTTCTGTAAACCTTTTCTGTAAACCTTTTTGTTTACAGAAAAGAAAAACGAATGACAGTAAACAATGAAAACCATGCATAAGTTTTTAAAGTTATTTTCAGTACTTTGATTTCATATGTCTTTGTGTTCCTCCTAATTTCAGATCCTGTTTTCTTTCTTTTACTTCTACCACTATGTCATTATATTCTGTGTGTGTGTCTCCCCATTTGCGCAGACGGTTTGCATTCATGCCTTGGAGAGTATGGATTTGGAAAATGGAGGAGTCTAAGATCTGGTTATCTGTGATATGATTAGAGCAAAAACATCTATAATATCCTGTCTAGTCTCGTAAGTGTTTCTTTATTCTTTTTCTCTCTTCTCCAACCATATCTTCTGGTCAAGACCATGTTTGGGTTTAAGCAAAATCATTCATGGAGAACCCCTGACATCTCTTGAGCATTCCCGGAGTACCTTCTGTTCATTTCTATGTTTGTTCATCACTGACTGTGAGTTGCTTAATTTTTATTCACTTTTTTATCCCCCATTACTTTCAGCCAGACACGGTGCAAGGGAAACTGGCAATTACAGTGGAAATGAATTAATGAATGAATAATAAAGGAATTAGGAAACAGGAAAAAAAGAGAAAATTTATTTATGCTCATAATGTTACCAGTAAAGGGAAAAAAAAGAATTGCCAGAATGGTTCTGGAAGAATATGTACACAGGCATGTACAACCAAATTGAGGTTGAAACAAAAAAAAAGAAAGAAAGAAGGAATGAGGACTTTCCATAATACTAGAAATGATATGTACCAAAATTATAGTAATTAACATAATACTAGCAAAAGAATACACATCAATGAAAACAGAAGGAAGTCCAGAAACAGAGTCAGTTCAGTATATTTAAAGTCCCATTTAAAATCAGTAAGGAAAAGGTGACTTACTCATGAAATGACTTAACTCTTCAGGGGAAAAAAAGAGTCCCATCTCAGCCTTCAGACTAGAAGAAAATGTCATAAATAAAACCAGGGAAATATTGGAGGAAAATATAAGTGAACATTTATATCAATTTTGGAAAAAAGACTTTCTTAAAAAAAAGAAAAAACACCAAAGACAGAGTCTAAAATGAGAAATAGTAATATGTAATAGTAACATATTTAACTAAAAAAAAAAAATCTGTCTGTCAAAAACACAATAAATAAAATGTCAAGGCAAATGGCAAAACAGAGAGGAAAGTATTAACAACGTACATGAGAATTACATCATATTAAATAAGAAGCTCTTACTAATCAATAAGAAAAGAGGAATACCTCAGTAGAAGACAGAACAAAGCCTATGAATAGTAAATTAATCAAGAAGAAACACGAGTGTCCAATGGACACATGGCAATTGAGCTTTGTGACTGATGGCAAATCAAAACTATGAGATTCCATTGTTTGTCTAGCCAATGGACAACACTGTTGAATGTAAACACTTAACATTGGCTTCAGTTTGGTGAAGGAAACTCTCGGTTATGGATGTACATGTGAATTGATGCAAATATCCCTTTTTGGAGGTATATTTGGCAAAATATCTTAAAAGCCTTGAAAATATTAAGATACTTTAATAAAGGACATTTCTGCTTACAGGATATTTTTCTGAAGAAATAATTAAGGCTGCATGCCAACGGTTCACTGTAGGAATGTTTGTTCCAACATCGAGCAGGAACTGGAACCAATCTAAATACCTAACAATAGTGATTGGTTATATCAGTTTTGACATGTCTTACGGTATGTAGCCATCACAAAGGTTGTAGAGGGATTATTAATCGCACGGAAAGATGTTCCAAGTGCATACTTTTGTTGCTGTTGTTGAAGTAACTGTCATTTATTTATTTTGTTCTAGTTGGTTTGTTTTTAAAAAAATTGGTACAGTGTGAGTAAAAGAAGTGAGATTTAGTCTGGAAGCGTAAAGAAATGGAGCAAAATTGTGGCTCAACATTGCTTTGGTATCTCAAACCATCCTCCTGGACACAACCCCAAATCACTCAGCCCCTGGCCTGGAAAACTTCTCCCTCCGTGTTCTGGGTGTTACGACTCTGTGTTACTGTAAAAGGCACACTAGGGCTGGAAGAATGAACAGTATAGCAGCTGGTAGCATTCCTGGGAACTCGCTGTCAAGTGGCTTCTATTTCATCTCCTCCAGGCCTGGAGCTGTGCAAGGCACTGAACTGTACATCCATCAGGTCAAATCGACCCCTATCCCACTCTCTCTAGTTTACAGTAAACATACCGTCAGGCACAAGGACCCAAAAGCTGGCTACTAGGCCAGGGCAGCCTCTGAGGAGCCTGCAGTCTTTCTGGAGAGACTTTGCTTTCCCCTCTTCTTCCGTTTCCTCCCCTCTCCCCTTTCCCTCTGTGGTTTGTCAACTGACCCTTTTAGGGTAAAGCTTAATCTGAGCGTTGGTTCCCACTGTAGGAGATTTGGGACACTCACAACCTGGAGAAGGCATTGTGAATAGGCCTAAACTTCTGGAATATTGCTCCTGGACATGTCTGAAAGAGCATTCCCCTCACTCCAGAGACACAGAAATGGAGGCCCAGCGAGATGAAGGGACTTGTCCAAGGTCACATAGCTACTCCCAAACCTAGGCCTTCAGTTTAGAAGCCCAGTACCCCTTTTCCAGACTTTCTCACAGTGGGGTCCTTTGACATTGCATGTTTGAATCACCTGGCATGTGTATGGGGAGCACAGGAGAGGGTGGTTGTGGTGAGTACAGTTGCTAAAATGCAGATTGCTGGGCCCTACCCCCGACCTACTGAATCAGTATCACAAGGAGTGGTTCCTGGGAACCTGTATTTTAGCATCAAGCAATTCTTCTGTAGTCCTGCTTCATTTCAACAACATCTTGACGTGAATGATCGACGCCAAGTAGCTATCATTTATAAACTGTCTCCTAGGAAACCTAAAAAGAACATACACTATTAGCTGTCACTGGACAATGCGATGCCCTCAGTTAGCTACAACGTATGACAGTTAGCTATTGTCCATTAAGCCACAATCATACAGTTGAATATTCTGAACAATCAAAGCAAGTGGGAAACGAATGCATCTTGCGTGGCCCCTTTAAGAATCCTTCTTTGGCTGTGTTCTGGGATGGGTGTGTTTGCCTTGGCAGGTCACTCCTGCCTTATCTTACCATACCCACCACCTCTCTGAGACATCTTGCTTCATACACGTGTCTCTGGCCCGAGAGCAGATGATTTCTGATACAGGGCTGAACCCACCCTTCCGCTAATCAACCAAAAAGGACCTGGCACGTCCATGGGAGATAAGCATAGCTGGGATCTCCCCTGCAGGAGCATCTTGGGAGGTTAAATATGGCACGTAAACAAGTGATGGACAGGCCAGCAGTTTCCACTTAATGCCCACTGAGGGCCCTTTGC
The DNA here is from genome assembly GCF_964194185.1 of Rhinolophus hipposideros. Classification (NCBI taxonomy): domain Eukaryota; kingdom Metazoa; phylum Chordata; class Mammalia; order Chiroptera; family Rhinolophidae; genus Rhinolophus; species Rhinolophus hipposideros. The sequence goes on along the minus strand of NC_138062.1, from coordinate 43,009,085 downwards.
ACAACTTCGTCAGCTGTGCTGGGTACTTGCAAACAGAATTAAATCGAAAGAGAACAACCTCTGAACACAACTGGATCCCTGGGGACTCCATAATGGCTTGAACCTTGGGGAGGGTTTCTCCATGCACCTGATGGCTCCCTGCCTGCCTCCCAGCAGCTCCTCACCTGACTCCAGATGGCCCCCTTCACTGGTCTGTCCAGGCAGCAGGCAGCAAAGACAGAGCTGATTTCAAGAAGGGGAAACTCCTCCTTCAAAGACCACTTTCATGTCAGCAAGGCCTCAGAGCGGGCAGGACAGGACTGCAGACGTTTTCTTCAGCCTGTTCTTATTTCACTTTTTCAAAAAAGGTAGAGAAAAGGTAGAAAAAAGGCTGCCACTTTAATTTCTCTGAAAGTTGCCATAGTAAACAAAGCCAGAGGCTCCAATGGTTTGGGGGAATGGTATCCCCCAAACCCATCTCAGTGTCCAGCACTAACATTAGGTACTCAGAAAAGATGTGCCCAATAGAGACGCCGTTATTTGGGTGAGGCCATCAGGGGGAAGGCCACTTCCTGCTGGCTGGCCCGCATTAACACCGGGGTGACTGACCACACAGTTTGGGTTGTGGGCCAAAGACGTCCAGGCTCAGAAACCCACTTTTGATTTCTCAAGGGCTATTTTGTATTTATCAAACACACAGGATTAATATGTGGGACCGGAATGCCAAGGTGCCCATGGGTTTACAGTGAGAAATAAATGTGCTGGATCCCTGGTATGTTCCTCTCTGCAGGCAATCCTCATAGGAACCAAAAGGTGACCTGATTGTGACATGGTGACACAGACCCAGAAGCAGGGAACTAAATGAATCAGACGTGTCTTGACATCAGGATAACTAAAGGGGCTTCACACAACCATCCGGCCACAAGCAATGGAATGCTGGCATGCCACTGGCTCCCATGTGACTTGGAATCCTGGAGGCTGCCAAACGGTCGGTCGATGGCAAGGTCTTCCCCTTCCTTCATCTCAGCCCCGACAGGTGCCGCTGAGGTTTCTATCTATGACTTTCCTTTTACTTCCAGACTTAAAAACCCTTTCTGATCAACCCCATTCTTTTTCCTCCAGTTTTATGGAGCTATAATTGACACATAGCCCTGTGTAAATTTAAAGTATACGGCACAATGACTTGACATGTACATTGTAAAATGATCGCCACACTGAGCCGAGTTAATATCCATCATCTCATATAGGTACAAAAATGTTTTCTTCCCTTGTGATGAGAGCTTTCAGGATTCACTCTATTAGCCTCTTTCAATTCTACCATACAGCCCTGTTAACTGTGGTTAACACGTACCTTACATCCCCAGTACCAATTTATCTTATAACAGGAAGTTTGTGCCTTTGAACTACCTTCACCCAATTCCCCCATCCCCACCCCCATCTCTGGTACCCACAAATCTGATCTGTTTTTCTATAAGTTTGTGTTTTTTTAAATACCACATATAAGTGAGACCACATAGTACCCCCAAGTACTAACTGACAGAAATTATATATCAGGCTCCTAGACAGAAGATCAGTTTAACCATTTTTGTTTGATCTCTTTCTTCCCTACCCTCTCTGTGCTGTGGTATACAATTTTTTCTTTTCATATTTTTATTATGGCTTCCAGAAAATTTAAAATCACATAGGTGGCATGCATTGTATTTCTGCTGGGCGGTGCTGGGCTAGACTGTACTTCATGCATTTAAAGACCATATCACATATAAAGCACAATGCTCATAAAATTCAAATGGGCTTTTAAAGAGTCTGTGAAAGAGCTTGTGTTCTCAAACCATCGTTCACTCCCACCTTTTAAGTGAGGGAACACAGAAGCTGTGACATGGGAAATCGTGATGGAACTAACAAGGTAACGTGCTTATTCACCAGTAAAATTGACCCTGAGAGTACAATAGTGGTATAGCCAGTGTGATGCTTTGTATCTCTCATAAGACATCCTGGCCAAAGTAATATCCTCAGAAGCTATTTGAGGGAGTGCCTTCCTGAAGACAGCTTAGCGCCCTCTGTGAGTGGCCAGGAATGCCCACATGGGGCAGAAGAAGGAAGAGTAGGAGGCAGCACAGAGTTCCTGGAGGAGCCCCAGACAGTATCAGAAGACCTGGGCCCTAACTCTAGCTGGGCGTGACCTTGTGTCAGTCAGAAACCACTCTAGGTCCCTTCCTTTGTGCAGTGTATGGGCTGTAGCACAGTCCTGTCCCTTCTCATTCCTCTTCCTTACACTTAGTACCTGGGAGGCCTAGAGCAAATTACTTGACATCTCTAAGCCTCAGTCTCCTCATCTGTAAGATGGGGCTTGTGATACTGATGCGTTAGGGAGCGGCGCAGATGTCATTAAGATAATCCATGCACAGCAAGTCTCAGTAAACGTAAAAACAAAAAAATAAGAACTGAAAGGTACCTTAATGGCCATTCGGTCCAACTCTCACCCAACCTCAAGAACGCTCCTATCTGCTCCCTGATATCCAGCCTTGCTTATTCACTGACAATGATGGGAAGCTTACTGTCTCCTAGGGCAGATCCTTCTGTGGTTTTTAATTTTATTTTTATTGTGGGAAAACATCCATAACATAAAGTTACTATTTTAATCCTTTTTAAGTGTGCAGTTCAGTGACATTCAGTACTTTCATGTTGTTGTTCAATCTTCCCTCCATCCACCTGCAGAACTTTTTCATCATCCCAAATGGAAACTCTATACTCATTAAACACAGACTCTCTATTTCCCTGTCTCCCCAGGCCCTGGTACTTACTGTTCTTTCCATCTCTAGGATTTTGACAACTCTAGGTGTCTTAAATAATTGAAACCCGAAAGTATTTGTCCTTTTGTGACTGGCTTATTTCACTTAACATCATGTATTCAAGATTCATCCACACAGTAGCATGTGTCAGAATTTCCTTCCTTTTCCAAGCTGAGTAATAGTCCATTCCGTGTGTGGACCACATTTTGTTTCTCCATTCATCCACAGATGGACCCTCAGTTCTTGAATGTTTTTAATTGTCTGTTCCCCTACACAGTGAGCGGAAACCTGCCTCCCCGTGACCTTTGCCCCTGTGTCCAGCTCTGCCCTTGGCGTCCACAGTGTCAGAGTGACCTCCTTCCCACAGGAATCCCTGGTTTGAAGAGAGGTCCTGACCCGCCACCACCATCTCCTCAAACGTTAAACAGTCTTTTGACTATTTCATAATTCCCAAACCCTTTGCCATTGCAGTTCTGATCTCCTCTTAAATAAGCATTATCCTAAAGTGTGCTGACCTGTACTGTGCTTTGGGGCTACAACTTCTCTTATCTCAATCCTTTACTAACACAGCCGAAGAATGCATTGCCTTTATTTTGGCAGCCATATTTCATTGATTCATTTATTGAACAAGTTTTATTGGATACCTCATAAAAGGTGAGGCAATTCAGTGTCGTAGCTTAGAGCTTGAACTCTGGAATGAGACTTCCCAGGTCAGATTCCAAGATCCTTTCCTCACTATGTGCCGTTGGGCACGTTTCCTGAATTCTCAGAACCTCACTTTCCTTATCTATGAAATGGGAATAATACTAATAGCTCCCACTTGGTCGGGTTGTTGTCAGGATGAAATGAGTTAGTTCACGTAGAACATTAAAAGAGTGCCTGGTCCTCAACAAACATGTGATTTCTCCGTGTAGAACTCCGTGCCAGGTGCTGAGGGCACAGCAGTCAGCCAGGCAGACCAGCTATGGGCTCCTTGTGGTTTGCAGTCTAGGGAAATGGTTGGACAAGTAAACCATTACATGACAACCAGAATTTATTCATGGGCAAACATATAATTAAAAGATCTTTTTAAAGTAGAAATAAACCCCAATTACACCACAGTGTAGGAAGTCTTATAATGAGAGAATTACAGGGTGATATGGGAGCATGAAAGTGGGGTACCTAACTCTCCCTCATTTACTCATTCATTCATCTATTAAAAAATGAATCTTTATTAGGTTCCTACCATGTGTTAGTTACTGTTGTAGAGTCTGGGAAGTAGCAGTGGAACCAAAGATCTCTCTCGAGGCACTTACATGATAACATATTATCCATTAATAAACAATAAATACAACTTTATTTATCGTCTACTAGGTGATAGAGCTGGCACAGTTTTTGATAAATCATCTGTTCCATGGGAATGGCAATGAGGACTTTGGGATGACTCCAGGGCTTTTGGCTTGAGCAACAGGAAGCAAATGTGTGAGATCAGGGTGGCTTCCCAGAGGCGGTGACATTTACATGGGGACTGGAAGGACAAGTAGCGCCTATCCAAGTGAAGAAAGCCAGGAAAAACATTCCATAACTAGAGCTTATACCAAGCTTATGGACAACTACAGTGTTGTGTGAAGTCTTATAGACAGTTCGGGAATGCCTTTTCCTATCTAGCTTATCCATTATGTTCAGGATTTAAGGATACAACTCTATATTTTTAGAAATTTTAAAAACAACCTTGACTTTTAGCATTCCAAGAAGCTACTCCTCCTAATATTGTGTCTTCTAAGAGGTTGATAATTCTGCATGCCATGGCCTTTTCCAGTTGTTTGATTTAAAAAAAAAGGGGGGGGGTTGAATTGAACCTGGTCAAGGACAGAGTCCTGTGTCACACCTCCCTTCCTGCTGATATTCGCCCCATTAATCAACCCTGTTGGGGGTAGAGCTACAAATCAAGCCAACCATAAGGTAGTATCACACGGCCTGTGTTTCTCCATCCTGTTCCCTTAATAACAGCCCTAAGGATCAAATGAGATAAGATATGTGAAAGTGCTTGAACAGTCTCCCGAGTTATACAAGTTGTCATTATTTACCATAACTTGGCCACCAACTTCTGGGAATGGAGAGACACAGGGACTAAGAGAGCACCCCCCCATCACAGGACAGAGCAACCGGGCTGTCTTTGTACCTGAATAAATGTGCTACACCGTTATATCTTGTATGGATACCAAAGATACCAGTTTTGAGAGCTTGCCATTGCTCTTGACGTAACTTTTGTGGGTGTGAAACTAATGGTGAAAATTTGAATTGACCCTTTTGATTATAATGCTGAAATTAAATTTAGCAAGTTGTGTTCATGCCCTGGTTTTATATACTTGCATTTATCAGAAAGATTTTGATAAAAATTTTCTATACTTGCATTTTTTTGGGTGGGTGGGGAGAAAACACTAAGAAAGCAGAATTAACTGCTCCTTAAGCGACAGAAAATCTCTGGTGAACATAAGCATGCTATGAAATATGTCCTGACTATAGGAAGAGGTGATAAACATTTGTCAAACACTAAAGGGAAATTGACATTTAAAAATATATACATACCTATATATACACACATACACACACATATATAATTTTTAGAACGTCTCTTTTAATACTGTGAAGTAGGAATTCCTGTGGCCACTTTATAATTGAGAACCTAGACTCAGAGAGGCTAAGGAATCTCTCCAAGGACACACAGCTAGGGAGCAAGTAGTAAGTCAGGACTTTGGACTTCAAAGTTCACCTCTTCTACTATGCTCTGCTTCCTCCTCAATTGATTGCACACATGTTTATTGCTGTCCCGCTATGTGCAGGAATCTGTGCTAGGTTCTGGGGATATAAAGGAGTAGAAACCAGGGACTCTGGTCTCCAGGGACTTAAGATCTAGAAGGGGGACAAAGGCATGCACCGAAACAAGCCACAGTACAAGGTAGTAAATGATGACTGTCATGTGGGTGACAAAACACACTCGCCCTAGAGAAGTTCAACGGAGAGAGATGTGTATGTGCTGTCAGAGGTCAGGGAAGGCTTCCTGGAGGAAGTGACATTTTATTTATTCTTTTGCATCTCTTTGGCCAATTCTGTGCCAGGTATTGTTCTAGGCATTGGGGACACAGCTGTGAAAATATGACACCCAATGTCTGTTTTTGAAGCTTACTGTGTATGTGTGTGTGTCTCTGTGTGTGTGTGTAAGGGAAAAAAAGAATAAACAAGATAATTTAAGAAAGCCCTGGAGGCTATAATTCTTTTTTTAAGTGATAGGGGACTGGTTTAGATTGTTCTCTCTGAGGAAGTGACATTAGAGCTGATACTTGAAAGACAAGAGAAGGCACCCACGGAAAGAGCTGGCCCTGGATGTTCCAGGAAGGGTAACAGCAAATACAGAGCACCAAGGAGGGAGCCAGACAGAACTTGTGGCTGGAGCCTGGTGTGCAAGGGACTTGGAGAGTGAGGGGCCAGAGACCATGCAGGGCCTGGGAGAGCCCGGCCTGGAGAGTATGGCTTTGGTTCCGAGGACAATGGGAACTCGAAGCTGCATGCTCCTTGAAGAATGTGCAGCTTGGGATAGCAAGAAGGAGTACAGACGTGACTGGGGACTTGAAGGTCCCTCTGTTCCTAACCAGGAGATACCAATGGAGATATAGGAGCAGTGGTCAACCTGGATTCACTTCTAATGTGTTGGAGGAAGAAGAGTTCGTCAGTGAATTTTCTATAGCACTGGTTTCCCAGACACCTCACCCTTGTCTGCAGGGAGGGAGGGAAAGAGGATAAGTAGGGTATTTTCGTTCTGGATTGACATCATCTACAAGTCTAATCAATACATGAGGATAGATCATATTTTTCCTCCAAAATACATAAATATTTCTTCATTTATAGTTATGTATTGACTTACACATGTAGGAAAGTGTAGACATTTTCCAAATTTCCACAAAGTGAACACAGCTGTGTAACCAGTATCCAGGTAAAGAAATAGAACACAATCAGAGTCCCAGAAGGTCCCTCTTGTTTCCTGCTGTCACAGGGTAATTTCTAACACTAACACTTAGTTTTGTCTGACTTTGAACTTTACATAAAAACGATCATATTTGGTCTATATTTTCTGTCTGTCTTCTTTTGCTGTATATGAGGTGCGTGAGATTCATCCATATTGTTGCCCTGAATTGGCTACCATTCATTCTCATTGCCGTGTAACATTCCATTGTGTGAACATAGTACTGTTTATTCATCCATTCTGCTATTGATGGACACTTGGATGGTTTCCATTTCGGGGCTATTGTGAATTGTGCTGCCACAAGCATTTTTGTACATGTTTTTGGCATACAAAGCATGCATTTCTTCTGGGTATATATTAGGAGTAGAATTGCTGGGTCAAAGGTTATGTGTATGTTCAGCTTTAGTAAATACTGTCAGCCAGTTTTCCGAATTGGTTATATCAGTGCTGCTTAGTTTTAAAAACCAGACTAAAAATACTTCTTCTGATTATGTTGACTAAATACCCTGGTTTTTGATAACGTATCATAGGTAGGCAGGTATCTTGGGGAAAAACTGCTATGTAGTACACTGCTACGTAGACAGACTTTTCAAATTACCACAGTTGGGCTAAATTGAGAAGGATGTATTTCTTTTTTTTTTTTAATTTAAATTTATGTATTGGGGTGACAATTGTTAATGAAATTACATAATTTCAGGTGTACAATTCTGTATTACATCAACTATAAATCCCATTGTGTGTTCACCACCCAGAGTCAGTTCTCCTTCCATCACCATATATTTGATCCCCCTTACCCTCATCTAGGATGTATTTCTTATATCAAACGGGACTCTGGTAATTAACAAAGCAGAGTTAAGGACTTCACAGTTTGTGTGTGGCAGGATTTCCCCATAGCCTGGGCCTTTAATTTAGGAGAAAGGTACCTTCCAGGCTATTCTAGCATAACCACATTGAAAGGATTGGGTATTGATGCTCGTCCTCCAACACAGTAGCTGGGGAATGCAATCTGCGAGCCTGAGAGAAGGGAGAAGATCTGGCTGTTCTCTGAGGCTACTCATAGGGCTCTTCCGTCCTACCCTCCATTCTAAAGGGAACTATGGAGACGGGTAAGTTCGTGGTGAGCCTTGGTTAAACCTCCTTCCTTATCTGAGAGACTCCCACTGCTGACTCAGCCTTTGCTTTGTTCAGTGATGACCCTGGACACTTCCAACAGCACCTGAAACTGAGGTGTACACTCGAGAGACATTCCATGCATAACAGGGTGCTATGGACAGAGAAAACAAATAGATAACCCAAATGCATCATCATAACAGTGGGTACTCCAAATCTCAAAGGACCTGCTTCTGACAAGGCAAGGAGCAGATATTGAGTTATTGAATCCCAGTCTGTCTCCAAAGCACATGCTTTTTATATTTACACTGCACCATCTCTGGTCTCCTAGAGAGCTCCTTTTCTGTGCTCAGTGGTCTTATTGGAGTCATTGGGAATACAGCAGCCACACTGTCTGAAGGACTCTGAGCAGCAACCTCTTATCAATGACGCCTAGTGCTCCGTGTAAAAGCTGTGCTAAATATGCTGTGTCAGGAGAACCTGGGCAAAGTGGAGAATTGATGACTATTGATTTTTACAGAGCAGGCATCTGAGATAATGACTAATGACAGCAATAAAGGAGTCTTATCAGCCTTACAGTTTATTTTAAAGGTGGGTCGGTGGAGGAAAGAGAACTGAATGAAACCCCTGGTTTTTTATCCCAGTTCTGCCACTAACCACTTCTCTGTCCTTGGACAAGTTACTTTATCTCTTGGATCTCTTTTGCTCACCTGTGAGATGGGACTTCCAGACTATGTCATATTCTAGGTCTTTCCAGTTCCCCAGCTTTGCAACTCCATGTTCCTAAGAAAAGTCTCACCCAAACTTAGCATTTGTGACATCTACTTTGGAAGACAAGAAAATGTCACTTTTTGGGTCTCTTCTCCATGCACTGTGTTCAAAGCCTCAGAATCTAATGTGCAACATGTTTTAATTTCCTGGAGATCATGAATGTCTGCAATACTATAATATAATTATAATATAATAATGGTATTACACAGGAATAAGGAGCTCTTTTGAAGGAAGCTCTTACTCCTTTAACAACTATTTATTGTTCATTCAATTGGCATCCGCAAAAAACTTAGAGTGTAACGGGACAGTAAAGGCATGGCTAACGTGAAGTGGAAGGTGGTGAGGGCCACGAAGGAGACATGAAAGAGTGACAGTTTCAGGTCATGTGTTCCAGGTCAGGGAAGGCTTCATGGAAGGGGAGACAACTGAGCTGAGAAATGAGTACCATTTCGACAGGTGAAGACATGGAGCACCCTCCCTTAGAAGACAAAGTAAGGAGGGGACAGAGACGCAGGTTTAGGGAGATGGTTTTGGGGTGGAAAGTAAGGGCTGGCTATAAGTAGGGTGACCATATGTCCTAGTTTTCCCAGGACAGTCTCAGTTTATACTTCCTGTCCTGGTGTCATTACTAACAGTGCCTCTTTTCACTCCCAAAAAGTGTCTGAGTTTGGATGACAAATTATACCGTCACCATAGCTCTAAGCATGCTCTTGCGAGGCCAGATCCACACATGGCTAATGGGATCTGAGAGGTACAAAGAGAGAGGAGGCTGGAACGCCTCAAGGTTGCCAGCTGGTTACCTGGTAAAACAAAAGTAAAATACGGGGGGGAGGGGGGGAATGGCACTAGAAAGAGTTGTCGATTATGAGGAAAGTTTATGAATTCAGTTTTAAATCAGGAAGATAGAGCTGGAGGGAGCCCTACATACCTTTGGGTGCAATCCCTCCTTTTACAGGTAAGGGGATCGGGGCAGAGAAACTAGACAGGACTGGCACCTAGGCCTCCTGTCCTATCGTTTGCAGCAATTGCCTCTCTCCCTCACTGCACTGAGTTGAAGAGAGTCCCTCCAAATTCATGTCTACATGAAACCTGTGACTATGACCTCATCTGGAAATAGGGCCTTTACAGATATAATCAAGTTAAGATAAGTCAGACTGGCATAGTGTGGGCCCCTAAGTTAATATGACAAATGTCCTTATAAGAAGAGGGAAATCTGGACAGAGACACACCGGGAGAAGGCCATGTGACAACGGAGGCAAAAATTGGAGTGACGCATCTATAAGCTAAGGAATGCGGGGAGCCACCGGAAGGTAGGAGGAGGCAAGAGAGGATCCTCTTCCAGGGGAAAAGCCTTCGGAGGGAGCATGGCCCCGGGGACATCTTGATCTTGGACTTCTAGCCTCCAGAACCGTGAGAGAGTATATTTCTGTTGTTTCAAGCCACCCAGTTTGTGGTCTTTAGTGATGGCAGCCCTAGGACACTAATATGCTTTCTGAGTTTTAGGTTCACGTGGAGTATTCAGGTGGAGCTGTCTGGGAGGCATGTGAACATGTGGGGCTGGGATGCAGAGGAGGGGTCAGGATTTAAAACAGGGTTGGTAATGGGAAAGTGGGAATGGAAGAGAAGGGAAGGGAAGGGAAGGGAAAGGAAGGGAAGGAAAGGGAAGGGAAGGGAAGGGAAGGGAAGAGAAGAGAAGAGGAGGGAAGAGGAGGGAAGAGGAGGGAAGAGAAGAGGAGAACCTCGGAGGACCGGGCATGGAGAGGAAGGAGAGGTAGAGAAGGAGGCAGAGGGCACTGTAGAAAGAGCAGGAAGCAAGCCAAAGTGAGGGGGGAATTCCAGAGGAGGCAGAGGTCACACTGGGAAAGGGGGCTAATTTAGCACTGAGATCATGGGTGACCTTTTCAAGATCGAGGGGGCATCACTTTTTCAGGGACTTCAGGACAAAGAGACAAATAGGGCAATAGCTTAAGAAGAGGGATTTTATTAGGCTGTGGAGAGTTGAGTATATTTATGGGAAACAGTGAGGACAGGGTACAATCACAGATGTAAGCTCTTGTAGTGGGTGGCTATCGGATGGCCCAAGGCCCACTCATGCAAACACACAGATTTGGCACAGCCTCCCCAGGATTCAGCCAACACTTTGCCTCAACTGAGCATGAGCGTTCCTTTGTCACCCCCTCTGTCTACCTCTGGGGCCTTGAGCCATCCACTAGGGGATGGGCTCTTGAATGAGAGTGGGGTCAAGAGCAATTCAGTGACAGTGTGGCCCCTGATGTGAGGAGGGGGCAGCTGCCATCGTTGGGTCTCGTCAGTGAATTGGAGGATGGCACAGGGGTCAGGGCACTGTCTCACAGCAGTGGGCCACATCATGTGGGATGACTGGACTCAGCAGTCATGTCTGCCGGAGCGTGAGCACAGCCGGCTCTTGGGAGGCAGAGTAGGTCAACGTTTCTCTTAACCCTCACTCCTGACCCTGGCCCATCACCACCCATTGTAAGCCTGGTAAAGTGAGGGAGATCTGCGTTCTCTGTACCTGACGGCTCTCTCCCACCACTTCTTTGTTTGCCGAGGCTCCGGAGCGAGGCTAGCTTTTCACCTTCATTTCTTCTTTTTCACAGGGAGACACATGCCTAACTATGAATCACAGATAAGCTTTTAGGAAACACAGTGCTGTCCTTGGGAAATTGAGAAATTCCGGGATTACAGGCCACATCTGTATGTGAGGGAGGGACCTGCACGTCCAGAGGTCCTTGTAGCCTTCTCAACATATAAACTTAACTTCAAATTAATGTGGTTATGTATGGCATCCATTGAGAAAAACAAAGACAGGAAACACACCTTCCACCCTGGTGCCACACCACACAGTGCTCCATCGGATGGCCCATCAGACCCACCGCAGCTGCTCCATGACACGGGCCTCCTCTCTGGTAGCGGAATGCTGGGGCCCCAGTGGGAGACACAGCATCGGCCACATTTCTGGATAGGGTGTTATGGTATCTGTGTGGACAGGCAGATGTCAGAGCTAGAACAATTACTGTGAAAAAAGTAAGAGTTTTGAGAAAGCCTGAACCTCTTCCTTCTGCACCTTTCTGTCATCTTTCCTCCCAACACCCCATAATTATATATACTTCACCAGGATATTTTATTTTACCTTTTTTCTATATTCCCCTCACCATGTGTTAAGTATCAATGCCCATGGTCAACCGACGAGCAGGCATGCCAACCAAATAGGCTAGAGCCATACAGCTAGTAAATGGTGGAAGCAGGGCTTGAAGAGCCCATGACTCCAAAGTCAAGTGCTCGTCACCCTACAGTGTCTGTAGTTTCCTCTTTCTAAGTGGAGCTTGGTTCTCAGTTGAGCTAGGGTGGTATGATGACATCTCCAGAACCTCAACGTTCAGGAACTTTATGTAAGTCTCCGGTGGAACTAGCAAGTCATTCTGAGTCCCACAGGAGAGGATCACTGCTCTGCTCCTGGGTCCCCATGCTGCTTCCTTCTTGTTGGCAGTGTGGCCAAAGCACTGGGTTATGGTGTCTGGGATGTCACCCCTCTCCAAGAAGGCTTTCTGCAGAGGTCTAGGACCAGGGCTGGCTATTGTATTCTGACACCCAGGAACGGCTCCTTCATCAGGATGCCCTCTGGCTGCTATACACAGTATCATTGGAATGGGCAAGGAGTCCACGCTAGGCTGGGCCGCCAGGGATAACTCTCAAATCCACACTGCCAAACTGGCTTCCCCAGGGGACTTCCACCACTGAGGTAAGGAAGGCCATCTGCTAAAGCTGTGGTACACGGTTCAGGAGACTGCTACCATCACTGCTGCCACCTCCACTGCTACAATTGCCTTGCAACACCCATGAATGTGGTGATCAGACACTGCAGTGCTGTTGCCGTAGGGAAGCCACTGCCCACCCCAACGGCTCCTAACCCAAGTAAGTGTCGATGACCTTGCTGGCAGCAGAAACCATCAAAGCAGCTGGAAGGTGCCCTTCCACCTCCCAGATCTTCCTAGTTCATCGAACTGGCAGAATCTAACTTACTCTAGACTCCTAGCTGCAAGGGAGTCTGAGAAACGTAGTTTAAAATTTTCTGGCCACTGCAGTACAAGGAGTCTGAGATGGATGCGAGTACCAAACCTCTATATTTACCATATATGGTGAGAAAAAATATTACTTATAATACACATTCCAAAAACTTTCTAAATGGTTCTGGATTTACATTTATTTACTAAAATTTAAAAAAAAATCTTATGTCTCTGAAGATTATGGGCATGTTCACATTTGTCAAGAAAGTAGCCCAAGGGTGACTTTTCTCCACCAATATCACCATGGTAAAGTTCAGAGGTTTTCTCATCCATTGGGAGATTATATCCTAAAAAGAATAATGCATTTTCATGTTTTTCATTTTTTATATTATAGAAATAATACAAGTATTATTTAAGTCTGAAAAACAGTAAAAGTTGTTATCTATAATCCTACATTTCTATCACAATAAGCACTTCACTCTTTTCACATGCATATTTACATTTTGTAAATGTAATGTTTATAGAGTCTTATTTTGTTGTTTTCACCTAATGTGCATCATAATCATTTACCATGTTACATATATAATCATAGTTTTTAATGGCCCCATATTTCACTAATGCATGTGTCATAATTTAGCCATTCCTATCTAGTTAAACATTTGAACTGTTTCCATTAATTTATTACTATAAATAATGCTTTGAAGAAGAGCTTCATGCAATTCAGACTTTTGTGTCACATTCTCAGAAGTGGGACAATGGGCTAATATGCACTGGGTATCCATTTAAAAAAAAATTTAAAAAAAAGATATCCATTTTTAAATGGATATCAACAGCTTTTGATCAATTTTTTTAGACATCAACTTTGGCAAAAGCAGGGAGTTCTTCTCTAGCGAACACTAAACACAGCGCTTGTTTCTGCCCATCACGTCTTCAGCACTTGTCTTGGGAGCCACTATTGGCAGCTATCAAAAATAGGGCAATGGTGCCTTGGCCTGGAAGCCTCTATTGACAAACCTCACATCACTATATCTCAAATCCCTGAGAGCTGCCTGGGTTGCTATGACACGAACCCTGGGACCAGGCAGAGGGTAAAGAGCAGGCGCAACATCTTCAAGGACTCCTCCCTTTCATATTGCAAGGCCCAGTTTTCCTGACCAGAAGCCTTCTCTGAATTAGGTGTCTGGTGCTGCAGAGGCTGATCAGCTGGAGCCAAGTTTTCAGCCCTGGAACATGTACATTTAGACATGCAAACGCCATACTTTCATGGAGACTTCCATAAACAGGTCACCTCCCTGCTTTTTTATTCCTTCTCTTTCCCCCAGATGGAGCAAGACAGTATTATTTAGGTAGAACTAAAGCAGTCCGGGTTACACTTTTTTTAAGAAGCTAGCTTGGGATGAGTGTAAGATCTAGGAGACCAGAGTCTTAGAAGACAGGAGGAGATGTAAGATTGCCGGCTGTTACTCTCAGCCACTTTGCAGCCCTACCCTGGGACTTTCCAGGCATATCATCCCAGAGGAAAATGTGCTAGAGGTGCCTAATCAGAAGGGCTCCATCCTGGTTACTAGTTATTGTCTCGGTCAGTCCAGGGCAGGCTGGATTTAGTCTCTTTGTGAGAATAAGGGGAAGAATAAATTTAGCTATTATGCGTTTGCAGTGAGAGAAAACATTTTGAATAAAAGGGTGTTCTCGAAGCAGCCTACAAGAGGGCCTTGTTTTGAGTATATGACCTCGTGTTGCACAAAAGGAGGTGCACTACTATGGCGCAGGGTGTCCTCAGTTCTAGAACTCCGCTCCATCCCCACGTGCACCGCCCCCCACCCCAATATGGCCACATAACTGCTCCATAAATGACATTCGCAGTCATTCTCCCCACCTCCAGGCCTTAGGAATGCCAAAGCCTGCTGAGCAATACTGTTTGCAAAACCGTGGGCTCTGGGGGCCTATTTCTCCTGAGCCACTGTTCCTGCTCTCCCTCCAGCTCTAAACATACCCCCTCTACGGCCCGGCTGACTTCCCCCATGGACCGCCCCCATTGCCTGCCCCAAGCGAGGCAGCACCACCTCGCTCGAGGTGGTACAAGTTCCCGGGACACCCCAACGTCTCCTCTCGCCCCCGTCCGGTTGCTTGGAAATTTGCACTGGACAGTGACGTCACACAGGGAGGCGGGTCCACACTGGCCCGCACACCAATGGTGCGGCCGCAGCCGGCCTCTTCTTTTCCAGCGATTGGTGTCTTGGGCTCCTCGGCTCCACCCCAGCCCGCCATGGCGTCAGGCGCCGCAGCACCCGGGAGGTGGTTCCCACTTTAAGAAGTGAAGTTTTTCGCCCCCTCCCCCTCCCTGCCCACCTCCTGCAGCCTCTCGCGCCCAGCGGAGCTGGCGGATGGAGCTGCGCTGCGGCGGCGTGGGGAGCCAGGCTGTGGGGCGCAGGATGGATGGGGACAGCCGAGATGGCGGCGGCGGCGGCGGCGGCTGCAAGGACGCTGGGTCGGAGGACTATGAGAACCTGCCGACCAGCGCCTCCTTATCCACCCACATGACAGCCGGAGCGATGGCCGGGATCCTGGAGCACACGGTCATGTACCCGATAGACTCCGTGAAGGTGAGGCACGAGGACACTTTGGGGACCGAGCGAGCAGAGCGCGCGCGCGCGTGCGTGCGTTTGCATCCCGCGCGACAGCAACCTGAGGCAGCGCCCCGACACCACGCGCTCCCGGCGCCGCGGCGCCCGGAGTCGGTCCGCGAGCTGGCGCGCGCCGTTGGGGCGCTGGGGAGCGCGCCGTGCGGCTCCTTCCGCCCCGGGGCCGCCCCCCCCCACCCTGAGCCCACGAGGGTGCCCAGCCCGCACTCCGTACGGGCGCTCCCGCCGCGTTCCTGGCCGGGGCTGCGGCGGCCGAGACGCGGTGAGCAGCGCGGGCCTCGGCGGAGGCAGCGGGGTTCCCGAGGGAGGCGATCGGTGCCGCTTTGCGGGCTTACCACGCCTGCCCACGCGATCCCGGGGTTTTCGGGTCCTGGCTCGTGGGCGCTTCTGCTGGCGCTCCTGGTGTCCGAGGCGCGGCGAGAGGCGTCCACGGACTCGTGCGGGGTGGTGGGGGCTGCCCACACGTGCGCCGTTTGTGCGGGGGCTCGCCGCCGGGGAGCGCTAACCACGCTCGCGCTGAGAAACGTGGCCCCGGCCGGGCAGCGCTCCCTCCGGCTCTGCTGTGTGGCTTCTGCTTCCCGGGTGTTTGGGGGGCTGTGGGAGTGGCACACGGTTCTCTCGGTTCTCGGCGTCTCTCTTGGGGGGGGGCCGGTTCAGCGGCGCTGAACCCTTGTCTTTGGATTTCTGCACTTTTTTCCTTGGAGTTTTGGGGCAGCCAAGCAGCAGAGAGTCAAGTGAGACCTGCGGTGACATTTGCCTTCTCTTTTTCTGTTGCAGGGAAGTGGGCCGGCAGGGAGCACGGTGTGCTCTCCAGCCCTTGCTGTGGGTTGTGTAATAGTCACTCAGTGCGCCCGACACTTCTTCAGGCAGGTAGTTTTAAATGCATTTCTGCAAGGAGGCAGTTTTAGACAGGCAGAATTTGTCTGTTCGACAGAGAGCTGCCCTCTGTCAGCCTGATCAGGACACCCAATGGCCCAGAGAATAGAGTAGTGGAGGGAAGTAATAGTAGTATGGACACATTGCATTTGTGTAGGCATAACTCAGCTAATTCATACAGCAAACCTGGGGATTAATAGATGAAGAAATCGAGGCACAGAGAGGTGAACTGATTAACCTCCCCAGGCTAACACTCCACCGTATCCTCTAGCTCCAGCCCCACTGTGCTTTGGAAGACTGGGGGCCTGTCTAGGTGTCAGTTATCTTGAAAGGCAGGGCCCACAGAGCCCCGGCACTGGCAGCTGTATCTTATTGCTGATGCTCGCTCCACATGAGCGTTGTGAAGGCCAGAACGTCTAACTCAGAGGGTTTCCCTGCCCGGGGCAGCTCTCGGAGAGCTGGCAGTGAGTGACTAGAGAGGCACACGTCCAGGGAGAGAAGGCATAGGCATTTGCAGGGAGGTGAGGCCTCGAGTCTGGGCTGCTGGGCCTGAGCCATCACCCTTTCTGTCCCTCCGGTGTCCCTGTGTGGAATTAGAGTAATGATCCTTGCCTGCCAGGGTTACAGAGGGCGTGGGGGAGATCTGCTCTCTTAGGTTTTCAAAGCTCCTCCGGGAAAGACCCTGGACAGATACCAGGTGACATTTGTGTAGGAAAGAATCCCTCCCATGTAATAAAATTCCCCATATGTGAAGCTGTTGTCTCAAGTGCCTTGGACAGAGTGTGGGGAAAGTTAGGAGCAGGGAGATGTTATCTCAATGGGCATCAGCCCCACCGGGTCGTGGAGATGAATGTTCCGTCAAGGAACGATACCGCTTCTGAGGCCCTCGGCCTCTGCGTCGAGTTTGGTTCAGAGCATCATTTTAGTTTATCCTTCGGATTAGAAAAAATTAGTCATGCCTTTTGCGCTCCCTTTGACACTTTAAAGAGGCATTTGTCTCACGGGTTTCAATTGTGTGATCTGTGTTTAGTTTCTTCCCTGCCCCTTAGACACTGGTATGTTTTGATCCAGGCGTCACCGTGTCCTTAGTATTACTTCCTGTGGCAGTTTTCAGCCATGGACAGGTGAACATAACATGGTGTGTGTGGTCGAAGGAGCTGTCACCTTATGGGGCTTTACTGTGACATGAAGGCGTGGGTTCTCTAATGAGTCAGTCTTCTGGGTGCTGCCATTCTAACTCTGACCCAGAACAATGACCCGTGGAGGTTCTTCTGTTTTGAAGCCCACAGGTTTGGTTTTAAAGCACCTCTTGTTGTTCACTACAACATTTTTGGAAGGGGTAGCAAGGCTTTGTCTTGTATATTTTTTCAGCTGAGACAGTTAGAGAGAGAGAGTGAAGTGGGGGAGCCCCTGTCCAGGACCCCCGTGAGGCTGTAGAAGAATGCCAAAGTCTGCCACGGTCAGCACGGTTGTCTGTGCCGAGCCCGAGATAGCAGGGATGCATTAGGCTTGAGTCATGGCGATGCTTGGGGAGACTTCGACTGTGATCTTAAGTATTTTGGATGGTGGAGACTGGGAGTGAGTCAGGAGCTCTGGCTTGGGTTTCAAGCCCTGCCCATGACTTGCTTGATGCCTGAGGCACGGTGGTGTGCCTTCGTTTTGTCTGGACCAGTACAGTGTTTCGCCCCCTTTTAGCTTGTCCCCCTTACTATGAACACAGAACACCCATTGTCCTCTTTTCTGTTACTTGAAATTGCAAATAATTATGTCAGCTGAAGCCACATCAATGTCAATTGTATCCTGGAAGAAAAAGTTAAGTTTTATTTTATAAGGCACACATTTTTCACTTTGACGTCGTGAAGTTAAGTGAGAACGTTGGGTGGCCTGGTTTTTCCAGTTTTTCTATCCTAGATAGGTATGGACCACGGAATAGAGACCACGATGCTTGGTGGTGTGGTCGTAAGTGCTGAAAGCCAGCCTTGCTAAATGCTAAACATTACAGTATTAAATACATTTTCCCAGGAAGTCCCATCCCACACCCCAATGGCAGTCACTTTCATGACCTGTGTTTTTTTCAAACTGTGGGTCGTAACGCATTATTAGCGGGATCAACATTTTAAAAACAGATTGGTCAGAGTACAAGTGTGTATGGCATGCAGTAATGAGAAGCGTTGCTCCATGAAATTCTATTTGGGTTTTATGGGTATGTGTGTGTGTCCCTGAATGGCTGTGTAAAGTGCACTTCTGGCTTAGGGTTATGACCAAAAAAGTATGAAAAACACTGAACCCGATGATCACTAATATTAATGTCTGGAGCTCCAGCCATCAACAGCCTGTGATTACTAAATAGGCGTTTGGAAGACCCTCGGCAACTTTTCTGCCCCTTCCTATGTCTTCCTCTCTCACCTAGGCCCACAGTGGTGCTCGCTCACTAATCTGGAAAGGGCCAGACTACCAGGACCCTTGCTACGGGTTTTCTCCTTTAGGTTCCGAGACCCCACGAGCCCCCTACTGTAGGACCGAGGGAGAGAACCTGGGGAGTCTCTTGGGCTTTCGCCAAATGGTTAGCAATTACTTGTTCCTTTTCCACTGGGGTGGGCAGCAAGTTTTCCATGACCTTCTTCCTGGTGCTCCAAAGTGGCAAATGGCGTAGTCACCTCCATCAGCTCTTGGGATGGATGTGAGAGCCCCTGGTCAGGAGTGCTCAAGACCGTGGGGAGAATGCCAGGTGGGTGGAGAAGGAAATTCCAACCCGATTAGGCACACCACTTGTAGACCATGCTGAGTCCTGTGGTGGTGAAAGCAGGAGCAAAAGGAAACAGGAAAGATTTGAAGCGAGGGAACTTCCGTTGACCTTTTCACAGCCCTTCTCTTGCTTTGCTTGTCAGGGAAACTGCTGTCCTGAACTTGGCTAGGAAGAGCCCTCCTTCCCAGCCAGGGTACAGACGGAGGGCTGACAGCATTCTCTCCAGGAGTTGGTGGGGGCTGAGCCAGGTGGAAGCTTCAAGTTGACCTGGGGGTTTGTAGTGGGCCCTCCTGGGCTCTGAGCAGCACTGAGCCAGGCAGGTGCCAGGACGGCCCAGCATTCCTCAGACTTCCCAGTCTGTTCCTGATGGTTCTCAGCAGTGCAGGCTGACTGGTAGGAAGCATGCTCAGGGGAGTGAAGGCAGCTGCCCAAGTCCCCTCCTATCCACTTCATTGCTTTCGAAACAAAGTATAGTGTTGTTGATGCCATTCAACTTCAAAAGGGCGTGAAATCCCGAATTGCTCTAGTTCCAGCAACAAAAAATTACAGTGATTTTTCTGTCTCTTCCCCTGTCTTATCTCCTTCGGATCCCTCCCCTCCCTTCTCTTCTGTCCTTCAACAGGAGGTGCTTTTACTAAAAGGTGGGTTTGGGAAGGGCATGGAGTCAGAAAAGGAGCATTCTTGAACTTTTCTCCTAGTCTTTATGTCTTGGACTTCCAGGCCAAATGCTAGTACTCAGAGTGGCATGGGTGTCCTGTAGGCTTGCTGCTGGAGCGGTGTGGGCTGGGATCTCACCCAGTCCCAGTCAGCACTTGGCCCCAGATGGCAACTTTCCTGCCTGCTCTGGCCCTCTCTGCCCAGAAATGGGCAGGGGTAGGCTGGGGTGGAGGGCTTGGAGGGGAGCCCTTAGCATTATAGTGAGTAGTGAAGGTGACCTCAGGTGACCTCAGCTCCAGGAGGGAGAGGCACTTGGGGCTTAAGAGGGGGGATTTAAGTGACTGCTTTGTTTAAACCCCACAGGGGTGTGCATGTAGAGGTTGGGAAGGGGTGTCACATGAAGGGAAGGTGGTACTTGGTCCAGAATGCTTCCCATCCCTTTCCTGGTTTCCACTAGGGTATGTTTTAGCTACCTGTGGCCATCTCATTTACGAGGACTTTTGTCCCATTGCTCTTTGAAGCAGTGACCAACCTCAGGACTTTCGTCCCACTTCCCCTTTTTGACAGGCGTGGGTTCTTTGACCCTTTTGCAACTTCAGGAGGGTTGCCTTGCCCCGACCCACTGGATGAACTGACTTGCTCGCATTGAACAAAGCCTTTGGCAATCTCTCTTGAATCCCAGAACCTTCTGGGTCTTCTTCTATCTCCCCTAGTACCCAACCTTTTCTTCTCAAAGAATTTCTATTTTTGTTTGTCTTTCATCTTCAAGGATTCCTCTGGCCCCATTGGTGCCGGCCATAGACACATCTCTACCCTCCTGGCATTTGTTAGTGCCCTCCCGGAGGGCGTGAGCTCTGCTTTACCCAGAGCCTGCCCTTCCTGCCCTGCCCTGCCCTGCCCTGCCCTCCCCTCCCCTCCCTTTTCTTCCCCTCCCCGCCTCCATCTTGAGTGTTCCCAGCTGACATTTTTCATAGGAGGGATGTGTCAAATCACTTGCTCATAGTTTAACTGTAATCCTTCCCTCAAGCACCTTCTGAGCTGGGATTTCTTACCCTTAAGGGAATTGTCTTGGAAAGATGTAGATCCCAGTCTTTGACTTCCTGGTTGAGCAAGACACAGCTTTTCCGAGTTTTAATTTCCTTATCTATAAAATGCAGATACTGATTTTCTTCCTGCTTTCTCTCTTCTCAATCAACTTTCCATTGCTTCCTTCTTCCCTTATTTTGCCTTCCCTCTTCACTGAGTGCTCCTTCTGCCTTCCTGTCCTGTTACCAGTTCAACTAAAGATGGTTCCCATCAGCTCAAACCCAGGCACTTTTGGGCTGGGTGGGGGTGCCGCTGCCTTCTTTCCGTTACTTGACCTCCCTCTTATCAAGCTGTCCTTCCCCTTAGAGGCAGGATAGTGGAATGGTTAGTGCTTGGACCCTGAGCCAGACTGCCTGGGCCAGGTCCCAGTTTCCACTTAGGTGTGACCTTGAGCCAGTTTCTTCACCTCTCTGTGCCCAGTTTCCCCATCTGTGAAAGGGGAAAAGATGGTACTGATGTCACAGAGTGGCAGTGAGGGTGAAATCCTTACAGCACGTAGAACAGTGCCTGCTGGGTAGTGAATACCCTAAAGGTGTCACCTTCATCATCATCACCATGACTGGAGGCGCTTTCCCTCATTGTCTTCAGACTTTGGTGTTCACTCACAGACTGCCTCTCCACAAATCCTGTCATCACCCCGAGAATGTCCCCTCTCGGTCACCACCTAATATTCAAATCCCTCTATTCTTTACGCCCCTCAAGTCGATGGCCTTTACCTCGTGGGAACTTGTCCCAACCCAGAACCTACCTGCCTCTGAAATCTTAAATTCAGATGTTTCATAGCCTGGCCACAGCTGTCTCAGGGTCCCACTGTGCTCCAGCTGCCGCCTCCTCTTAGCCCATCCCTGTCCTCCTCATCCAGCCTGGACACTGTGGCCCATCATTGCAGCCGCTCGGCCCTCAGTTCCTCTGCTTTTGTTTCTCCTAACACCGGCCTGCCCAACCCCCGATTCTGAACCGACCGTCAGGCTGCAAGCCCCGAGCCCTTCAGGAGAAAGCCACACAAGGCCTCTTTGGTGCCAGTGTGCCCATGCCTCTCGGGCCCTTAGCCTGTCCTTCCACGTGTTCAGGTCAGGCTGCTTCCATCCTCCCCAACCGCTGCTTCAGATCATGCCCGTGTTCCTCAAGCCCCCGCCTCTCCACTCTTTCGCCCTCTGCATGGCGTCTTGCTTCCGACTTCCTAGAGGAACCAGGACCCCACTCAAACTCATCTTCCTGTCACTGTCCTTCCAATTCTCCCTCCATTCCCCACCCCTCCACCTGTGTAAGGTAAGAGGGTCCTTCCTTCCTCTTGGGTGACTTAGCAAGGGCAGGGAAGGGTGATGTGTGGGAACCGCCCTCACACCTGGAGTGGAATCCTGGCACCACACCTGGGGCACACTGCTTAACCTCTCTAAGCTCAGTTTCCTTGTGTGCCAAGTGGGGACATTAATACCAACACCTACCTTATAGGGTTGTTGGAAAAATTAAGGGAGCCAACATATGCAGAGCTCTTGCTGTCGTGCATACATTCTTGAGAAATGGCCATGCTGGTAGTTATTTTGGTGCTCTCTCTGTAACTCAGTTCCATTATCTTGATCCTCGCCCTCCCCCAACTGGTTCCTTCTTTCCAAGGCTATCCCATCTAAAATTAACAAATAAACCACAGACATCTAACCTTGACCCCCCACAGGCCCCAAGTACCAACTTCTTTCTTCATGAAAACAGACAAACTTTTGTTGCTGTTCTTTTTTTCTTCTTCTCCTTCTCTCCTTAAAATAATAGATGTTATGAAAAGATCATTGACCCTTGGCATGGTCTCCCTCCCCGTGTCACCCCCAGGCCTCTGTTTTTTGTGCCCACCACTCCACTGAACCCTCACGGAGGCCGCTAGTCATCTCCTTGCTAAACGCAGTCACTGTTTTCCTTACCCCTCTGCTGCTGTTGACTGCACTCTGCCAAGGGCACCTCTGTGAGGGTGGCCCTGCGACCCATAGTGCTCTCTGTTTCCCCTTTGGGTCTGCTGCTGCTCAGTCCCTTTGACCCCTCCTGGTCTTCCTCAGCACGCTGCCCTCCACCCTCTTATTCCTCCAGGACACACGGCTCAGTTTTCGCCTGGGACCTGATAAGTGGCAGATCGCTGTCTGTGGTCCATTCCCTCTGGGAGCTGGGTATCCAGTTGCCTCACAAACTTGTCCACTTTGCTGCCTCGTGGGCTCCTCGGCCTTGGCATGTCCAGGGTGGACACCCCTACCTTCCCTCGGCCTGCACGTCAGCCTGGGCCCCGTCTCTCAGGAACGTGGTGGTCATTTTGGAGGTCATCTTCAGCTTTGCTGTCACGCCTGGCCCTCCCACTTCTCTCTACCCGCCACATGCATCTGTAATATCTCTTGAGTTTGTTGTCTTCTCCCTGTCCCCAGGACTCCCACCGCAGTTCGGGGGCCTCAGTCAGCTTCCTTTCGTTGACAGCTCACCTGACCACGCGAATCACGGCTGAATACGCCCTGCCCTCCTCTCACCCACACTTCCCTGCTTTGTTTTTCTCCACAGCATTCATTACCTTCTAACACACGATGCTTTTTACTTCTATTGATTATTTATATATTTTGTTTCTATTTATAATATCCTTTATATTGTTTATGGTCTGTCTCCCCTTATTTGCATGTAAGTTCCCATTGGGCAGGAATCTTTTGCTCTTTTGTTCTCTGGTACATTCTCATGGCCAGAAACAGTCTCCGGCACATAGTAGGTGCTCAGTGAAGTTTTCGTTGGCCGACTTACCACTAATCATTCCTAGCCGGTCCTGCTCACTCCGGCCTCAGAGCCCTCCAGCTTCCGGGTGGACTGGTTTCTACATCTTAAATAGGGAAGAGGAGCACTGCCCGTGCTGCCCACCGTTCAGGTCTACTTACTGCGTCTAGGAGGAAAATGCAGCCAGGTTTGCAGTGAACAAACCTTCCTACCGTTTAAAAATGATAAGGCTCTCTGCAGGTGCCAGGTCATGGTGTATATTATCAAGTTGGGATCCTGATTGGAATGGAAAATGCAGCCCCTTCTCCAGGGTGTAGCAGAACCTGTGAGGGGGGCTAAGGAGCCGCCTTCGCCTACAGTTCACAGCAGGTGGTGTCTCCCCACTTAATACTCTCCTAGCTTTCCCCGTTGCCTTCAGAATAAATCCCGAACTACCTTGTGTGGCCTGCAGAGACTCAGACCCTTCTTCTCTGGCATGTCTACCAGAGCAAGACACATAAAGGTATTCTGTAAATGGCGGTTAACTGAATAAAGACACAATTGTTTTAAAGAGGAAAGAAAAAAGTGAAAAAAATGCTTTTAAAATTGCTATTAGACAAATACTTGTTTTTATTTTGTTTTGTGTTGTGTTTTTGTTGATGCCATAATGTGTCTTGGCCACAAACAGACTTTCTCTGCCCTTTTGTTTGTCCTTTTTTAGCGGTCGGCCCGGCAAGCCACAGTCATATCCTGATGAGATTATGAATTCACCTGGCCACCCACTTCATTCATTCCACGCGAACCAAACGCCCTCCCTGCCAGGCTCTGTGCTAGACACCGGGTAACAAAAATAAGTCCTGGCCCCTGTTCCCAGAGCGTGTTCCCTATAATTAGACGCTGAGCTTAGATGACAGAACTGGGTCCCTCTGAAGAGAAGAATGGCCCAATTTGATATTTACTTTCAAATGAGCATAAGGTCTGGGGTGTCGACGCTGGGGTCCTCAGGCTGCCATCTTGAAGGTCTGGAGCCTGCTGGAAGCATCACGCCAGGCTTCTCTGCTGGGAATTCTTGAGTTGGCTCCTTCCTCTGTAGAAGACAGTGGCCATCAGTTGTACACCCCACCCCCCCTTCTCTTCCTCACTCCTGAGGTTGTTAGTCATTCTGAAAGCCAAAATTGGCTCATATAAGGCACTTTTGAAAACATACCCCACCCTGCCAGTAATCCCAGTCAGTAGGAAAGGGCCGTTCGTTGTCTGGTCACTATAAGGTGTTATGGTTTCACATTCATGCCTTTTCTCTGAAGAGAAAACAAAACATGTTGAAATAGAAATCCCAGCAGCAGCTTGGTTGAAGCAATTGTTGCATCACAGGTTTAGGAAACATCTGGCCATCGTGGGTCAAGTTGGGGGCCGTGGCTTTGTGTCACCGAGAGGACTTCCTCTGTGGCCACCAGTCTCTGGATCCATAGGGCGCATCCAGTGAGAGACTCAGAAAGCTGTGGTACCCTGAGGTCTGATTGGCAAACACCCCTGACCTGATGATCTCATCGTTCCCTGGGATAAGCATAAAGGCTACACTGGAGAGGCTGCTGTGAGCAGGGGCTGGGGAGGGGTGTGTGGGTGTCAGACTTGTGCTGCTATGGAGGCTCTAGAAAGGGCATCGAACCTGGGGCGAGGTGCAGGCCCCATGGATCCAATTTAAGTCTTGGTCCTGTCATTAACCAGCTTTGAAACCTCGGGGGAGTTGTTTCTCTGGGCTGTTGTCTCTGTGTCTAGTAGACTAATATTAGTCCCTTAGAATAATATCATCCGCTTATCTATTTGACGGGTCTGTTGAGAAGCTCAGGTGGTATCACGTTTGTGGATGGCTTTTGTAAACCTTAGCATTCCCAGCTAATGACAGATCGTATCAGAGACAATGTGCTTAACTATTAAGAGTAGAGTGGTTCAGGTTAGCAGCACAGGTGCTAGGGCCAGACTGCCGGGGTGGTGCCTGGTCAGGTTACTGAAGCCTCTCTTTGCCTTATTTTTCTCATCTGTAAAATGGGGATAGTAATAGTACCAACTTAGAGTGTTGCTATAAGAATTAATTATGACACATGTAGAATAATTGTGTTAATAGTGTTAATAATAGTGTCAGGTACATTAACTGACCAGTGTCAGTTAATAATAGTGTCAGGTACATGGTAAGCACTCAATATTAGCTTCTATTATCATTGTTGACAGTGTTATTACTTGAATGGCTGGTTATGCTTGTATGTTGCTATTGCAATTGTATATTGCAGTACTTTTGTATTGTCTCAACCTATATTCTGTCATTTGATCCTCTTAGCTGTCTTCTGAAGATAGGAAAAGTCATGTGCTCTTTCTCATTTCATAGGAGAGAATTGAGCTTCAGAAAAATAACATGCCCTGGAACTCTGGTCTCTTTCTGCTACACCAGAGCTGAAGGGGGAGACAGTCATGTAGGAGCAAGGAAGTGAGGTGCTGGGGTGCAGACTCAGATGTTCATGACGGCAGAGCCCTTGAGCTGGGTTCTGAGAGAGGAGATGATGTGTCCCCAGCTGCGTTCTTGGGAGGGAGGAACTGGAGTCAAGGCAGTACCAACAGGAAATCAAAGTAGGGCATGGAACTTAGGGCTCTAATGTATAGGTAGGAGTTCCTTGGTCAACTGTTCCATTATGGAGGGCAAGGGGATGATGACAAATGTTTATTGCCATAGGATATTTTTGGCTCTGTCTGGCTTCTCTCTCTGGAGCAAATTGCAGCTGCTGTTAACACCTCCTCATTTCAGCAGGGAGTTGAAGTTGGACTCAGTATAGTGAATTGAGTGTGAACTGGCCTGAGTCTTCCTTTCCAGATCACAGCATAAAAATGACCTGTTGAGAAGAGCACTGTCAGAGTTTGTCGGTCTGCAGTTTTCTTATCTAGATAGGGAAGAGTAACAGTCCCTGTCTTGCCCACCTTTCAGATCCACTTACTGCATCTAGGAAGAAAATGCAGCCTGTTTTGCTGTGAACACAGTTTAGAAAAGTATAAAGCTCTCTGCAGGTGCCAGGCCATGGTATTTATTATCAAACTGGATCCTGTTAAAGAGGTGAGGTTAGCTCATTGGAATGGAAAATACAGGCTCTCATTCCAGGGACTGTAGGATTCACAGCAGCTGTGTGGCCTTGGACACTTAACCTCTCTCCTTACACAGTGTCTCCCCTCTGTTGGGTAAAGACCAGGGGGCCCGACTGCTGGGTAATGAGCAAGAGCCAATTATACTGCCAGCGTGCTCAGAAATATATTTAACATTGAGAACGTAGGACCTGCGATGAGAGGAACTGGAATAAACCACGGTCATGGAGGACAGCTGTGTGCCCAGGGTACTTAGGGCCTAGTCATCTCTGGGGGGTAAAAGTGTGTGCTCACTTTTTTTAAGTGAGTCTGCCCCTTTGAGTACCAGGCAGATGAGCCTGGGGACTTTCCCACCTTGGCCCCTACCATCTCTGTTTCCTTGTTTGCTCATGATGCTGACAGAGAAAAGTTAGGAGGGGTAGGAGCTAGGACACAGATGCCTTTGTCTCGGGGTTCCCCCATCCTCCTTTCCTTGTGCCACCCACAGAGAGGGATTTGTGGATGCCTGGTCTTGGCCTGGGCCTGGCAGCAGGCACAGAAGGTGCAGGGTGGGCGCGTCAGCCAGTGGGCAGCCATAGTCGCTGGGCTCACACCAGAACTGCCTGTGACTTCTGGTGCTCCCCTCCCTGGAATAGAGGATGTCCCAAGGGTGACCTGGGACTGTCGAGAGCCTGGATTAAAGGAGCGGGGTGATTGGGCAATGATCCGATCCAAGAAGTCATACTGGAGAGGTGGGGAAGCCTTTCCAAAGGATAAGATGCCAGTGTGTGTGCTTGTGTCTGAGAGGGTGGATGGAGGGTGAGCCCAGGGTGTGTTTTTACTGAAGAACCAAGATAGTTTTTCCTGAGTCACTGTCTCCACAGCTTGTTTGCTAGATGTTGGCTTGCGTTAGTCTGGTTTATGGAAACATCGCTACCTAGGCAGAGTTGAAAGGCATTTGTAAAAATGCAACTTCATCCCCTGGACTTCATTGATTGACTCAATGAATCAAGGAGTGGGGTTAATGGGGTGTGACTTTGTGTACCTTGTGCCAGGGAGCTGGGAGGCTGACAGCTCTGAGGTCTTTTCCCACCGAAGTCCCGTCTAGAACATTCCTGTAAGGGTTGACGAGCCTGACCTCAGAGAACATGAACCCTCTTTGGGAGGCATACAGAAAGGGCTCCACAAGGAAATACTATCTCACTATGTATCTTAGACCGAAGGAGACAGACGTTTGTACAAAGCTGTACGATTCTCTCTGATCCCTGGAATGTCACATCCTGTTCTTAAGGTGCCTGGCCATCATCAGGACACTGGCATGCCCCCTAATACTCTGATTTTGGGGTTCTGCTCTGAGCCTTCTGACTGCAGAATCAGCTGAGAAAGTTTTTGTGGTTTGGGGTTACCACGCAAGACCTCCAGGCAGGACCTACCCTCCAACCCCCCTACCCTGTTCTGACTGTTTCTCCTCCTCCTCCTTCTTCACCTCCTCCCCCAACCCCGCTTCTTACTCCTGTTCTGAAATTTTATTTCCCTGTTTGGCCACCAGACAACTATCCAGTGGCTTCCAGGGAAGCCCAGCCTTCTCCCTGGGTGGGAAGTTTCACTGCAGAGCCAAAGAGCAGAGGAAGGAGGAAACAAGAAGGAAGGGAGGAAAGCTGTTATGCCAAAGGCCTTTCTGCTCATAATTGGTTCTTATTTAATGGGTGGCATCAGTGGCACATGCCAGCTTGACTAGCAGCCAGATAAGTGTCTAAAAAATTAAATACAGCCATTTAAAAAAAATACAGCCATGTGATTTGTGGAGGTTTATGGTTTGCCTGAGTGACCTTTACCAACCCAGGCCTCAGTTAGTAGGATGATGAGAGACTTGACAGACAGCATAGGTGAGCACTGTGTTTTCCGATGGACAGTGATTGATCTGGAGCCCGGAACCCTGGGACCTGTTCTTGACATTCAGATTCATACGTCATTCCTTGTTGCTTTTTAAAGGCAACTGTGTGGCTGAACATTTTTTCCTGCCCTCTCTTTCCTTTTAGTCTTCATGTCCCCAGTGGAGCCTCCTACAACATGCAGAGGGTTCAGTTCTCTGGGCTTGTCCATCAGCCTCTAGGGATTTTGATAAAGGGCCTGAAACTGGGCTCTTGAGGATTTTTCTCCTGGTATCTGTGTCAGTCCAGGGTTTGGACAGACAATCCTGGATCTCGCAACTTCTGGAAACTGAGTCCTGTTTCGCCAAAAGGCCAGTGTGGTAACATGGGCAAGAACCAGCTGACCCCAAAGCCAGCCCTCTATTTCTGTGTTGGCGGATTCCCCTGGCACAGGAGGTCATTGTTCCTAAATCTGTTTGCTGGGTGTTTTCAAGGAGGACTTGTGTGGGCCTTTTTCAGTGTCTTTACAATGCTGAGCTGTTACCCTAGTCAAAATAGTCTAGATTTAATCTGGTTGAAGTTACACCACAGAAAATGTCCCGGAAGAGGGGTTGTTAGTGAAAGGACTAAAAACATAAAGTGTATATGAGACTAGAGAACTCTCTTTTAATGTAATTGTATTAAAAAAAAATTTTTTTCCCCCTTGAATCTTGGCTTCTCAGACAATCACTATATTAATGTACATGTATTCATTATACAGGCCAAGAAGGGTGACATGTTAAATGAACTTCAAAAATAACTGAAGATTTATAGTGAGCCCTTAGAGCTTCAAGAATATCAGCTTCAGAAATGACTTTTCATGATAAAAACATGATAACAATAAGGAATATATTGACAAGTTGGAATGACTCTTAGTTCCTTTGCTTCCAAAACAAATCTTTCAAGTTTTGGAAGGAGGTAGAGAAGAAGTTGAAACTAGGGTGTTGTGAGAGGGTGCGTTGTTGGTACAATTTTGGCGCTGTTCCCTCCACAGGTCAGAAAATGCGCCTCCCCCCTTCACAACCCCCCCCCCCCCCCCCCGCCCCTCGCGATGCTTTCCCTTACCTTGGGAAAGAATTCTTTTTAAACTTTCCTTGAAAGGTCTCTTCCACGGGTCTTTTGTCTTTTGTATTTTCCATTAATCCAAATCATAAGAATATTTCTGAAATTCTCCTTCAGACCCTAATATCTGAAAGTTACCACAAAGCTGGGCTTTTACTAGAAGCTGCTTTAAACTGAAAACAGATATCTGATCTTTGAGCAACCGCAGTTTAAGGGACAAGGAAAAGCTTTGTCAACCATGAACTGGCCACACGGGGTGTTCTTGAATGAGGAGGGCAGGGAATGAAACGTGGAGAAGCAAGGCAAAGCAGATTCTTCCTGCATATGTGCACACAAAACATTGATATTTGCATTTTAGGGTGAATTGTAATGAGCTTAAGATGACCAGAGGCCTACCAATTGCGAGACTCTGGGAGAAACACTTTACTTGTCTGCGTCTCAGTTTCTTCATCCATAGAATGGACAGATTGAACTAAAACTAAATGAACTCTTAAGTTTCCGGTTCTAAAATTTCCACTCCTTTTTTGCCCGGGGGGCAATATAACTTTTGGACATCCTCTTTTGACTTTGAATGTAAATTATAGACTTACAAGCACTTTTTTTTTTTTTTTTTTGAGGAGTAGGAGGAGGAAGCTAGGAAGACCCCTATCCGGAATACTTCCAGAGGCTGAAAAGCAGAGAGAGGACCCAGCTGCCAATATACGATGTGGGGGCCCCTGCATCCCAAAGTGCCTGCTTAGAAATTACAGTTTGTTTAATTTACTTGAAACCTCCAACTATAACACTTAGAGACTGCAAACCATGCATTCAGGCAATTCCAGAAATGCTGAATGGCCACTGCCCCACCCTGGAATCAAGGGGAGCATGGAACAGATGCTTCTGGAAGGCCCTGTTTATAGCTCTCTGATTTCTCCCTGACAGATCTTTAACCAGTCTACTCCCAGGAAGCTGAGTCATGGAGGGGATCGGAGACAGGCAGCAAGGTTGCCAGTAGCACAGATCGGGTTAGTCCAGGCAACCTGAGCATTTTGGGGGAGCGTTGGGGGGAGTGCCAGGGTTAGGGGAGGCTTGCAGCAGTGTCTCCCATCATGGTGACAGGAACACCATTGATCCCCATGGTTTGCGCTCCCTTTAGATTTCACAGTGAGAAACCTTCTGTTTCATCCACCTCATTCCTTCCCTCCATTCCTTCCCTGTTCGCAAATCCAAGGCAGGCAGGCAGGCAGGCAGGCAGGCTGGACAGACTGAAACACAGCGCGAAGGATAAACATAGACCTCCTGTGCCAGGGCTTTCCGGGCTTGCCGTGGGTTCTGTTACCTTATGCTTCTGTCCAGATTCATCTCTTGGTACTCAGCAGGCTGCCAGGGACACCAGCCTCCTCAGGGCCTCAGTCCCCATCCCACAAGCCACTGTCTGTGCCCCCACGGAGACCCTTTCTCCGATGCTTCCTTCACCTGTTTGACTCCTCTCAGCCTGCAGGTGTCGGCTTCGAGGTCCCTTCCAGGACCCCTCCCCAAATCTAAACTAGGTCCCCTTCCTTTGTTCTCTTGTAGCACTTAAGAGTTTGTGATTGTTTACTTGTATGACTTTTGGTTTACTCTTTCCATGCCCTACTAGACTAGAAATTCCTTCAAGGCAAGGACTCCATACCTGCTCTGCTCATCCCAGCACCCCTAGCGACGCACTGTTCGTGGTGCAGGGAGAACCTTTTCGTAGAACGACGCTGTTGTTGTACGAGCTTGAGGCTACTGCAGTCTGGCCACTCACTCCAGTCCTAGCACCAATCTCCTTCTCTCCTAGAAATCCCTGGTCAGACAGCTGTGTTTAAATCATAGACCTGAGCTCTTGTTTCCAGGACGAGGCTTTGAGTCAGCATGAAGTCTCACATAGGATTGAGGGTTCCTGCCGTTCGGCGTCCAGTAAAATTTAAAAATGACTCCCTAAAGAGCTCATGAAATCATTTATACCTGCAAATATTTGTATATGCAAGTGGATTCCGGAAGCTGAAAGAGGAGTCTTTAGGATGTTTTCTTTGGTATCTTCCCCTTTTCCCCTCCCCCCAAGACCATGAGAGTATCAAGCCTGGTGTTTCTGGTCTTTTATCATTTTTCCATGTGATTGTCTAGTATGAAAGGTGTGTGAAGAAAGCAGGAGAATGTACCCTCCAGCTGTGACCTGACCCCGCCTACACATAAATCATCCAGCATTATGGAGGTAAATTGGTAGTAGTGTTTGTGAGAAATCTGGCTTCGGTAGGTAACATCTGGGAAATTTACCCTGGACATCTGCTTAGACTCTAGTGTCCCCTGGACTCTGGAGCTGGCTGTTACCCTTGGTGGTAGACTCTAGAAAATGGTGAGGTGCATCAAACTTTGGAACACAGATCCACATCAGGCTGATAGCCATTTGGGGAAGGGTCTTCGAGAGCCTGCTTTGTATATCACCCACGCCAGTGGGTGAAATTGAGTACATCTCTGAGTCCTTGACAAGTGGTTGAGTGTCTGTTATGGTTAAAGCACAGGGCCAGGGTGCCGAGACAACAAATGGGTGAGGCCGTCCTTTCCTTTGAATTTCTCAGACTTTAATGGGAGAGACAGGCCTGCAGACAGGTCACCTGATATAATTATAAGTAGAGGAATGAGCAAGAGAAGGCTGGCGACAGGACTAATTTGAAAAATCTTTTTTCCCTGTGGATAATAGGCTAACAGTGGGGCATGCTTTAGAAGGTGTGGTCTCTGTGAAGGGTGTGGAAGCCATTCTTGCAGAAGGTGGCAGGACCACACTTGACTTGCAAACCGTGCATGGGACTTCTGAGGTGCCCAGCTCTCTGGGCCTGTCCAGGGTGGATTCCAGGAGCACTGTCATCCCCAGCACTCAGGCCCCTCTGCTCCTTGGCTCTGGTGGCAAGACAGTGCCTTGGAACCACCAGCATCATATCCCAGTTTCTCCTATAAAAACATTTGGCTGGTTTTCGGCAGCTACCTCTATGCCTGAGCAGTTGGGGTATTGATTCCTGGGAAAAATACCTTTTGGGGTGGTACAGGCTAGCATCTTGCATCAGGACCAGGGGCCAGCATGTGAGAAAGGATGAGGATTCAAACTCTGCATCTTCATTTTCTGTCTTCCGTTAAGGCTTTGCCTTCTGACCAAGAGCCCCTGGGCTGACCTTCCAGGCCGTTCCTTCCAAGGCAGGCTCTGGAGCCAGTAATGCTGCTGTGTTCAGCGGATCACAGTTTGGCATTTGGGACCTCTGGTTGCCTTCACTAAAAACAGACAGAAAAAAAACTGCTATCCCAGGCGATAAAGAAAGCTGAGGGACTTATTTGATTGTGACAGAATTTCAGACTATGAAATGCATGTGGAATGAGCTGTTGATTAGGATTTTTTTTTAATTAGGGTGAAATAAGCATAACATAAAATTTACTCTCTTAACCTTTTATAAGTATACATACAGGTCAGTAGTGTTAAGTACATTCACATTGTTGTACAATCAATCTCCAGAACTTTTTCTTCTAAAACTGAAACTCTATACCCTTGAAACAACAATTCCCATTTCCCCTTCCCTTCCCCCAGTCCCTGGCAACCAGCATTCTAACATTCTGTCTCTGTGAATTTGATGACTCTAGGGACCACATATAAGTGGAATCATACCGTATTTGTCTTTTTGGATCATGTCTGCCTTGTTGCATAATGTCCTCAAGCCTTATTCATGATGTAACATGTGTTAGAATTTTCTTCCTTTATGAGACTGAATAATATTCCATTGTAGGTACTACATACCACATTTTATTCATTCACCCATGGATGGATATTTGGGTTGCTTCTACCTCTTGCTATTGTGAAAAATGCTGCTGTGACCATGGGT
The DNA here is from genome assembly GCF_964194185.1 of Rhinolophus hipposideros. Lineage (NCBI taxonomy): Eukaryota > Metazoa > Chordata > Mammalia > Chiroptera > Rhinolophidae > Rhinolophus > Rhinolophus hipposideros. Next base: position 42,975,755 of record NC_138062.1, on the reverse strand, counting down.
GTACAAATATCTCTTTGAGTCCCTGCTTTCAATTCTTTTGGTTGTATACCCAGAAGTGGGATTGCTGGATCGTCTGGTAATTCTACAGAGGGTGCTGAAAAAAATGTATACACATTTTAAGAAAGGAAAAACTGTCTTAAAATTGTAATACTCAATATATACCGATAACAAAAGACGACTACAAGTCATGTTTGACTTCTGCAATGACAAGAGGTGCTCAGAGTGGTTCCCATCAGCGTCCAGACACCTCTGATTACAGTGAACATTGTTCAGTAGACTTCTGTGGCGAGCATGTAAAGCGTTCCAACACCACAGCAGAGGCAGCAGGACTTGTTGCTGTGGGAGGGCTCCCGGCTCTTCCCTTGTGCTCATCACACACAGCACCATGCGTCTCACTTATCACGATGCCAGCAGTTGGTAGGCGTGTTGGAGGTTCTGTTGTAGACTCACGTCTCCATTGTTGTTTTTCTTCCACCACATTCTCCAACTTCAAATACCACTTCAAAATGGCCTTGCGCTCCTCAAACGACAACCGTGCTTCTGCCATTTGCTTTGACTGTCCTGCCTGTCGCTTGGTGACGCTAGCATTCATTTGATGAATGCCACCTTTTGAGTGAACGTCATACTACTTACACATTGCTACTGTAATTCAATTCAACTTCAAAAAGTAACACATAGATAACATCTCTTAAAATGTGTGTACATTATTTTGGCACCCCCAGTATATTTGATTTTTTTAGGAACCTCCATACTGTTTTCCATAGGGATTGCACCATTTTACATTCCCACCCGCAGTGCATAAGGGTTCCAATTTCTCCTGGAATTCTTTTTTATACAGGTGTTTAAAAACTGGTGCATAGCAATGTAGATTTATCTCCACCCAAATAAAACACAACCACACACGTTTGTATTTTGAAGGATTCTTTACCCGGTTTCATAGATTTAGATTGTTAGGGGCCGAAAAGGACCTCCTTAGAGACAATCTGTTAACTCCATTTATTCATTCTACAAATATTTACAGTTGTAGTAGATGGGTGAACAAAACAGAAGAAATCCCCTGCCGTCTCAGGTTTACCTGCTGGTAGCAGTTCATGTTGGTGTCCGGCCAGGTGAAAGGATTGCTCGGAGTTCCTCGGGGATTTGGATGCAGCGCTGACGGCAGTTTGGGTCTTCTGACTCTTGGAACAGGGCTCTCTGTCATGCTCACATTTAGGTGCACATTTTGGGGGATCGTCCCTCTTGGGAAGGCGAGACACACTCCATGGAAACATGTCCCACAGTGCCACGTGGATTAATCCTCCAGAATCCAAGGGACTTACTGGCACCCATGGGTGGAGCCCAAGTCCTGCTGGGTAACTGTGGAGCATGGGGGAAGGAGCAGACCCCTCAGAGGGCTCCCCCTGTCCAGTCCTGTAGCTCAGCTTGGCCCCATCTGGCTGTTTCCTACAGTTCAGAGGCTAGCGAGTCCTTGAGCAGTGGGGAGGCCCTTTCCACAGCGGCGACCTTGCGGGAATGGATATCAGTCACATTGTCAGGGAGCCTGGGTACTTACGGTCCCTGCCCTGGCCTCAGATTTGAGCACCAGTTGAAGGTCTCCAGAAATGCCCTTGGCTCTGAGCAGCCAGGCCAGGTGAGTGATCTTCCTGTCGCACTGTCATCTTGGCCCTTTTGCGCCTGTGTGAACTGACACTAGTCATTTTTCTCCCCTACCTCTCTAGCTATCCAAGTTTCCTTTGTTACATAACCAGGATTAATGTAAGCAGCTGGGTCCATTCATTTAGAAATGGCGAGGGAAGTACCGTAAGCATGGGAGTGGGTGGTTGGGAAGGACAGAGTCCCGTATGGGGCTGCTGTGGGCAAGTCCCCTCACTTTTCTGGGCCTCAGTTTCTCTCCTGTTAAGAGGAGCAGCGAACTAAAGGGCTGCTCGGGCAGTCCTGACAATGACTCAGGTCTTACAGTCTCACTGTGCAATGATTGCTCCCAACCGCAGCGAATCCTGAAGGGATTCGTTTTATGAAGGAGTTAGAGTAAACATGACATTTTCCTAGGAATTCACTGTTTATCAAAAAAAATAAAGAAAGGAAAGAAGCATAAATAAAAGCAACAGCAGCTATAGGCCAGCCCCCCAGGCAAAGGGCTTTTCATTTATTATTTTCTTTAATCCTCACAGAGACTTTAGGAGGTAGGTACAATTATGAATGCCATTTACTGATAAAGAAACAGGCTCAGAGAGATTGAGTAACTTGCTTAAGGTGTAAAGGTGTGAGAAGGAACCGCAGAGCTGGGATTTAGATGAAGGTGGGGCTCCAGGGCCTGTTGTGCTGGCCACTGTGGGTCTGGGCTCCAGTGGAAACTGGAAGCCACCTGACCTTTGCCCAGCCTTTTTCTGGTCAGATGGGGTTCGGGTTGGGTCTCGTTCCTGTCCCTTTCTTGTGAGGTTGGCGGAACTGTGGCCTGGAGTCCCCCACACCAGTGCCCTGTGGCTGGTAGCTTCCTTCTGGAACCTTGGGGTCTGTTGTGTGGCTTACGACCTGTCCTATTCTGTAGTTTAATGATTCAGTTCAAACCTGCACTGAGATCCTTTGTACCAAACAGCCATTTATCAGCGAGCAGGGAAAAACCCCCACACCTTCTAGACAAGATTAAGTTATTATTGGTGGTGGTTCTTAATAAAATTCCAGTACCATTTGTATTAACATAGTTCATGGTTCAGGGGACATCCTGGAGCCCTTCTAGAAATAATTACAATGATGACAAACCTTTACTGAACACCTACTGTACTGTACCAGGTGACCCATGTGCTTAAGTTCCCTCATTTATCCATCGCAGAAAGCATGTGAAATAGGAGTTGATTCAGATGAGGGAGCTGAAGGTCAGAAAAGTTCAGTAACTTCCCCAAATGCATACATCTGAAAAACAGAATAGGATTTCGATTGTGAGGTGGTGGAGGACGGGCCCTCTTTGTGTCCTCAGGTCCTATAATAATGGCACCTGGCATGGAGTAGAAACTCGATGTGTAGTTGTTCAGTGAACAGATGAATTCAAAGCCCAGGGCATTGGGTACGGGGTGGGTGGTTGAACAAGGTTTCTTTGAGATTTCATGATTGCGATTTTCAGCAAAATACGGTTGAAGGATGGTCAGACAGGTGTGGTCTGGGAGTCAAAGTTCTCGAGGGTCCTGGCTCTGGGAGCTTGAGCAAATCATATAACTGTTTCCTCACTAGCAAAGCAAAATTAGGGTGGGAAGGCTAGACGGGTGGCAGAATCTAAAATCAAACAAAAGCCCATGGGGAGCCCCACTGTGTAAGAGAGATGATGGTAGATCGGCTGGCGCTGAAGTAGGGAGCAGGGATCAGAGCTGTCATGCAGAGAATCTTGGCACATGCTTTCAGAGCTGGGATTCTTTTCTTCTCCCTACACACAGTAGGAATCCTGGTGCTCAGAGTGGCTTCATGTGCTTCTAGGGTGCTTCCATGGGGACTCTTGTATTTTGTTCTTCCATGTGGCGTCATGATGCCTTAGTGAGTTTACCTACAGGTAAAACACTTTGGAGAATGTGTTTCTCCAGTTCTGTCTCGGACATCTTGCCCTTACTTGTAGGTGGGGTGTTTATAAGCCAATGATAAACAAGGCTGCTGAGTCAGGGGAGGCTCTAGGGAGGCCAAGTGACTTGAAAGCAGTCTGACTGTTGAAGTATTCAGTCTCAGTCTTTGAATACCGATGGAATGCCAGGCTTTCATCCATGGGCAAATGATTTCAGTGTGGGTGGGCAAATGGTTCAAGTTCTTTTCGAGGAGAGAGAATGGGTTTGTGTTGAACCAACCATTCTTACTGTTTGGGACCAGTGGCCAGGTGTCAGCAACTATTTCCCAATGTCCTCCATCAGACTGGGCTTGCAACGGCCTATAAATATACACTGCTTGCGGGCTGGACCTAGACAGACCTTTTGGGAGCTGCGTGAACTTAATCAGTAAGGACTTAGGTGACCTTGACATATTAGGCCTTCTCCCTCTTCAGAAAGCACATAGGGGTGGTATACATGTGACTTCGCGTGGTTGGAGCCGAAGTTGGGGATCACTTATGATCCCTTCCAGTCCATTTTTTGTGTGAGAGCTTATGTCACCTTGTGGTTAAGGGCATCTCTGGAACCAGACTCCTGGCTTCCAATCCTATCTGTACTATGACCTTGGGGCAAGTAGCTTATCCCCTCTGTGCCTCAGTTTCCTTTTTTGTAAATGGGGCTAGTTGGCTGCTAATATGACTTTTAATTATTATCAGTGTTTTGTGAATAAGAGGCATTGGGACTAAGAGAAGCAAGTTACTTCACCTAAGGCCACACAGTCTATGAGTGTCAGATATGGGACAAGAGTGTAGGTGCTAGTCTCACAAGAGCCAGGCAAGGTGGGTACGAGTGACCGGTGGTTCAGGCTTCCTGTGCAGCCCAGTGCTCTGCCTGCTCTCTGGTTTCCCAGTGAGGTCATCAATCCCACCCATGGAACATGAGCCCCATTACCTGGAATCTTGGGAATTTGCCCACCTGTAGAGCAGAAGTAATTTAATCCTTTGGGCGGGCCACAGACTGAGCGAGTCTTGGGTATATTGGGCCTTAGCCAGGCACAGAGTCTTTCATCCCTCCCTCCTTCTGCTGTAGAATTCTCTAGAGAAGGGGAGGAGTGACTAGGTTTGGCTCCTAGGATAAAGGAATGTGGGAATGCTTCAACCATCCACAGGGTGGTAAGCTGTTGCCTGAGGGTTGGGACAGAGAGACCTCAGTGGCATGTGGTGTTACGGTGACCTTGCAGGCAACCACAGCTTTGAAGAGAGTGGCCAGCATGTAAAATGACCTGTGGAGAGGACTTCTGTTGCATAGACCAGCTCCCTCTGCCCAGATGCAGCAGAACACATCTGTCCTGCTTACTGTGTGGCTCTTCATGGCTCCTGTCTTCCTTTGCAGTCAGTACATAACTGGAAAACACTTGATTATAAAGTTAATTCCAAATTCCTTAGCGAGCTCTTCAGGGCCTCCCATAGTCTAGCCCCAACCTGCCTTTCTCCAAACAACTATTTATTGATCATTTAATGCGTCGCCACCTTCCCGAGTCCAGGGCTCCCTGACCACCCATAGTTCAGCTCTGCAATCCGCACACATCCCCTCCAGACACGCCCTCCTTTTACCCAGACCCACCAGCATGTTCACATCCCCCCTCAGCCAGAGTTGTTCTCCCTGCTCTCTTTGCCTTTTTTCCCCTCCAAAGTAACACGTGCACGTGGTCAAAGAAACCCAAGTAGTATAGAAGGGACTGTAATGACAGCTCCATTTCTCATCGATTGCAGTGTCTTACCTCTGTCTACGTTCAGCTCAAATGGCTCCTTTACAGCCCTTCCTGTGATCTGGGGTCTGGCTCCTCCCACTGTGCCCTGTTTCTAGGAAGAATGGTGTTTGGCACTGTGGCTTCTTCCTTGGGAGGCCAAGGAACTGGGTTTTTGTTGTTTTGCATTCTACTAAATTCATAATGAAGGCTCTTCGTCATTTTGTCCCGAGAAACAGCCATGCCCCCCACCCTGCCCCTGCCCCTGCCCCTGCCCCTGATGGGCCCTGAAGCTTTCAGGATTGTGTCTGGAGAGTATTCATGACAGGTGTCGCAAACCCTTTGCAGTCCAGGCCCACTGTCTCAGATGACAGGAACATCGGAGTGTGACTGGTCTGTTCAGAAGGGCAAATGTGACTTTTCTGAAATTGGGCCCCATGGGACATAAGTGAAAAGGCGGCCTTGATGGTTTGTTTTCACACAACTGAGCCACTTCCTGCTTCCCTCCCCCAACATCAGGGCGACCTGGAAACAGAGGGCCGTCTCGGGCTCCTAGAGGAAGACAGGGAAACTGACGCGGATAGGATTTAGCTGGAGGTGTGTTTCCACCATCTCTCATCTATCTCTTCTCTGTACAGCTTTTCTGCCCGATTTTCCCATGAGCTGGCCCTTTGCTTGCTCTAAAATCATGGTTCTGAACAGGGGCTTTCAGAACGGCTAGGCCTGGAACTCCCCTGCACCACTCTGCCACGTGCTCTGATACGTGATTATCCCCCCAACACCTCCTTTTATTGGGGGGAAAGGCAAGAACTGCTTTGGAGGAGTCATTTTTCTCTTGCTGATTCCTAAACTTCAAGAGGATCAAGTTTTCCTTTTAATTAAAGAGAGAGAGAGAAAGTAAATTCTCTTTGTGCACAGTTTTGTCAATTTGGGAGATGTAAAAAGATGTTATTTGGGAATTTGAATTTGTGAATCCGTGCACATCAACATATCTCTGCATGCTGTGAGCAGCTGGCTCCTTTAAAGGATTTTCTGCATTGCTCTGTTCCTGGTTGACGTGTGTGGGAATGATGCTGGATGGTGTCCTCGTGCCTCATTTCGGATGATTTCTACACTTGTTTTCAAAAGGCCAGGCTATGATTGTCGGAAGCACCATAAGGAGTCCATCGTCTGTAACGAGTATAATAAGGGCACATGCAGGTCCTGAGTCAATGCTGGCAGTTTTGAACTCAGAGTGCTGAAAGCTTGACTGTGCGTGGTTTGCCTTGATGTGGTTTGTGTGCTTCCCAAGGATTCTGGAACGTGAGACAGGGCTTTCCAAGCCCTTGATGAGGTCCATAGCTGTCTTCCAGAAAGCAGTCCTCTCCCCACAAAGCACTGTGCCAAAAATGCCTCTTCCTGCCGGCCTTGCCGTGATCCCACGGCTGGTGTCTCAGCAAGGGAGGCCTGCCCGGGAGCGGGCTCCATGACCCGATGCTCTGCCCTGGGCGGTTGTGGGAAGGAGCTGGGGTGTCATCAGCAGACCCCAGAGCAGCAGGCAAACAGTGCTGTGGATGGGTCCTGGGTGGCACTGGGAGAGCTGAAGGCCAGAGTGATGCCCGTGCCCATGGGTAGGGGCAGGGCTTGGGCCCTGCAGTCTGGCTTAGACATTTTACTCTGATTCGACTTAGATAATGGCAGTGCTAGTGGGCAACCATTGGCAGATGGGGGAGAATTAAACTTACCAGCTAGATTTCTGATTCTGAAGTAGATACTGGGTGGCAGATGCTAACATTATTTGGCATTTTCCTAGCACTTTCTAGGTGCCTGAACCTTCTTTCCTTTCTCCAGGAGAGAGTCTAGAACAGAGATTCCTGGCTAGCTTTCTGGAGCACAGCTCTGGGCCCTCGGTGGGAGTTGTGCCCCTCGGTGCTGCTGTGAGGTTTGTTTGTACAGACCAGGAACTAGGAGCCCCCATCCGTACCCTGTCTCCCCATCGACCTGCCTCAGTAGGAGCACGTCAGGAGCTTTTTAGGGGATGAATGGATAGATTCTGCATTATCTTCTCCTGGTTCTTGCAGTGCTTCATGTGCTTTTGGCACGGGAAGTTTTTTATATTATTAATAGTATTTGTTTCTTATTCTGAGGAGTTGAGAAAGGAGGGTTGGGAATCCCCAGCCATGTCCAGGTCTGGGGTGGGGGTAGGGGTTGAGGACAGTGGCCAAGTGAGGCTTCAGGGTCTTGGGCTGGGCAGGGCTGTTCCCTGCTGGATGCTCAGGGTGGTCGCAGGTCCCCCTGCCAAGTTCAGCTCTCTCCCTTTGCTTTGCTTTTCTGGTCCTGGCCCAGGGCCCAGAGCCTAGATCCATGCCTCCTTATCGGTATGAACTTGGCCAAGTGGCTTTCCTGCTCTGTCCCAGTTTCCCTTCTGAAAAGGCAGGTGCTGAGTTAGATGTGCTCTCTGCCCAGGGCCTCGCGGCTCCCGTCATATGATCCAGCGAGCGAGCTCACCTGGGACAGCACACGTATTTTCCACTCTCTGCTCCCTCCTCCCCTCAATAAGAGGACAGGCCAACAAGGCAAGCTGGTCTTGTTTTGTCTTCTTAGGGGAGACTTTGAGTCAAACCGGCTTGATTTTGCACTCCTTTCTGGCCAGTTCAATGCGCATCTCGAGTATATATCATTGACATGGCGCCTTCCTATAGCATCGCTGTTCTAGAGCCAGAGGGGACTTGCTCAGGTCACGCAGTGAGTGGCAGGACCAAGCCAGAGACCCGGGTGTCCTGGTTTCTGGGCCAAGGTACTTTTCTCCATCCTGCTCCTTTGAGAGCAAACAGCAGTTATGCAGTGGATGTGGAGTATCATGACAACATACCGCAGAGGGTTCCTCCTGCTTATCTGCCACCCCCTTTTTCAGGCCTTGTCTTCCAGGGGAGTGGATGGGGGATGTCCTTCTGACACCTGGAGCTGATCACTGCACTTCTTGTTTCCAGGGCCCACCTTGGCTTCAGCTGTGTTTTCTGAAGTGTGTTCTGCACGGTGGAACTGGTTATCAATTGAGCCAGGGCTTCCATTGCCAAAGACAAACATGTAAGAAGTGCCTTGTTAAGCCACGTTCAACAGGCTGCTTTCCTGAAGATCTGCTTTCGGAGAACTTTTAAGACGCTGATGTGCATTATGCATTTTCTAAGAGGGGAGAATTAAAATGCACAGAGTGGGAATTTGCTCTAAGGAAGCAGGAGAGCCATGCAGCTAGGCCTTGAGCAGGAAGTGAAACCCAGGACAGGAAAGGCGGTTTGTGAAATTCTCTGTCTCCGTTTTTGTTTTTGTTGTGCATTTTCAATCTCCGCCCTCTCTTCATACATACATCCTACTTTATTAAATTTCGTTTTCCTTCTCTCCACCCTCACCCGCTGACGTTTTGCTTTTTAATGTGGTGAAACACACATGATATCAAATACCCATCTGAATTATTTTTAAGTGTACAATTCAGGGGCCTACAGTACATTCACGTTGGGTAACATCACCATCCTCCATTGTAAGAAGGACAACTTCTGTCCCTATTAAAACCAAAACTCTGTCCCTATTAAACAACCATCCCCCTTCCTCCTCCCTTCAGCCCTGGGCAACCACTGTCTACTTTCTGTCTCTATGACTCTGACTACGCTACGTACCCATATAAGTGGAATCCTACAGGATTTGTCCTTTTGTCTCCGGCGTATTTCACTTACCATCCATGCCCTCGAGGTTTATCCACGTTGCAGCATGTGTCAGAATGGCCTTCCTTCTTAAGGCTGCACAGTGTTCCATTGTACAGATATGCTACCTTTTGCTTGTTTATTCCTTGAACACTTGGGTTGTTTCCACCTACCCCTGACTTTTTCTTCTCTGGTCCACAAGAAGATAGAAAATGCCCAGCTCTGTGGTACATTTCACAGGCAGAGTCACTCAAAAGGAAAAAGAAACTAAACGAACCGATTATCTTCTTTCAGGTGCTAGCCTTTTCTGCCTCCCTTCTTACCTGCCTGCCTCCGGCGTCTCTCACCTTTCTTCTCAGGGAGCTGCCATGACTGTAACGGTGGAGCTTGGTCACTCCTCGTCTTTCCTCTGAGCTTTGGAACCCTGGGATGTCCGTGTCATTCTGCCCTTAACTCACACTTTCCTTGTTTCCCCATCAACTTATCCTCTGTGTTCTGGTACCTGACCCCGAGGGAGTGCTCCCTGCAGGCAGGTTGAAGAATCAAGGTACGTCAGGACTAAAGAGGCCCTGGCCCCAAACCTGGCCACCGTAGCCTTGACTGGCTCCTCTGCGCTTATGGGCCACTTCCCTCTGTTCCAGGTATGTAGGTATGTGTCATTAAAAACGACCACCCCCCTGAGGACAGAGAAGTCCACTGAGTGTGCAAAGGTATCCAGTTGTCCTCCTCTTTCCCGTAAGAGGAAGAGCTGTGTGGGCTCAGTAATATTTACTCCTCCCACTGCCTCACACCTCCTTTGAAAAAGAGGAGGTGAGAAGGCAATCCGAAATTTCCCTTGGAAGTCTACGTGAGCAGCTTTGTAAGGGAGAGACCCTCCTAAGGCCTTCACGCACAGAAAGGGTGGGTAGGAGAGGGGACGGTCTTTGTTGACTGCCCATCCATACCAGGTATTTCCCACTGTTATTTCAGCCAGCCAACGTGCTCTGGGGGGATTATTTCATGCCCCCAAATTAAGGAACCTGCTCAAAATCCCAGAGCTAGAATTCAGACGGGTGGCATTGGCTTGGCTGGCCTTGGTACCCCAGTGTTTCCTGTCTCTACCTCCTTGGCACACACTGTCCTCCCCAAAGCACCCCCTCTCCATCACATAACCAGAGATGACTCCCTTCCTGCCAAGGTTGGATGGAGGTTGTTAGTAGAAAGTGTTAGTAGAAACGAGTGGAAGGGGCCTTTATTTAGTGGTTCTCCACACTGAGTGAGGTGAAGTCTGGCAAGTCCAAAATCTGCAGGGCAGGCTGGCTGAAGACCCAGGAAACAGTGGACATTGCAGTTCAAGTCCAAAGACTGTCTAGAGGAAGAATACTTTCTTCCTTGGGGGACGTCAGTATTTTTCTCTTCAGGCCTTCAACTGATTAGACGAGGCCCACCCACTAGGGAGGGTAATATGCTTTCCTTAAATTCTACTGATTTAAATGGTAATCTCATCTAAAAAATATATACCTTCACAGCAACACCTAGACTAGTGTTTGATCGTATCTGGTACCAGCATGGCCTCACTAGGTTGACACATAAGATTAACTGTCACACCTACGCACGCAAGTGCCTGGTTATCCTGATGGCATTAACAGAGATGGGGAAAAGCAGGGTCTCTGCCTCAGGAGGCAAGACTGTATATATGAAGAAATTAAGGACAAGACCATTCATATTTAAGGGCTATCTGGTAATGATGAAATGTAAAATGTACTTAGAGGAAATGAGAGAGAGGTGAAGGCTGGAGGGGTTCTAGGTGCTTTCACTGCAAACCTTTTTGCTGCACAACTAATTGTTCATCAGACAATTTTAGGGTAAAAAGACAAAGTAGCTAGTTGATAGTCTGCTTTACATTTGGCGGCCTTCATGTATTTAAGCTAGTTGTTAGTTTGGTTTCATTTCTCCATTGATAAAATTCTCATAGAACTCCTATTTCTATGTGATATAAATCTCAGCACTCACGATGGTCATACAGAGTGATGAGTAGATGTGGTTCTCTTAAAATACTGGGTGATAGAAACTGCGGGTAAAGCAGATTGCAAAGCTACGTGGAAAGCCAGATTGCATCCTGTGCTAGAAAATGATCACGTGTCAGTTTGCAAATCCTTTGGGGATCACAGTGCTCCCTCCCACCTGTCAACACCAAAAGTTTACCAAGCTATGCAAATATGAAAGAGGTCGCTACTCATTCACAACGGTCTCTGAGAGCGTTATTGATTCTTTAGTTGGAAACTGATACCTCTCTTAATGAAGGAAGACATTGTAACGGAAAAGAAAAAGTATGATGCCAAGTGAGGAAACACAAGTAACTAAATGTATCACACTAAAGACTTGCAAGACGATGTCTTTCCCCTTTTCACAAGAAGTCTTTTTAATGTTTCATGTTTCATTATGCCCTTCTTAATGTCCGTCTTTATTTTTCTTTGTTACTTTATCTTTGACAGCAAAATTGCCTTATGGCCAATTAGTTGTGCAGTGAAAATGCTTGTGGCAAAGTTATTTATAGCCAAATAAGCTTATGGCAGAAATTCTGGACCTGGGCTCAAGGATTCTGGGGAAATTTCATGGTAGGGGTTGAACAGGAGCTTTCAGAACATGAAAGTTGCAGGTAAGTGAGGACACAGAAGACAGTAGAACCAGAGCGGGAACCAGGGTAATAATAATACTTTGGACTACATCTGGGTGTTTATTGAGGGTTTTCACACGCATTGCTTCGTTTGATGAAAACCCTGCTCATGAAAACCCTGTGGGTTTTTTGTTTTGTTTTTGAATGGAGGATCCTCAGGCCAAGAGTGGTTAAGGGATTTGTCAGAGGTCACACAGCTTGCTAGGGCCACAGCAGGTCTTCCCACTCCAAATCCTGCCTCCCCTCCTTTCCCCCCTTTGCTGGGTGTAATGACATCCATGTGAATGTGTGTGTGTCGGGGTGGGAGGTGGGGGGAGGAACGAGTACTCCAGGAAAGAAAGAATCCATGCTTTCTTCCCCAGGAAATTTTGTGAAACGATGAAAATGGACTGTTTTTCTCTCACTCTCGCTGGGTCTTCCCTTTCCACCATCCTCATTAATGCCCACGCTTTTCTTGTTTTCTCACCCTCCCTCAGACACGAATGCAGAGTTTGAATCCAGATCCCAAAGCCCAGTACTCAAGCGTCTATGGAGCCCTCAGGAAAATCATGCGGACTGAAGGCTTCTGGAGGCCCTTGCGAGGTCTAAACGTGATGATGATGGGCGCAGGGCCGGCCCACGCCATGTATTTTGCCTGCTACGAAAACATGAAAAGAACTTTAAATGCCGTTTTCCACCACCAAGGAAACAGCCATCTAGCCAACGGTATTTGAAAGCATTTGTCTGGAGTTAGAAAGTTCTGTCCTTCAACAGACCCTTCCCTAGGGTTCTTCTCCCTGTGACCCAGCAGCCTGACGTCTCGTCTCCGCCACGCTTGCTTATGAATAAAGAAGTCTAGAGTCGTGTGTGTGCACACACACCCAAACACACGCACACACACATGCTTTTTTCCATACCCCTCCTTCGCTTTCTGAAGCCTGGGGGAAAATCGGTGACAGAGGTGTTTCAGTTTTCATTGTTGTGTGGGTTTTCGTTTCGTGTTTTTTTTTGTTTTTTTTTTTTAAACATTCAAAAGCCATTAATGATCAGATCTAGGAAAACAGTAGCCTTGACTAGGAACAAAACTTTTGAATGCTGGATTCCAAAAACAAACAAAAAAATGTTATCTGGACAGCTTCTTTGAGACTATTTAAAAACTGGTTCAACAGGTCTCTACAACGTCAAGATGTAAACTAAGCTTTAAAAGGTCAAGAAGTTTTATGGCTGACAAAGGATTTGCTCCAGCGCAGACGACCTTTCCCACTTTAAGCTTCTGGGGATTGGGGGATTTCACCCCCATTCTTTTCCGTTTGTCTGAGTTGCATCTCTGCGATCAAGGGCTGAAATAGTTTTGTTGTTTTGAGGGAGTGGGATGGGGGCTTGAGTTTGGCGGGCAGCTCTTCCATAGACATGTCTTACTGGGCCCGGCTGAGCGGTTAATGTTCGCCTCTTCTGTGGGTTTGGCTTTTGTTGGTTTTTGTTTGGGTATGGAATGGGACTATGGCTAGCAGCCTCCGGTGTACTTATTTTAACAAAATTAATTGTTCAACAATGGCGAGAGGTAGACGTGACCAGCAACAACTTTCTTCCCTTCTCTTTTTGTGCTGCTCAGAACCAAAAAGCAGCTCTTCCATCAGCAAACCTTGGTAATAATAACTGCACCTGGCTGGTTTGCAGACATTTGTTTTGCTTTTTAAAAATTGGCTGTTAATTGCATTTATTGAGATGGTCACAGAGAGCTCTGCTCTGAGGCCACCCCCGCGTCCATAACCCTCCTTTTGCTGAAACTGCCTTATGTGAGGATTTAGCTCCTTGGTCACTAAGCCCCTTGACGGCGGTTTGATGGAACCCAGGTTATGCCACGTTCTGCCCAGTGCTGTTACTGCTGCACTGTGACGTGTGCTGTGGTTGCACTTTGACCTTTCTGGGGATAATCAGAGGTGTGTGTGAGGAGGGAGGAGGGTGTATATGCATATCTGAAGCCTTATCCCGGTATCCCTCATTCCTCCCACCTTCCAGCGGTAATTTTAATTACTGGCATGTTACCCGCAAGAGGCAGGAAGCCCAAAGCCCAAAGCAAAATTCTAGGCCTGAATCAGGCTTTTGATGCTCCTGGTTCTTGAAGCCAGATGAGACCCTGGATGGGATCAGCCACCTCAGAGACAAGTCATAACTTTCCAAATTAACCCTGAAAATCTACCACGTGCAGATCTTCCTGATGTCCTCTTCCCATGCCCGTGTTGTTAAAAAATGCCTAGATTTTATTAAGGAATTTTCTTAGATTTCTCTTCTGGCATTTTCTCTCTCTGAGAAGTATACATGGGCTACTCCCAGTAGAAGGGGCAGAGTGAGTTTATCTATAGACAGAGATGAGCGAGAATTAAAACCTAAACAGTTGAAAAAGCCACAAAGCGTGGTTTCTGAGGACCACCCAGCGTTAGCAGGTATAGCCTGTTCCCGGGGTTGACTACAAGAAAGAAAATGAGGGTTCTGCAAGATGAAAATGTGGGTGTCTGTGCCTATGTCACTTTCCCCACTTTTATCCAGTATTTCCATGATTACTTTAGGGTTTTAAGAGTCAGTGCTCATCTGGGTGGAGTTGATAGTGACTTTTGCTTCTTAGAAAGCTGTGCTCAGGGTTCCGTCTGATTTTAGGTTCCAGAAACTTCCTCAGAACACCTGGTCCCAGAGGGTAATTTTCTGGAGTTTGTTTTGCAGGGATAGCTGGGAGTATGGCCACACTGCTCCACGATGCAGTAATGAATCCAGCAGAAGGTAATGTTTCACGGTCCCAGGGAGTGGCAGCCGGGAATGCCAAAGGGGCTGGAAAAAAAGGTGTTGGGGGAGGGATATAGAAGGTTGGGCAAGAGGACTCCTGGCCCCCAGGCAGAATAAGCAGGAGAATTCTTTATCACGTTATTAAAGGCCTTGAGAAGGGACATAAGCATTTGACCTTTTAGTATTCCTGTTCTTTTAAACGGAGTTACTCAGAATGTGACCTGGGGACTAGCAGCCACCAGCATCTCCTGGGGACATGAGAAATGCTTTCTTAGGTCCCAGCCCGGGCCCACTAAATCAACATCTTGGGGTAAGAACGGGGAATCTATTTTAACAGCTCTACTGGCCATTCTTGTGCATGCTTTTGCACTGTAAAATCTGTGCGCACACACACACACAACCTCTGGCCCTTGTGCACTTATCAACCCTAGACAAATTTAGGGGGAAACCCATCAAAGGCCTTTCATGAGGGCTTATAATTTTCAATTTGCTTTTTAAAAAGAAATTTGAAATTATTATGGAAATTTCAAACATTTGCAAATGTAGAGACAAGAATATTACGAACCCTCATGTATGCATCATTACTGCACAAATGAACATTTGTCCGAATGTTCGAGAACAGTTGTCAACTGTGGAGACTTGAGTTCTGTCAGCATTTTCTGTGTCCTATTGTCCTTAGCCGACTGGGTCTAAATAGCGAGGAGTTCTGGGACCTCGTACTGGGCCTGCTTTCAGCTGGGTTAGTCTCTGAGAGATGAGGGACTCCCTCTATCTTTCTCCCCCATCTGAAAATGGTCTCTTGCCAGAAGGGAAAATCAGAGGTAACATTTTAAGTCTAGTCTCATAAGTTTGTCTGTTTTTGTCTTTTATGGTTAAATTTGCTGATTTGCTCTCAGCTGGCTCCCATGCTCTAGCAGAGGTGGGCACTGGTTCTGTCCTGCAGCAACCCAAGGGGTCAGATTGGGAGTGGGGCTTCACTTTTTGTGTGTTCAAGGCAATTCACACAGGGTTAGTGACCAGTTAGCCCGGAGGAGGGCTAACCAGGCAAGAATTTTGGTTTTATTTTTTAAAGGAGAAAAAAAAAATGAGGTTCAGCTTCCCCTTCTCCTTGAGGTTATATTGATTTCAGGACTTGATCTCTTGAAAAGCGAAGAAAAGTGCACTGTATGAGTTCATTTTGGCCAGGTGTGGGGCTGATCACAAATCTAAGCCTAAGGGACCACAGTTGGCCCTCATGTGCCTCATGTCCTTGGAACCAACCACCAGTTCCTTTTGTATTAAAGCCAGGGTCTTCATTGGAGGTTGTCATGGAACTTGGGCTGACATAATTCTAGTGTCTCTTCCAAGAGCACTGTGACACAGAAGCTAATGACACTTTCAGAGGTACAGACCACAGAAGAAAAGACGGGGCACGAGTCCGGGAGACGTGTTCGGACGGAGGAAGGCAGAGGGGTCCGGGCAGGATTTATATTTGTGGCAGATGCAATTCCCCCAGGTAGCCAGGATCTGGGGGTCAGGTTAGGGAATCCAGTTCGAAGTGGATTCAGGCCAGAGAAAGTTCAGGAAATAGCCACCTTCCTGGCACTGGGTTGGGATTGCCTGGAGCTGGCCCTCTGTGGTCTCAGGCTGGGGCTGTGTGTGTGCTAGGTCTCCGTGACCTGTTACCAGCATGTCTAAACTTGCTTGTTTCTCTTTATGGCTTGGCTTCCCATTTCACTCCGACCTGGGGTGGGGCCAAACCAACCAACTGCCCACTGACTGATTGCCCGTCCATTGTGCCCTGCGGCCCCGACGACAGTTGTGAAGCAGCGCATGCAGATGTACAACTCGCCCCACCGGTCGGCCCTCAGCTGCATCCGGACAGTTTGGAGGACTGAGGGCTTGCGGGCCTTCTACCGGAGTTACACCACGCAGCTGACCATGAACATTCCCTTCCAGTCCATCCACTTCATCACCTATGAGTTCCTGCAGGAGCATGTCAACCCTCACCGGGGCTACAACCCACGGTCCCATATCATCTCAGGAGGGCTGGCCGGGGCCCTCGCCGCGGCCGCCACCACCCCCTTGGACGTGTGTAAGACCCTCCTCAACACTCAGGAGAACATGGCCCTCAACTTGGCCAACATCAGTGGCCGGCTGTCAGGCATGGCCAACGCTTTCCGGACGGTGTACCAGCTCAACGGCCTGCCTGGCTACTTCAAAGGCATGCAGGCCCGTGTCCTCTACCAGATGCCTTCCACTGCCATTTCCTGGTCCGTCTATGAGTTTTTCAAGTACTTCCTCACCAAGCACAAGCTGGAGAATCGAACTCCATACTGAAGGAACAGGCGGTGCGCAGTGATTCCAGAATCTTTTATTTTTAAAAGGCTTTCCCTACCTGCTGCCATTCCCTTGCCCTCACACCAAGATCAGTTTTGCAGGGTGTTTGCAGGGTGGGCCTACCGCTCCCTGACACCTTACAGAAAGGAGAGGATGGGACAGCCGCTTACCAAGAGGCCGTCCGCAGGCACATCCAAGGTGGTGGTAGGTAGGGAAGGACTTTGGAAGGGGAGCAAGAAATTGCTTTTTCTCTTCCTCCCCTAAGAGGAAGGTAGCTTTTCTGCTTACCTTGGCAGGCTCTTCCCCTAGAATTGTAGATCTCACAGGTGGGAAGAAAATGTGCAGTGAGTGAAACCATTAAAGCAAAAAAACAAAAACAAAAAAAGGATATAAAAGTTCCGTACATGATATAAAAGGGATGGATAATGTTTATCCTTTATTTTTCTATGTAGAGGTTTTTGGATTTGTGTGTGTGTCCGTGTGTGTGTATGAATCAGTGTGACAGCTGGGACTACAAAGCTGTGTTGTTTTTTTTAATAGAGGGCTGAATGCTTCCGTTTGGGTTAAGTAAAAGGCACCAAAGTAATAAATTGCTGGATCTGACCTAAAATTATGTTGAGCCCCCAGATGGGAAGTTTCACTTGAATGTAAAATAATAAACATAAGTTTATATTTTGAATTTCTCTTTTCATGGGGAAAAAAAATGTACACTGAAATAATCAAAGTAATATGTATCTTCCAGCTACTTTTTGCTTTTCTTTTATTCAATCAGCCACCTTCATGTGCCTTTTCCCTTTGTCTCTCCTTGAAATTCCAGGACCAAAGACCTGGTTCTGGGACATCTTCTTCTGCTGTTTGCATGCGCACATTCTGGTTGACAGGGTCACTCACACTGGAGGGCAGTGGCCCCAGGTGAAGTAGGATGACGAGTCTTACACCTGCTGAGACCATCTCCTTCCCTGGTTGTGAGTGACACAAATGTTCATTCCCCTTCCTTGGCCAACACTTAGAAGCCCTTGAAATGCCAACATCTGGCTACTTATTGGGCAGGCCGTGGGGGTAAACCCTACCATTACGCTAGGACTTCTTTCTGCATCTGTCTTTTAACTTAGGCCCTTCAGGTATTCTGTTCTGTGTGTGTTTGACTAAATCTCCTGTTTCCCTGTGCAGTTTTAGGCATTTTCAAAAACAGCAAGTGTATCTATGACATTTGTCTGTTCTCCCCCGCCCTGTCACAGAGCCTCTCACTGCACAGAGACAGAAGCCAGGCCCTCTAGTCGGCGCCCTGCAGCTGGACCCTCCTGCATGAATTAGGACACTTCTGGAGCCATTTTCAGCCTCACTAGGTCCACGACAACTGAGAACATAAGGCCTCACTGCCTTGAATTCTGAAATGGTGCATCTGGGCCAGATTGTCACTAAGAGAAAATAAATGCGAGCCTAATTCCCTCCAGCCACACCTTTCCATTGGCTGCCAGACCTCTCACCACAGGAAGACCAATGGCTTCAGTTTCCTTTCAAGAGCCTGTCTCTTAACATGAGCAGGAAGCATGTGTGGACCTTCATTCCTGCAGGCTGGTCCCAACCTTCACCCTTTGCTCTTCACACTTCACCTCAGGCACAATCAGTGTCCAGGATCTCACTGAGGCTCAGACCTGGGCTCCCGTAACTTCCTGGGAAGAATTCAGGTGGTACTGGGACATTCTCCACCTTGGGACCCGGCACACAGTGCCTCTGCTAGTCTCAGGTCAGGGACAGGCGAGTGTCATGGGCAGCTCCCACATGTGCCCAAGCAGGGCCTTGCTTCTGGGCTGGAGGGCTTGGCTGCTGGCCTGTCCCACCTCAGGGTTAACCCCCCCACTCCCCCCAGTGCAAGCCAGTTGCAGCAAGCATCTGTTCCACTCGGGATACAAAAGCCCCTGGAGACCACGCTGCTGTGAGAAGTGTTTACCTGTCTCTAAACATGTCCTATGTTAGTGTTAACTTATGCGGATGGACAAACTCGATCGAATTCTAAAATAATTATCCAATCACCCCTTTCGTCCACTTACTATTTGCCACACTGCTGCAAAGTATTCTTTATTTCTTATAGGATTTTATTTTCGATATTATTCTGAAAAGAAGCTGTTCACTTCTCTGGGAAACCTCCTTTGGGTGGGGAGATGCAAGAAGCAGAGGTAAGGAGTGGATTTCAGAGCGCTGCGGGCTCAGAGTCGGTCGGGAGGTCTGATCCTGGCTCTCCTCTCTCTGTGCAGATGCATTGGCTGGGAAATGGGGGTGACACCACATGTCCTGCCTTCCTCACTGGGTCTTCCTGAGGCTGAATAAGCACTAAACAAATATAAGTGATCATTAATTTTGTGAGAATCTTCCCCACTCGTCCTGAGCTCCAAAGTTTGTACTATTGCCCCGTACAGACTGCAATCCAGTGGTTGATTGTGACTTGGACATTGTGAAGTACTAAGTGGGAAAATGTTCTCCTCTACCCTCTACCCGCAGTGATGACCAAATTAATATTATGTACTGGGTCATTAGTGTCTTGGGAGTGACATGTGCAGCCAGGCAATGCCACTTGAGTACAAGTACTCAATAACTGTGTGTGTGTGTGTGTGTGTGTACTCTTCTGCTCATACCATGATATGAGATTCAACCACTTGTAGATCAGAGTTTTATTTGCAAATAAAATATTGATTTAAAAAATGGGTAAACGTTCAATCCATGACTATGTTTTTAAAAGTTTGGATTGAGTCTAGCCATTTTCTGGCCGACGTCCATTTGTATGCTTTCTGTTTCTGTTTCTTTTCTTCCTTCCTTTCTTTCTTTTTTCTTAAATGCTGATGTCTTATACCAAGCACTGTCCTCCAAAGTCCCCCTAAGGCTGCATCTGCAACACATTGTTAGGCCAGTGAGGTCTTATTTAACTTTATTTAAAGATGATTGTGCCTGTTAAATGCGAAGGTACTGCTGCTTCCTACCTGCTAGACCCACAGTGTGTGTTATACGGGGAGTGTTGTTTCTTGAATGCCTGTAGTAAATATCATTCTGCCTCTCAATTGTTGGCAGTTCTTTGAAGGGGAGAGCTATGTGTTTTACGTGGGACTAGTTCTGCTATGCTGCTACAGTTTTCACACTGGAGCTAGAGAAAATAATAAAGCCTTGCTCTCTGAAGTGTTGGGGGCTAAGTGGTGCGACTGTTGAAATAAGAGGAGAGTGGGTGGAGAAAAGAAACTAATTCTGGGGCTTGTGCCTATTCCAGGCCCATGCAGGAAGGACCAGGATCTATGGCAGCGATAGAAAGTACCCTTTCAGCCAGCCCTCTTATCACAATGGAAACAGATCACCACCACAGCCAGCCTAGAGGGGTCACATTGTGCCAGGGCAGTGCCTGGGGGCCTCCTGTGGCATTGTCCACCACGCTGGGGAAGGTGGCAGCTGTTCTTTCCTAGTATGGGAGTGAGAGTGTGACAGACTGCGAATACATGGTGTGCCCAGCCCTGGCCTGTGGTACGCTCGTGCCTGTTTCTCTCACACACACTAATTAACCCCTTTGTGGCGGTGCCGTCAGAGTCCTCTCCATGGAAGGTTCTGAGAGTGACCAGAAGCCATACATGCTTCCTATAGGCCACAGCGCAAGCCAGAGGACAAAACCTTTTCTGGAGCTGGGAGTGGGTGTGTGGGGGGGGCAGGTCTCAGGCCTCTTTGAGAAGCCAGGGGCGACTCGACTCCTCACACAGTTTTGGAGGTTAGAGCATCTACTTTCGCTGAAGGCTGTAGCGACGGTGGAGAGGCAGAACTGAGGTCAGGCCTGAGAACCAGCCACGGGCAAGGATGCCAGGGGGTGGAAAGGAGGTGCTGATGAGAGGGTGAAGTAGGCCGGAGTTAACGCTTTCTGTTTAGTGATTTGAACAAAGGCCAGTGTTGTGTTTCTCAAAGCTGACTTGTGGATTGGAGTTGCTTCCACCCTGGGGTAGGTGGCAGGTATGGGAAGACCTGCTTTCACTCCATGTGTATCCGTTCAGCCCCCATGAAGTCAATCTGCCAACAAATCTGGAGTGCCTTCCATGAGCAGAGCACCGTGCCTGGTATAACGTGGTTCCAGCCCTTTCAGGCCTTACAGCCTAATAGAAGAACATAAGAGAAGACGTGGACTTCTGTAACGCAGTCAAATCTAGACCTACCAAGATGGTAGTGGAGGTCCCCATGGAGGTAAAACAGTAACGTGATATCATTAGCCAAGCTCCGTGAGACACTTGTCCATCTCATTCATGGGTCTGTCCCCGCCAGTGGTGTGCTGGAGTGGCCTCTGCACAGCTTCCAGGAGCTGATTGTCTGCATTTGTCCCCTGCTTTGCATTCAGTAAAGTCATATTGCGAGCTTGAAGTTAGCAAACATAGGAATCTGCACCACAGAGATAGACAGGTGCTAAACTCTTGTTAGCACTAGCCCTGGTTAGTGCTAGCTCTTTTTGAAGCCCAGTGTTACATAGAAGAGAGAGACCCAATCACTGGGAGGGAGTGGAGATGCTCTAATCAGGGAAATAAATACGGCTTACAGGAAAAGAGAGAGTTGTCTTTTTGATAAGCTGCAAATAAGAGCCTTGCCTGCCATCATAAGGCAGTTGACCTTTAATTGGTAGGTAACGGGGAGTCATTAAGGGTCTCTGAGCAGATTGATACTGTGATCGGAGCTCAGCTTTAGGAAGAGTCGTCCAGTAGAAGTGGACAGGACAGAGTGGAGAAGGAATACCGAGGAGGCTAGGAGATGATTGGTTTGATGTCACAGTGAAACTGTCCAAAAGAAGGATGACTAAGGGAAAGGCAAAGGAGACTGGAACAGAATAAGTACAACCGATGAGTGTAGAAGTGGAATCAACTGGGACTTGAGGGTGAGTTAATGCATGAGTTCTGGGCAGGATCACAACAGGTTGTCTGGGAGAAGTGGCAGTGTCAGGAGGAAGACCTGGCTAGGAAGAATAACAGGGTGGCAGAGAAGCAGTGCCTTGTCTCTAAATCTAATGGAGTCCCCTTAGTCCTCATTCTCCTTGGGCATGTACAACATTGGAGCTCTGAGCTCTCAGCGAACAGCTCCCTCTTTAGCTCCCTTTTCTTGGTTCCCATTTTCCTGCCCTCCTTCAGGCTGCCCACGTTGACTCCCGTCTTTGTCCTGGCTTAAAATGTGTATACATTTTTTTGGCACCCTCTGTGTATAGTAAATTTTCAGGGAGTGTCAGTCCTTTGACTTCGTTCTAGCCCTTCAACATTGAGTTAGTTATTCCGGGTCTTTTATCTCTCCATATAAACTTTAGAATCAGTTTGTCAATATCTACCAAATAGTTTTTTGGGATTTCAATTGGAACTGTATTGCATCTATAGACCAAGTTGGGAAGAACTGACAGCTTGACAATATTGAGTCTTCCTATACATGAACATGGAATATCCGATTTATTTGATTTTTGTTTGATTTCTTTTATCAGTTTTGTAGTTTTCTTCATATAGATCTTCTATATATTGTGTTAGATTTATACCTAAGTATTTCATATTTTGGGGTGCCAATGTAAATGGTATGTATTTTTTATTTCAAATCCCACTTATTCATTGCTGGTTATAGGAAAATGATTGACTTTTGTATATTAACCTTATATTCTGAAACCCTGCTATAATCACTTACTAGTTCCAAGACGGGTTTTTCGTTGATTTGGGGGAGGTTTTTTTTACATAACAATCGTTTCATCTGTGAACAAAGGCAGTTTTATTTCTGACGTCCAATCAGTATAATTTTTATTTCTTTTTCTTAATGCATTAGCTAGTATTTCCAGCATGATGTTGGAAAGGAGTGGTTATAGGGGACGGGACATCTTTGCCTTGATTCTGATTACATTGGGAAAGCTTTGAGTTTCTAACCGTTAAGTATGATGTTAACTGTAGGGTTTTTTGGTAGATATTCTTTATCAAGTTGAGGAAGTTCTCGTCTAGTCCTTGTTTACTGAGAGTTTTAATCATGAATGGATGTTGAATTATGTCAAATGCTTTTTCTGCATCTATTTATTTTAATTTTTCAATTACAGTTGACATATAATATTAGCTTCAGATGTACAACATAGTGATTAGACATTTATATAACTTATGAAGTGACCACCCATTAGATAAATCTAATACTCATCTGACACCATACATAATTATTACAATATTATTGGCTATATTCCCTGTGCTATATCTCCGTGACTATTTTGTAACTACCAATTTGTACTTCTTAATCCTATCCCCCTTTTTTTTACCCATCTCCCCAAACTCCTTCATATCTGGCAACCATAAAAATGTTCTCTCTATCTATGTTTATTTCTGTTTTGTTTGTTTATTTTATTTTCTATTTTAGATTCCTCATATAAGTGAAACCATATGGCATTTGTTTTTCTATGTCTGACTTACTCCACCTCTAGGTCCATCCATGTTGTTGCAGATGGCAAGATTTAATTCTTTTTTTATGGCTGAGTAATATTCCATTGTATGTATATATGTACCACTTCTTTATCCATTTATCTATTGATTGACACTTAGGTTGCTTCCATATCTTGGCTATTGTAAATAATGTTGCAGTGAACATATGGAGGTATTTGTCTTTTCAAATTAGTGTTGTGTTTTGGGTTTCTTTGGATAAAGAGAAATTGCTGGATCCTTCTTGGTCTCTTGTAGCCTTTGTTTTAAAGTCTGTTTAGTCTGGTATAAGTATTGCTACGCCATCTTTTTTTTTTTTTTTTTTTTTTGCTTTTGCATGAAATCTCTTTTTCCACCCTGTTACTTTCAGTCTGTGTGTGTCTTTCAATCTGAAGTGAGTCTCTTGTAGGCAGGATATGTAAGGGTCTTGTTTTCTTATCCATTCAGCCACACTATGTCTTTTGATTAGAGCATTTAATCCATAGACATTTAAAGTAATTGTTGATAGATATGTAGTTGTTGCCATTTTATTATTCATATTTTTGATCTTTTATCTTTTATTTCCCCTTCTTGAAGTCTCTCAAACATTTTTTGTAATACTGGTTTGGTGGTGATGAACTCCTTTAGCTTTCTCTTGTCAGGGAAACTCTATCTGTCCTTCAATTCTAAGTGATAGCTTTGCTGGATAGAGTAATCTTGGTTGTAGGTCCTTGCTTTTCATCACTTTGAGTATTTTGTGCCAATCCCTTCTGGCCTACAAAGTTTCTGTTGAGAAATTAGCTGACAGTCTTATGAGAGCTTTTTTGTAGGTAACTGTTTTCTTCTTGCTGCTTTTAAGATTCTCTCTTTGTCTTTACATTTTGGCACTTTAATTATGATGGGTCTTTGTGTTGGCCTCTTTGGGTTCATCTTGTTTGGGACTCTCTGTGCTTCCAGAGCTTCTATATCTATTTCCTTCGCCAAATTAGGGAAGTTTTCCATAATTATTTCTTCAAATAGGTTTTCAATTGCTTTCTCTCTCTCTCTTCTCCTTCTGGTACACCTATGATTCGAATATTGGTATGCTTGATGATGTCCCAGAGGCCCCTTAAACTATCTTCATTTTTTTGATTTTTTTTTCCTGTTCTGTTTGGGTGTTTTCTGCTACCTTTTCTTTCAAATCACTGATTTGATCCTCTGCTTTATCTAATCTACTATTGATTCCCTCTAATGTATTCTTTTTTTGAGTTATTGTATTCTTCATTTCTGACTGGTTCTTTTTTATTCTTTCTGTTTTTATGTTCCCTATCTCTTTGTTGAAGTTCTACCTGAGATCACTGAGCATCCTTATAACGAGTGTTTTGAACTCTGCCTCTGGTAGATTGTGTCTATTTTGTTTAGTTCTTTTTCTGCAGTTCTGTTCTTTCATTTGGGGCATGTTTCTTTTGTCTCCTCATTTTGGCTGCCTCCCTGTGTTTGAATCTATGTATTAGGTAGATCTATGTCTCCTGGTCTTGGTAGAATGGCCTTGTGTAGTAGGTATCCTGTGGGGCTCACAGGAGTAATCTCCTTGGTCACCTGAGTCAGATGTTCCAGGTATGTCCCCTGTATGACCTATGCATGCCCTCTGGTTATAGTTGAGCCTTGATTGCTGTTTGTGTATCAGTAGGAGGGAATGACCCTCAGGCTGGTTGGTTATGCGGACTGGACGCGGACGCGACTACAGTGGAGGAGCTGTTGTGCAGGGGTTGACCCTATGGAGCAAATTTCGCTTTAGCAGGGCTCTGGTGCCTGTGAAGTCTGGTGAGAGTGTTGTCTGTGGAGATGGTTGGGTGGTGCTCTGGTGTGGTCATGTTGGTTCTGGAGCCTCTTGGGAGGGCCTCTGTTGCAGGCCAACTCAGCTGCTACCCTGCCCAAAGCTATTTGGAATGAGCTACAAAGTGATTTGTAGATGATTGCCACTTGTGCTGGGCTTGGATGTGTCTTGGAGAGACTAAGCAGCAAACTGAGGCCAGCTGCTGTTGGTTCTGGGCTTGGGGCTGCTTAGCAAGAGCCCAGATGATGCTTGTTTGGGGTTTGTGAACCTTTGAGAGATTTTAGGGTGGTCGGTAGCATGAGCCAAGACAGGCCATTTGTATGAAAGGCCACTGGAAGTGGCTTGGATGGGCAGAATTCGCCCACATTAATTTGGATGGGGCAGGGTCTTAGGCAATCACCAGGGTGGATTGAACAGTGTTAGTTAGGTTGATGAAAACTCAGACATGGCACCTGCCTGCATTTGCATGCTGAATGGGGGGAGGGCTCATCAACGGACCAATGACTCTGCTAGCACTTCTCTCTGGGAGATAGCTGCCCCTCTAGCCATGTCCTGAAGCCAGGCAATTCAGTTTCTCCTCATATGTCCCTGGTGCTTTTCAAGCTGTGCCCCAGTGCTGGAACTCAGAGCAAGTGAATCCATCAGCAAGTAAGTTCACGCACCAGCCCTTTAATAGAATAACCTGGGATTCTAGCAGCTTTCAGTCTCACTCAGCCACAATCTCCACTGGTTTTTACAGCCAGAAGTTGTGGGGAATTCTCTTCCTGGCACTGGAACTCTGGCCTGGAGAGCCTGGTGTGGGGTTGGCTCCTCAGGGGGGACCTCCAAAGCCGAGATATCCCTCCTGGTTTTAGCCACCACATGGGGGTGCAGGACCAGCCAGTTCCATGTTTCTACCATTTCTACTAGTCTGATGTGGCTTCTTTTGTATGTCCTTAGTTATAGGACTTTCGTTCAGCTAGACTTCAGCTGATTCTCAATGATGGTTGTTCTGTAGTTTAGTTGTAAATTTGACGTGGTTGTGGGATGAGGCAAGCACAGCATTTACCTACTCCGCCATATTGACTGGAACTCTAAAAGTTGTAGAGGCTAGATGTTCATGATGAAGGTGTCTGGTGAGAGCTCTCTTCCTGGCTTGTAGTCAGTTTCTTTCTTGCTGTGTGCTGGGGGCAGGGGTTTCTGCATTTATTGATATGATCATATGATTGTTCTTTTAGCCTGGTGACATGATAGATTATATTAATTAATTTTCAAATGTTGAACCAGCCTTGCATACCTGTGATAAATCCCAATTGATTGTGATATATAATTCTTTTTATACATTTTTGGATTTGATTTGCTAATATTTTGTTGAGGATTTTTGTATCTGTGTTCTTAAGAGGTCTGTATTTTCTTGTAATGCCTTTGTCTGGTTTTGGTATTAGGGTAACTTTGGCCTCAGAGTGAATTAGGAAGTATTCCCTCTGCTTCTCTATTCTGGAAGATAGGACTGGTATAGAGAACTGGTATCATTTCTTCCTTAAATGTTTGGTAGAATTCACCAATAAACCCATCTAGGCCTACTTCTTTCTTTTTGGAGTGTTATTATTGATTCAAGTTATTTAGTACATACAGGCCTATTGAGATTGTCCATATCTTCTTGTGTGAGTTTTGGCAGATTGTGTCTTTCAAGGAATTGGTCAGTTTCATCTAGGTTATCAAGTTTATGGACATACAATTTTTATAGTAGTCCTTATTATCCTTTTAATGTGCGTGGGACTTGTAGTTATGTCTCCTCTTTCATTTCTGATATTAGTAATTTGTGTCCTCTCTTTTTCTTAGCCTGGCTAGAGGCTTATCAATTTTCAAAGAACTAGCTTTTGGTTTCATTGATTTTCTTTATTGATTTCTGTTTTCAATTTCATTGATTTCTGCTCTAATTTTTGTTATTTTTTTCTTTTTACTTTGGATTTAATTTGCTCTCCTTTTTCTAGTTTCCTAATGTTTTATCTTAGATAACAGATTTTAGGTCTGTCTTGTTTTCTAAAATATGCAGTGAATGCTATAAATTTCCCAGTAAGCACTGCTTTTGGTGCATCCCACAAATTTTGATAAATTGTGTCTTCATTTTCATTTAGTTTAAAATATTTTAAAATTTCTCTTGAGTTTCTTCTTTGGCCTACATGTTATTTAGAAGTGTTTAATTTCCAAGTATATTGTAATTTTCCAGCTATCTTTCTGTTATTGATTTCTAATTTAATTCCATTTTGGTCTGAAAGCAGACATTACATGATTTCTATTCTTTTAATTTTGCTAAAATTCATTTTATGGCTCCAGATATGGTCTATCCTGGGTGAATATTCTATGTGAGCTTGAGAAGAATGTGTATTCTGTTGCTGGATGAAGTAAGTAGTCTAGAGATATCCATTAGATCCAGTTAATTAATGGCACTGTTTAGTTCAACTGTGATTTTCTGCCTGCTGGATCTGATAGAGGGCTGTTGAAGTCTCCAACTATAATAGGGGATTCATCAATCTCTCCTTGCAGTTCTGTCAGTTTTAGTCTTATGTACTTTGATGCTCTATTGTTAGGTGCATACACATTAAGGATTGTTTTTTCTTCTTGGAGAATTGACCCTTTATCATTATGTATACCCTTCTTTTTCCCTGGTAAATTTCCTTGCTCTGAAGTCCACTCTGTCTGAAATAAATATAGCTACTTCCGCTTTCTTTTAATTATTTTTAGCACGGTATATCTTTCTACACCCACTTACTTTTAATCTATTTATATATTTAAATTTCAAGTGGATTTCTTGTAGATAACATATAAGTAGGTCTTGTTATATGGTCTACTCTGAAACTCTGTCTTTTAATTGGTGCATATCTAAGCTTTTTCTAAAAGCATCCAAATATATAATATCTGCAAAAAGGCTTGATTATGTTTATATTGACCTTTTCTATTGAATAACT
Source organism: Rhinolophus hipposideros (assembly GCF_964194185.1). Lineage (NCBI taxonomy): Eukaryota > Metazoa > Chordata > Mammalia > Chiroptera > Rhinolophidae > Rhinolophus > Rhinolophus hipposideros. The sequence goes on along the minus strand of NC_138062.1, from coordinate 42,947,865 downwards.
CTTAGTCTGACGGAAATTCTGAACTTTCCAGTACTGTCAAAATTGGTCACTTACATGCAATGATAAAATATCACAAATTATCAATTGTGTAAAATACAAATAATTTAAAATAATTCACACAATAAAAATTATTTAATTTATAAAATATCACAACATATAAATATAAATTATAAAATATTTTTAAATCACTTCACATAGACAACTTTTATCAAAGCATCCATTCACTTTTCACTGAAGTTTTCTTTGCTCATGAAAGAAAATTGTGTTTCACCAAATATCCTTGAAAATATCTATGATGTCATCTTCACTCTTCAGAGATCAAATTTTTGCTGAAAGTTTGTCAGGGGTTAATCACTGGATTTAGGGTGAGGTGACAGCCAGCCCTATAGATTGGATTGGGGGGCTTTAGGAGGCTGGTAAATGTGTATGTGTGACTTAAGGATTACGTCTGTAAGGACATCATAGGTTATAGCAAAGAAGTGTTTTGAGGGTAAATGTGGAAATACACTGTTCCCACTGGGATGGAGCACCTTGCTTTCGGAATGCAATGTTATATTTGGTTCCCAAAGCAATCAATTATTTTGCCCAGCTAAATCCCTGAATTTCTATTGCTGGCCACAAGATGGCATCTGATTTTCATTAATAGACTAGTCAGACACCTCAACTTTCACCCCTCAAACTGGAAACCTACATCTGTCTCAGCTTCCGGACCCTATTGTATCAGAATTTTTTTTTCTCAAACAGCAGCATTTCTAAAGGAAATTGCATTAACTTGTGCTCGTCTAGGAGCCTTAAACTAAACTTTTTGTATCTGGTATGTCATATCAGTATTAAGGCATGCTTGTGCATTTTTAATTTTTTAAATTGATCATTGTGTTGAATATACTTCATAGTTTGGGAACTTTCCCCATGTATTTCTTTGCCTTACAGTCAGGAGTCGATGCATGAACTATTTTGACATATGCTTATTATGTGCCACACTGTTTTGCTTGTGGGTGGGAGAATGTAAAGGAACCTTACTCAAAAATATAGCTTTCCAGCTGGGTCCATAAAAGTACATGCAAGAAATAACCAGGACGGAAAAACTCACAAAGCAAATTGTCTAAGTTCCAGACCATTATTATGAGTGAAGTCTCTAGATCTATGACGAAAGGGATCAGTCTGATAGGTTTACCATTGTGCTCCTTGCACCTTGCACTGTGTTGGCACCTAGTAGACACTCAAGAAAAGAAATGCTTATGGAATGCATGGGTGAAGGGGTCTAAGAAGTGTTTCACAGAAGAGTCAAGTGAAGCTGACTCTAAAATTATGGGTGCGAGTTAGATGGAGAAAGTCAAGTTGGGAGCGTGTGTTGCAACGTGGGGAGACAGCACTCGCAGGGTGTGGGGAGCAGGCCAGTGGGCGTGAGAAGGAGAGTAGGCAGGCGTGTGCTGGCACAGCCAGCGATCCACCTGTGCAGGGCCCTAAGGGTCGGACCCAGGAGACTGTCCTCTCTACAGGGAGAAGATGAGAACCACTTTAACGAACTGTAAAAACACTAAGTGCATCGCATGGTGGTCAGTGGGGACACCCAAAAAGACGCATGATGCCTCCATGCATAATACTCTAGGGCGATATGGGACAAGTGCCCTTAAGTGGTATAAAACTTGAGCTGGATTTTTTAGAGAAGGAAGCCATCTGTCTGGCGGGGTGCACCAGGGCTTGCTGCAGGGCGAGGTGGCCCCTTAGCCTGGCCTGCTATGATCATGGCTGCTACCTGAATAACTTTTTACAGTTTACCACGTGTCTTTTTCAAATGCTGTTTTCAAATGCCGTTAAACACGCCTCCAGCGTGTTTAATGCTCAGGAGATCCCTGTGATGTCAGCACAGTTACTATTTCTGCTTTACAGATGGGGAGGTTGAGGCTTAGAGAGGTTAAATGACCTGCCCCAAGTCAGTCTGGCGCTATGTCTGATACTGTTTTATTCAAGGATAGGCAGAATGAGGGTCAGCGGAGGATCTAATGGACAAAAGCAAGATTTCCCCACTAGGCTTTCTGATTATTATTGTAGCCCGAAGATGGTGATAGGCGCAGCTGCTGCCTCAGTCTAGTTGCACAGAGAAACACACGTACACTCACTGCAGCAGATCTGGTGACTTGTGTGCATTGCACCAAAAACAGGCAGCCCTTCACTACCACAGGGCTTTCTTTGAAGCTAAAAGTCACTTGGCTCTGTCAAGTGTGACTGAAAGTACACAGGGGATGGGGTGGGGTAGAGGTAGTTAAAGCCTCCAATGGCAACCCTACCCCACGGGGGCAGGACTACATGGCCAGATGCCCCAGCTGCCCCAGCTGCCCCTCTTCAATTAGGACAATGCCCAGGAACATTCTACATGGTTCTTCAGAGGATCTCATTGGATTTGAGGGCCCCTCCCTCCCTCTTCCCCAGAGGAGGTGACACTTCCTGATGGGTGATGCTGGAGAAGGACCTCAGCATGGGAAGCTCATGTCTGTGTGGAGCGGCTTATCCTCTGGATGATCTGAACTTGCCTCCATGTGGTCAGTTCCAGAGCATGCCCTGCCTCTGCGGAGGGCCAGCCCTCAGTTCTAAGTGGTAGGTCTAATGTGGGATGTGGGTAAAATTAACATTTTTGATTTGATGTGGGATGAAGACTTAGGGACTCGGGCCTGTGAAGTTGTTAAACAATTCTGGTCCGATGGCTGGTGCATTCATGGAATCCTCATGGCTGAGCTTGGCTTGGCATGCCAGATGAGCCAGAGTCTGGGGGGGGGGGGTGTATCAATTCTGCTGACCTGTTACTGTCCTTCAGCAGGTAGACCAGGAACCGTCGGGCGAGCCTGGCAGAGGATAAGGAATGGATTGGACCAGGGTTCTGCAGACTCTTTCGAATTAGTGGATACTCTTTAGCTTGTCAATGATAAGGCAATTAACAACTTAAGTTTGACTTATAACTTTATGTTAAAAATTTAACAGTATTTATTGATCCCTTCCAGTTGAACCCCAGAGTAAGAAAATAAACGCTAGGTGTATTTTGGTAACATGAGAGGACATTCATATTTTAACCTATTTCTTCTTACTTACTAAATTCATGTGTTGTTTAAGTATATCCTCGCCCTGTGTTGCGTTATGGCAATGCCTTCACCTTCTGTAAAGTGCTGGATGGAGCTGGGAGATAAACAGAAGCAGCTGTGTGCTCCAGAAAGAAGAGGAAATGCTCTGTCAGGAGCTGGAAGCTCCCCGGAGTGGTTTGGATATCCAGCAGATGAGTTCAAGTCATGCCTCCCAGTATCCCTGCATTAAAGCATAGATAGTTTTAAGAACCCAGGAGATTGACTACTGCACTGTTCACCAGAAATAAAAAATCACTGTGTACCAATGAGGATTTATTAGCTAGAGAAAGTGGCAAGCATAAGGGAAAGAAGGAGGGAGGGAGAAAAAGAGGGAAGGAGGAGGGAAAGAGAGAGTGAGAGAGAGAGACAGAGAGAGAGGCGAGGGGGAAGGGATTAGCTCCTTTACAAAAGGAGACTTCAGTGTGTAGAAAGGGCTCAGAGCTTGCTTTATAGGGAACTCCCCTAGACCTTTATTATGCTCTCTGACTGATAACAATGAGATTTGCCACCATTGTGTTTTGAGGAAGTTATTGAGCAAAGGAGGTACACCTTCCTAGGAGGGGCAAAGACAGCTGTCTGTGACTTGTTTGAAAGACTGCTGACCCTGAAACACAGCTTGGAAAAGTGAGGCCTGCAGAAATGTGACCAGGATGTGCAACTGGCAAGCAGAGCACCTGAGCTAACTGTGGGCCTAGGAGGCAGCCAGAACAAGGCGCACAAAGTTTACCTGGTTTGTTGAACAGGTGTCATCTCTGACATAGATCACTGAGCACGGGGCTGACACAAAGGTGACTTCCTCCTTCTCATGCTGTTGCTATTTGCACTTGACATCAGGGCCTTCTGAGGCTGGCCGGGTGAGAGGACGGATGTGGCCGTGATCTGGCTCATGGGGCCCAGGCCCCAGTGACCTTTAGCGGTGAATGCAGCCTTACAATGGGCATGACTCTGCGCACCCAGGCGCCCCGAAGCCCTTATCCCAATATTCTCTTCACTGAGTCCGAGAACGTGGATTTCTCCAGTGTCAGGTCCTGGGGGACTTGAACTGCCCCAGAGTGCTCCACCTTTTTTTCTTCCAGTCCTGGCCTTGGGAAAGGCTGTGAGAATAACTTACCCTACCCGCTCCTAGTCAGAACTGCAGAAAAAAGGAACAAGCATATCCTAAAACATCGTCAGAGTTGCACAGTCACCTCATTGTAGACAGATGATGAAATTCAAAATTCCAGTTTCCAAGGATAATAGCAAGTATCGGAGGCCCTAAGCAAGCTTCCTTTGCAAAAGAATTCACAGTAGGAGGCTTTTAAAGAACAGTCATAGTGAATTTTTAGATATTTAAATTTACGAGAGTCCAGTTCGTGTTCAGCTTTTTGAAATATGTACAGTGACTCAAGGAAGGGAACTGTGAAGTTGAGGAAATTAACAGACTGCTACATTTTTAAAATTTTATTTATACATTTACATAAAGAATCATGAGCGTTTTGATGTTCAGTTCTGAGTGTTGAGAAATGCAGAGTCATGTAATCTCTGCCACGATCAAGGTACAGAATAGTTCTGTCCCTCCCCCAAATCCCTTGTGCTGCCCTTGTGTAGTCAACATTTCTCCCTCCAGCCCAACCCTGGACAAACTGTTCTCCATCTCTATAGTTTTGCCTCTTCCAGAATGTCATATAAATTGTAGACTATTATCTATTGTATGGATGTGCCACAGTTTGTTTATCCATCCATCTATGGAATGACGTTTAGATTGCTTCTAGTTTTCGGTAATTATGAATAAAGCTGCTCTAAATACCCGCATACAACTTTTTGTGTAAACATAGGTTTTCAATTCTCTGGATATATATTTAGGAATGGGATTGCTGGGTTATGTGGTAAGTGTATGTTTGGCTTTATAAGAAACTGCTACATAGTTTTCTGAAATGGCTGTATCATTTTGTATCCCCACGAGCAATGCATGAGAATTCCAGTTGCACTAAACAATATAAAGTACTTCCTGATCTCAATGTTCACACAGATTTTTCAAGAAAATTTCTTTTAAGACAAGAAAAATAGTCTATTATTGTAATCCAGATTTTTAGACTTTTTGTTGCTCTTCATTTCTTTATTCCTGAAGATCTAGGTCTCCCTTTGGTATTATTTCCCTTCAGCTTGAAGAACTTCCTTTAATATTTCTTTTAGAGTACATGCTCTGACGACAAATCCTTAGTTTTCCTTTATCTGAAAATGTCTCTATTTTGCCTTGAGGAGGATATTCAATGGATATGAGGCCTGGGGTGACAGTTCTTTTCTTTCAGCACTTCAGAAGTTCTGTTCCATTGTCCTTTGGCCTGCATGGCGCCTGATGAGAAATCTGTAGTCATTTGACTGCTGTCTCATATATGCAATGTGTTGTTTTTCTTTCACTGTTTTTAAGATATTTTTCTTCATATTTGTTATTTGTCAGTTTGATTGTGATTTGTTGGTTTTCATTGTGTTTGTATTGCTTGGGGTTTACAGATATTTTTTAATTTGTAAATTGACATCTTTCACAAAATTTGGAGGTCTTTCACCCTTATTTCTTCAAAGGTTATTTCTGCACCAATCTCTCATTCTGGGACTCCACTGACATGAATGTTAGAACTTTTAACATCATCCCACAAAGCCCTAAAGCTTGGTTTATTTGTTTGTTTTAAAATTTGTTTTCTCTCTGTTCTTCAGATCACAAAATTACTATTGATCTGCCTTCGGTTCGCTGACTTTTTCCTTTGTCATTTTCATTCTGTTATTGAGCCCATCCAATGAATTCTTTATTTCAGAAATTGTATTTTTTTTCAGTTCTACACTTTCCAGCTTTCATAAAATACTTTCTTTTTCTCTGATGAGAATATCTATCTTTAAATTTTGCCAGAAATGTGTATCTATATATCTCATGGAGGTTGGTTATAATACCGAAGTCTTTATCTGATCATTCCAGCATCTAGTTTATCACAGGGTTGGTATCTGCTAATTGTCTTTTCTTGAGAATTGGCCACATTTTCCTGGTTGTTGGCATACTGAGTAATTTTAGATTGTATCCTCAACACTTTGAGTGTTATTTTCTGAGGGTCTGAGTTCTATTAAAATCCTCTGAAAAAATGTTTGTTTACTTCTTTTTGTTTTAGCAGGCAAGAAACCTGAATACGTGCAGGCTGTGGCATACTGTGGGCGGTGAGTCCAATGTCAGATTGGTATCCAAAGCCATTGCCGTGCTGTGTGAATCTGTCCTACCCATGTGCTGCTCAGAATTTAGTCTGGAACTTGGTTGGTAGTGTATAGCATAGTTCCGTTCTTAAAACCTTTGCTATGCTTCTTTGGTTCTCTTCTACACATGTACAGTTCAATGGTCAGCTTGGGAATTGTGTTGATTCCTACACGGAATTATGGTGGCCACTTCTCCAGGTCTCTTCTCTACAGAATTACCCGCCCCCAACTCTCTGATTCCATAGCCTCGTTGTTCCAGCTCCTCTGACCAGAAATATACATTTCTCTAAGAGTCTTAGTGTCCCCTCACTACTCCTGTACAGCTCCATGTGACAGAGCCACCCTAGGGGCAAAGTGACAAGAGAAAAGAGAAAAAAAAAACTAGTTGGAATTGTCCTCACTTTTTTTCTTCTGATCTCAGGATCACAGGAGTGTCTTTCTCTGGTTTCATGCACCCATACCTCTGTTGTTACTGCAGTGATGGTAGAAAAGAGAAAGGAAAAAAAAAGATAAAACAATGACTATTTTCTTCCACACTTTCTAGCTCATAGAAAATGGTCATTTACCCGATCTCATTGCCAGAAAAAGGGGGTTTCTCTCAAAGATTTTGCTGACTGTGCCTGCTATGCAGTTCAACAACTCAGGCCACCCTCAGGTCAAAGCCAGGAGAGAAAGGAGAAAGAAAAAAAACAACTATGAAACTCATTGTTATATTAGTCACTTAAGTCTGGACTTCCCCACCGCCCCTCAATCTCCCTGCTATTCTTCACTTTTCAGAGTCCTCAGATATTTGTTTTTTTCTATTTTGTCTAGAATGTTTGTTCTAATCAGTGGCAGAGATAGATTGTAGTGAGCGTACTTCATTTTGGGCAGCACTGGAAGTCCCGGGACCACTGAATTTTCACACGTGATGAGGGGCTTGTTGCTTGTCTGCTCTCCTGGATTGGGACTCCCTTCGAAGGATAATCAGTTCCCATCGTGGCAACTTGTCCCCGGCTCCACACTTGTCTATGCACCACAGGATTCTGATACTATTCCTTTCAGAAACTTTGGAGCAACTAACCTGCCAATGCCTCACAGCCCTGCCATCCTTGGGCAGGTCCCAGTTGGAAGTTTCTCTGACCACTTACTCCCCTTAATGCTCTCATGCCCATAATGTTTAGAGCCTTCCCTCCATGACCCAAAATTCTGCTGTTCCTTTCACTCCTGAACATTTCCATAGTACCCTTTTAGAACAAACTCCCTACATCCCCAGCTTCTTCTCCCAATGTTCTTTTTACCTTCTCATCGTAACTAAAACATGGTTCTTAACCTGAGGACACTTTCTCCCCCACAGTCCTCCCCAGGGGAAATGACTCATTCATTCATCTCTCTCCTCCACTTCACATCCACACTCTTTAAGCACCCTACTCCACAGAGACGTGAGCCACCAGATGGGAAGGCCTTCACCTCCTGACCTTCCCATTTCCCATGTCTCTGAACCTATTTGTGTTTCTTTCTTGTCCCAATGAAAAGAGGAGTTGCTCTCTCCTTCTAAGGCAAGGCCCCTTTTGTTTATGCATTTGATACCATCCTTTTCCCATCTCTTCAATTCTAGCCAATGGAATAAAACAAGGAACAAAAACAAGAGCAATAAATATTCTTTAAATAGAGGACAAAATCACCATATTGATGAATAGAATGGCTTATCTATCAATCCAAGAAAATCAGCTAAAAAACCAACAGAAAAAACAATGAGTGAATTAAAATATGAAATTGTCCCTAAAGCACAATACCTTAAAGTCAAATCAATATAACAGAATAGAGAACCCCCAAACAAACCCAAACATGAACAAAAATTTTGTATATAATAAAGGCAGAATTGCATATTAGGAGATAAGGGAAGAATTAGTCAATGGAAAATGCTAGGATACTTGGAAATTTTCATTAGAAAAGGAAAAAAAATTAAATTATATTCCTACCTCACACTTCATATCATATACCAAAATAAATTCAGACGAATTAAAGAATTCAGTGTAAAAGCTGCAACCAAAAAATAACTAAGCAAAATCATGGATTATTTTTCTGCAAAAGTTGAAACTACAAAGCAAAAGATGAATAGAGTTGACTACATAATTTCCAATGTGTATGTATATAAAAAATGTACAGTATTGTTAGGGGTATATGGGAACTTTGTTATTGTTTCAACTTTTCTGTAAATCTAAAATGATACAAAAATAAGTCATAAAAAAGTCACACATGCAGACACTGGGACACACAAAATCTATCAGAATTATGAACCTATATGTCCTTTTTCATTTCTGGAAATTTATTTTCCAGATATCCTTGCCCCTGTGCAAAATGACCATTATGACATGCTTCTCCTGGCTCTTTCTTGCAAAGTTATTTTCAATGACGAAATACTGTATGCAACCTAAATTACAACTACAGGAAACTTTAAAAAAGTATATTCACACAAGGGAACACCATTGATTGTTTAAATACTAAGAAAATTTCTGATATGGAAGGCTGTCAAAGACATCTGTTTTTTTAAGTAAAGCAAAATTTAAGTTAAAAAAATTGCAAAAATACCCCCACACAATAATAAAAATACCCCCCCACAATAAAACAAACAAAACCCCAAATAAAGTTTTATAATGTTACTTTTGGGTGAAAAGGGGTGAGAATATATATTTATATTGATTGTCTGTGCAGATGAAACTCTGGAAGAATACGTAGAACACTCACACCAATGGTGATATGAGAATATGGCAGCAACTGGGCGGTGAAGAAAAGGAGTGGGACGAAGACTGTTCATGTGTCTAACCGAACTAGGAAGTTATGTCTATCATGTCCGACCATGTGGCTGCAGTACCTATTTTAATAACTACATTAAAAAATAATCTCAAGTGTCTCTAGAAACAACCCTCTGCTCAGGAAAACACTCCAAAATGCCGTGAACACCATTCAAGACCAACTAAGTGTGGCTGTAATGGCAGGATTTCAGACATCTGTCAAGGGCATGCATGAAGAAATGTTTTTAAGTCCTGGGACTTTCCCTTAGTACTCAGAACCTCTGATCACATCAACACCCATTTACTCTGCCTTCCTGAAGGCTCTGTTTTCACTTCTGCATCAGGCTGGTAATTCCGGATGCCATCAGAACCAGAAACCCCAGGATGGGAAAATCAATGAAATTCCTCTCCGAGTGTTGCTGATGAGCGCTCCCACAATGAGCCAGCTGTCTACTTCTCTCTCCACTCAAGATGTAAGCAGTCAGGAATGGGATTTCCAGCTGTCCAGATGTGAACGTGCCCTCCTTGTGAACTCAGTAAATCCAGTCATACACACATACCTGTGTTTCCCAAGAAGGACCATCTGGTATTGGGGGGGTACAGCAGAATCATCGTATTTGCAACAAAGCAGTATTTCTTTGACTTAATCTCCTTCTCCAAACTTTGGGTATTTCAACTCCTCATGCCTTCCTTTGGTCTTTCAGAGTTCCTGGGGTCTCATACAGGCTCAAGAATGGGCATGTGAATTTGCCCATCTTGTCCTCCTCGGTGGCCCTGATCAGATTAAGCAGCTTTCATTGTCCCTGCAATAATACCCTCCCCAGAGTCCTGTGATGACACTGGATCCCCGGAGTGTGAGGAGCTACTTATGGCCTCCACATTCTGGTGGCCTTGTTACACCTTCCTTCCGTGTGCCCACTGGTGATTGCACGTGTGGAAACCACCTTTTCCTTTACAACCTTAAGGTATGATGGGACTGCAAAGCTCTGTGCTCCCTGTAAGAAGTGGGACACTGAGCAAACCGAGGTCTCCAGTGTCAAGCACTAGAGAGTGGTCAAGAGAACAATCCCGAGGCATGCCTTGCGACATTTAAAATTACCCGTCCTCAGGCCCAGCCATTTTCCCCAGACAGTGCTGTTGTGATCTGTATCTCACCATGCTCTTGCCCTGTATTTCCTTTTTTAATCCATTGGCATCCCAGGTGAGTCAAGGGGAGGCTCTTGTTATAAAAGGTGTAAGAGTCTTGGTCCTAAGGGACAGGAGTCAGACTGAGGAGCCATTGACCAGCTTCCCATGAGTGTCAGGATATCACTGGATTTACAGTGAGAGCATGACTAGTGCCTTCCCTCTGTGTCTCCACCACACACACACACACACACACAGGAATGCAACAGTTGTACCCTTACAGAACTTACAAAAATATAAATAGCTTCAAATAGCATTTAGCTACATGAATGGGTTACATCACTAACATCTAGAACATCTTTTTTGTTTGTTCGTCCTTACTGCTTAGCTCTAGATTTAGAGCTGAACTGAAACATGTGAATACCCAGAGCCGCAGATCCCTTGAAACTATCCCTTTAAACCATTATTCTTTCAATGTTTGATATTTACTTACGGAATTGGCTGATGGCTGCATGGAGGAAGATCAGAGAAGAAGAATGGCAGCAGTTAGCCCCCAGTCTCTTTAACTTCCTCCACAATTCAGCTCTCACCCCAAACCTGGTCACCCAGCCCAACCTCCTCAGAAGGAAGGTAAGTAGCCATGTGTTGTTATTTGACCATACCCTTTGGGGTTTCCTCCTCAAAGCTCAGCAGGGTTTTACTTCTATTCACAGCTAATACTATCCTGGAAAGAAGTATGGACACCCACAATCAGACAATTATCCATTTGGTTATATTTCTGATGATATTTTAGTGCCCCACCTAATTGGCAGTCCAACCCAGATTTTCTTCTTCTTCGCCTGGTCTCCATTCTTTGTGATTTCTCTCCTATATATCAGATTGTATTCCTGTCTCCCTGCTGTATATCAGTACCTTAATTACATGGCACTTTCTCAGTGAAGGCTTTCCCTGGAACCAAACCCCACAGTGACCTCTGCTCCTCTGAACACACAATTCTTCTTTGGTGTTATAATTATGAGGTCTGACAATTAAGTTTGCGAACTTGCCACCTCGTACTTACATTGGCACCTTATACGAACAACTTGGTAAGGTTTCACAACCTTGGTATATCAGTGTCTCACAGCTGTGTTCACGTCGATGTGTGGCGGTGTCTTGCTGAGTGGCATTCATTATTGTTGTTGCATGTTTTTGTGTGCCATTGTGAGAATGAGCTTGAATTAGAGCAACGAACAGACATTAAATTTCTTGTGAAACTTGGCAAGATTGGAAGGGAAATCAGGGACACTTTAGTCCAAGTTTATGGGGATAATGCCATGAAGAAAACAGCAGTGTACAAGTGGATTAAATGTTTTTCTGATGGATGAGAACATATCACTGATGAAGCCAGTAATGAGCAGAAATGATGGAAACATTGCAAAAAGTTGTCGAACTGTGTGTCAAAATCGTCAGCTGAGTGTGAGAAGCACAGCAGACCAAGTAAACACTGATAGAGAAACAGTTAGGAAAATCTTAACTGAAAATCTTGGCATGAGAAAGGTGTGCTCAAAAACGGTCCCAAAGGAGCTCACTGATGAACAAAAGCAAAGGAGAGTTGAAGTTTGCCAAGACCTTTTGGAGAGGTAAGAAGATGTTTGGCTGTGTTATGACTGGTGGTGAAACACGAGTGTAGCAATATGACCCTAAAACAAAGTGTCAAAGCGCACAATTTTCCACAACCAAAAAATGTCCATCACTCAAAATCAAGACTCAAAACAATGTTGCCAACCTTTCTTGATATCAGAGGGATTATTCATTATGAATTTGTACCAACTAGTAAACAGTTAACCAAATTTACTATTTGGAAGTGCTGAAAAGGCTGTGTGAAAAAGATAAAAATGAACTGCACTTTGAACCAATAATTCATGGCTTTTGCATCACGACAATGCACCAGCTCACAAGGGTCTGTGAGGCAATTTTGAGCCAGTAAACAAATAACTGTATTGGAACACCCTCCCTACTCACCTGACCTGGCCCCCAGTGACTTCTTTCTTTACCCAAAGATAAAGGAAATATTGAAAAAAAGACATTTTGATGACATTGAGGACATCAAGAGTAATATGAACACAGCTCTGATGGCCATTCCAGAAAAAGAGTTCCAAAATTGCTTTGAAGGGTGGACTAGGTGCTGGCATCAGTGCATAGCCTCCCAAGCAGAGTACTTCAAAGGTGACTACAGTGATATTCAGCAATGAGGTACGGAGCACTTTTTCTGGGATGAGTTTGTGAACTTAATTGTCAGACCTCATAATGGCGTTCATTTGCCATCCTACCCTCTATCTATCCATTCAACAAACAGCTATTGGAACCATGCTTGCTGGTGAGCATTGAAGATACTCAAACAAATGAGATACTGTGTCTATCTTTATAAATCTTTTAATCTATAATCTGTCTTACACTGTTATTATTTCCTTCTGTGAGTATATTTAATCTCTTTAGCTAAATTTTACCTTGAAATCATGGATCCTGTCTTTTGTTCTTTTGACCCGTGTTGCAAGTTGGGTTCCCTGGAAGCAGGATGAAATGGTTAGTGTGCAGGAGGTTTATTAGGTGGTGCTTTGGGGAGAGGGAAGCACAACTGGGAAGAGGAGGCATTGAGCTGTGAGGCGGTCCCAGTATAAGCCATCGCCAATACTCAGGGGAGTTCTGAAGTTGGAATGACCCTTCAGAGTACTCTATCCCAAGCTGGAGATAAGAACTGGTTTAGGGACATTTCAGATATACCATTTCAAACAGTCATACTGAATGGACATCTGGGCTACCGATGTTCACTTCCTGATGGATTTAGTGTGGCTTAACAGTAGAGCTGTAATCTGGAAGTGCTGTTTCATTGCCTTGGATCCACCCTGAGTCTACTTAGTGTTCACAGGCACACCCTTAGGAAATCTGTGTGGGGGCCACTCAGCCTCCTCCCTGGACATGCTCAGCTCTTGAGGAGCAGCTGCAGCCAGAGCCCTGAGTCCATGTTCAGAAACCTGCCACTCTGTGTCCATCAGATCAGGAAATCCACTTGGCAAGTCTGGAATGGACTTGAAATTAACGAATAAGTTCTGCAATGGAATCTCTTAGTATTATCCCTAATATCACTGTGATGATCTTTAAAATGTTCCTACTCTGCCTTTTCAAATCACACTATTCCATTACAGCCCAACTAAAGTTTACTTTGAATAAATAATACTGAGCCTCCACTAGGAGTTAAGTACTGACCAGGCCTGGGAAAGGCAAATTTGAGAGAGGTGCCATCCTTGACCTCAAACCTAGGGACTGGGAAGCAGAGACAAAAATGGGTACAGAAATAATTAGAATATAAGAGTGATATACATAGAGTGGCCATATAATTTATTGTCCTAATTTGGTTATTTTTCAGAGCTAAAGGAGGAAATCATTAAAAATAAGCAGGAACATCAAGCATAAACTGGAATGGTCCTAAGCGAACTGGGATATAGGGTCATCCTATTAATTAACAAAGTGCCACATGAGCTTGAAAAACAGAGTATAAATTCAGATTGAGAAGATGGAGGAAAGGCTAACTAGAGAATGTGACTTTTGAACTGCAATTTGAATGAATATGCTCGTGGTAGTAAGCTTGGGCCTTTGTAGGAGAGGAAACACTGCAGGGGCACATGTGGGATACATATAATGAATGTTCCAATGAGACCTGAATGCAAGGTGTAAGATAGAGTACAGCGATAAGTGAGTCAGGAAAGTTGGGTCACGTCCTGATGGTCTAGTGTCTTAAATGTCTTACTAAGGTGTTTGGATTTAAAACTGTCAATAACAGGGATTCATCAAAGATCACTAAGCCTGTCAAAGGACGAATAAATAAGGTTGGGTAGAAAATAAATTAGAGACATTAAAGGCTGGAGTCAGAGAAGCCAGTTAGAATATAGTTCAATAGTCTAATTAGTGTAAGGCCAATGAGAATGGAAAGGGTGTAGATTTTGACCCAGACTAGAAGAAGTCTTGGCTCAATCACATGAGAGGAATTTGGACGGGCTGATAAGCCTAGAAATGCCATTGGTTGAAACAGTGAGCATTGGAAGCGCAGGTCATTAAGGCCTGTGGAGGGGTGAGCTAGTCATATTATGTGCTGGTGGTATCTTCTGTGCACAGGCAGAAAGCGACAGACAGCCTAGCTGTTGCAATGGGATTTGCATGGGGGCCCTGCTGAGAGCTACCCTCTGGTGGCACGCTAAGAGAGAGAGCAGTACAGCCCAATCCCAGGGCTTTGAAGTGGTTCCAAAGAGCAGAGACGTGAGGGTGGGGAAGACAGGACCATCAGGAGAAAGGCTTCATTGCCAAGAGTTGCTGCCAGCCTTTGGGCACTGCAGCTGTGGACAGCTGCACAGATGGAAGAACCACTGTGATGGGGCCACAGCTGACAGGGCTCCATGTGGAGCAGCCAGCAGAGACTGCTGAAGAAACTCACTGTCCCTTCACCCAACTGGGCTCCCTCTGTCATCATGGCAGAGTCACCAAGGACATCCTCATCAAGGGTAGAAATGGGTGGATTTTTCTCATGCTTCATGCTGAGGAGCAAGGAAGTCTGGTGGATTGGAGGCCTAGATACTGTGGAGCCTGAGCCAGGCCTAATGGGACGGGGGGGGGGGGGGGGAAGAGAGAGAGAGAGAGAATGAATGAGAGTGTGCATTGGTTTCTCTTTCTCTTCTTATAAGGGCACTAATCCCATCATAAGAGTCCCACTTTCGTGACTTCATCTAACCCTAATTACATCCCAAAGACCCCACCACAAATACTATCACGTTGAAGGTTAGGGCACCAGCATTTGAATTTTGGGGGAAACACAAACAATTAGCCTATAGCATCTTGGAAGTACTTTTTGCCTTATATTTTCACTTGCTGGAAGGAGCGAGGCAGCAGGAGTGAAGGTGCTGAAGGGTGTATGGTTTCCTCTGTATTCTCTCTCTTTAAAAAAGAACCCTAAACAGAATAATCGAGATTAATCCCCATCTTAAGTGTGTCTCTTAATTGCACCAGAACACACTTTAAAATGGGCACGTCTTATCCCTGGAATGTACGTTTCGGATTAGAATCAATTTTAGACATGTCATTTCTTTAGCTAAAGTGAAGGGAAAACACATTTTATTTGATCTTCTATAAGACCTTTTCTCCGTGTCTTTTACTTCTTCTCCTGCCATCAGATTCTTACCTTGACTGAAAAGCCATGTTGAATGCAAGGCAAATTCCTTACCTCTTTGCAAATAGATGAACAGTTCTGGGTGATGGGAAAATAAAGTGACTTAGTGCTGCCAGGACTAGATGTGTGATTTTCAAAAATTTGCTGTGCTTTCTGGGCCTCCATCCTTCATCTCCACAATTAGAGGTCATCTTCATTACTGAAAATCGTGGGTACAACATCTGCTTGAAATTAGGAACAAATGCCCAAATAAAAAGTGATAGAGATTATATATCTTGAAGAATCCAATTAAAAATCTTGAAAATAAGTTTATCTTGTTTTATACATAATATATATGTTTAAATTAAAATAGTGTTTTATTCTTAGAATAAACAAAGAATGACACAAATATTCATTCTCTTTTGGTTTTGCTGGCAAATGTATGTGTTGGCTTAAGACAGTGGCCTCCACTTTTTTTTGAGTTTCATCCTACAATGCCGGAAAAGATCATTTTTGTGAAAATATTCAAGATATTCATTCATTTGTTCAAGGTCTCTTGATTCAAGGATACTCAGATAATTCTTTTTTGAAGTAACTTTTATGCCACCATTCTTGCAATTTCTCTTCTTCCAAATTAACCGTGTTTTTTTTTCCTAGCAGCTCTTTATTTATCAACAGTTTTGCATGTAATTGAGCAGTTCTTCAACTTCAAGTTGATTGACTGTTATCAATTATTTCAGTAGAGATTTTCAATTTGATTTTGAAACCAGGTGGCATTGTGCTGACGTTTAAAATGATCTGGGAAAGACTAACCAACAAAGATTTTGATCCAAAGAGTGAAACTAAATACTAGTCCTACGAGTAAGGAGGTATGTTTGAGCGGGCACAAAATTTTAAGTGGAAATTCATTTAGTGAACATTTTCTTATGAAAATCCCTTTGCTTCCTTACACATCCTCATAGCTTACACACCTGGATAATTTATATTGCGGTAATGAGGATCCCCTTTAGGTCTTAGGCTCTGAAGCACACTATGGCCATACTCCTTAAGCTAACATGGTTAAGATGAAGTGGGAATTGTATGGATAGCAGTCTTTTTTTTTTTTAACCAAGAAAAGTATTAAATATTTAACATTTTTCTAAGCTCTAACTATGATCAATCTGCACCTACTTCAGTGTAAACTCTTTGAGAAGTTTTTCCATCTTGGTGAATCCAGAGGCAAGAACATACAAGTTCCTGACATATGCAAGACCTTCAATAAATGTTAACTGAGTGTTCATTCACTTAGGTGCAAGCATGAGTAGAGATTCCCCCACTAATTAGCTATGTTGTGTTGATACTCTCTTTTTTTAAAACTTATTTATTTATTTTTCAATTACAGTTGACATACAATATTATATTAGTTTCATGTATACAACATAATGATTAGATATTTATAACTTAGGAAGTGATCACCCCGATAAATCTAGCATCCATCTGACACCAAACATAGTTATTACAATATTATTAACTATATTCCCTATGATGTACTTTATCCACATGATTATTTTGTAACTACTAATTTGTACTTCTTAATCCTTCTCCCTTTTCACCCATCCCTCCATCCCCGTTCCATCTGGCAACCATCAAAATGTTTTCTGTATCTATGCTTGTTTCTGTTTTGTTTGTTTGTTTATTTTGTTTGTTTAGATTCCATATATAAGTGAAAGTATATGGCATTTGTCTTTCTCTGTCTGACTTACTCCACTCAGCACAATAGATGGACCCTCTAGGTCCATCTATGCTGTTGCAGATGCAAGATTTCAATTTTTTTTATGGCTAGGTAATATTCCATTGTGTATATATATATATATATATATATATATATATATATTTATATATATATATATATATATACCACCTCTTCTTTATCCATTCATCCATCGATGGACACCCAGGTTTCCACCGTATCTTGGCTATTATAAGTAATGCTGCAACAAACATATGGAGGCATTTGTCTTTTCAAATTAGTGTTTTAGGTTTCTTCAGATAAATACCCAGAAGTGAAATTGCTGGGTCCTTTTTTTGCCTCTTATTATAGCTTTTGTTTTAGTTTATTTAGTTTGGTATAAGTATTGCTATCCCAGCATTTTGTTTGTTTGTTTGTTTCTATTTTCATGAAATGTCTTTTTCCATGCTTTACTTTCACTCTGTGTGTGTCTTTCAATCTGAAGTGATTCTCTTGTAGGCAGCATATGTAAGAGTCTTGTTTTCTTATCCATTCAGCCACCCTATGTCTTTTGATTGGAGCATTTAATCTATTTACATTTAAAGTAATTGTTAATGGATATGTAATTATTACTACTTTATTATTCATACTGTTGACCTTTATTTCTTCTTAAAGAAGTCCCTCTAAATTCCTTGTAATACAGGTTTGGTGGTGATGAATTCATTTAGCTTTTTCTTGTCTAGGAAGCTCTTTATCTGTCCTTCAATTCTAAATGATAGCTTTGCTGGGTAGAGTAATCTTGACTGTAGGGCTGTGGTTTTCATCACTTTGAATATTTCCTGCCACTCCCTCCTGGCCTGCAAAGTTTCTGTTGAGAAATCAGCTGACAATCTTATGGGAGCTCTCTTGTAGGTAACTAACTGCTTTTCCATTACTACTTTTAAGATTCTCTCTTTGTCTTTAATATTTGCTATTTTAATTATGATGTGTCTTGGTGTGGGCCAGTTTGGGTTCATTTTGTTTGGGACTCTCTGTAATTCCTGTACTTCTGTTTATTTCCTTTACCAGGTGAGGGAAGTTTTCCGTCACTATTTCTTCAAATAGGTTTTCAGTTGCCTTCTCTCTCTGCTCCTTCTGGTGCCCCTGTGATGTGAATTTTGGTGTGCTTGATGTTGTCCTGGAGGTCCTTTAAACTATCCTCATTTTTTGGAATTGTTTCTTCTTTTGGCTATTCGATTGAGTATTTTCTGCTACTTTACCTTCCAAATCACTGAAACAATTGTCTGCTTCACCTAATCTACTGTTGACTCCCTCTAATATATTCTTTATTTCGGTTATTGTATTCTTCATTTCTAACTGGTTCTTTTTATGTTCTCTGTCTCCATTTTTATGTTTCCTGTCTCTTTGCTGAAGTTCTCCCTGAGATCACTGAGCATCCTTATAACCAGTGTTTTGAACTCTGCATCTGGTAGATTGCTGGTCTCCATTTTGTTTAATTCTTTTTCTGGAGCCTTATTCTGTATTTTATTTGGGACATGTTTCTTTGTCTCCCCATTTTGGCTGCCTCCCTGTGTTTGTTTCTATGTATTCAGTAGAGCTGCTATGTCTCCCGGTCTTGATAGAGTGGCCTTATGTGGTAGGTGTCCTGTGGGGCCCAGTGGTACAGTTTCCCTTGTCACAAGAGCCGGGTGCTGCAGGTGTGTCCCTTGTGTGGGTTGTGCATGACCTCCTGTTGTAGTTGAGCCTTGGTTGCTGTTTACACACCAGTGGGAGGGACTGACCCTCAGGCTGACGACTGGTTGTGAGGACTAGCAATGACTACAGTGGAGGAGCTGTGGTTCAGGGGCTGACACTACGGAGCAGGGTCCACTTTAGCAGGGCTCTGCTGCCTGCCTCTTTAGGCGTGTCATCTGGGTGGTGCTCTGGTATGATCTGAAGCTGGCCACCAGGTGTATTGGTTCTGGGGCCTTTTGGGAGGGTCTCTGTTGCAGGCCAAACAGCAACTGCCTGTACCCTGTCGGGGGCCTGTTGGCATGAGCTGCAAAGTGATCTTCAGATGGTTGACACTTGTGCTGGGTTTGGAAGTGCCTGGGAGAGGCTAAGCTGTGAACTGAGGCCAGCTGCTGCTAGTGCTGGGCTTGGGGCTACTTAGCAAGAGGCCAGATGCTGCTTGTTTGGCGTTTGTGAACCTTTGAGAGATTTTAGGAAATTCTGCAGTGTGAGTCAAAAAGGCTGTTTGCATGGAAAAGCCACTGAAAGTGGCATGGGTTGGCCTAAAAGATGGGCAGGGCAGGATCTCAGAGAATCACCAGGGCAGAGTGAATCATGTTAGCCAGGTTGATGGAGATTCAGATATGGTGCCCGCCTATTCATGCAGGCTGGCTGGGGGGAGGGCTCAACAAAGTAACAATGGCTTCTGCAAGCACTTCTGTCTGGGAGAACACTGCCCCTCCATTCCTCACCATGGAGCTTGACAATTCAGTTCCTCCCATAAGTCCCTGGCACCTTTTGAATTGTTGCCCCAGTGTTGGAGCTCAGAGCACGTGAGTCTGTCAGTGAGTAAGTCATGCATGGGTCCTTTAAGAGGAATGCCTGTGACTCCAGCAGCCCTCCGCCTCACTCAGCCACAATCTCCTCTGGTTGTCAGAGACAGAAGTTATGGAAACTCCTCTCCCCAGCATTGGGACCCCAGACTGGAGAGACTGGTGTGGGATTGGGACCCCTCCTCCTCAGGTGGGATCTCCACAGCTTAGCTATCCCTCCTGATTTTTAATCACCACATGTGGGTGTGGGAAGACTCTGTTCCACATCCAACACCCTCTTACCAGCAGTGACATGGCTTCTTCTATAGGTCTCCTTAGTGATAGGACTTTTGTTTAGTGAGACTTCAGGCAGTTCTCAATGATGGCTGTTCTGTGGTTTAATTGTAATTTTTATGTGGCCATGGGACGCGGCAAGCACAGTGTTTACCTCCTCTGCCATCTGGACTGAATCTTGATGCATATGATAATCTCTTAATATCTCAAAATCTTAACTGTAAAATGAAGAAATGGGCCTAAATAATCGTCAGAGCTGACGGACAGCTCTAAAATTATGTGATTCTCTTCTAGTCTAGCTACTTAGAGAAAATCCCTTGTAAATGAAATTGCTGGAATCCCAGAGTAAATCTTTGTGGTTGGGACAGAATCTTAGTGATATCGGAAGGTCAGTGAATTAGCAACATTAGGGTGGAAATGTATTATTTTTTTAAATTAACTTTTTAACTTGATTTGAATGGTGGAAATAATATTTAAGCTGCATGGAATTTGATTTTTCAAAACTAGAAAGTACAGGTATAAGTTCAAAGATCCCAATTGCACATTCTTGTGCCTGGAATGAAAAGCAGCCCCCACCCCACTTCACAAAAAAGAGAATGCCGCCCAGCATGGAAGTGGCAGTGCTTTGCATTGAGTGGGGAGATTTGGTACATATCTTGTGCAAATAAAGTGCACATTTTAAGAATTTCCCAGCACAAATATGCATGACTGCTTGCTTTTCTCGGGCTGTCGGTTGTTCTCGGGGAACGGCGAGGACTTAACATGCTCAAGGCTGGTGTGTGTTTTAGTACCAGCCCAAATGATCAGGCCTAGCTCAGAGTTTGTTTTCGCCATGACTCTACAGAAGTGTCCAGCCATATCTAAGCTGGGATGTAATCAGAATAAAGCTTTGCAAAATCTCTCATAGCCTACTTGTTTAAAGGGTTGGTTGCATCAACGCTGATAGGCTAAGAATCTTTCTCCTCTATCTGGTCAGTGGATATTACTGGTACTGGCGACATTTTCTCAATGCTTGTCATTCAACCAGCAGGCCACTGGGAGAGGGAGTTTTGTGTTTTGGACATTTTCTCATACTTTGGGTAGAGTATCTTTTTTAAAAATAATTTTATTAAAAATATGGCTAACATACAATATATTCGTTTTAGGGTTACACCACAGTTATTCAACATTTATATACCATGTTTCCCCGAAAATAAGACCTAACCGGACAATCAGCTCTAATGCGTCTTTTGGAGCAAACATTAATATAAGATCCCGTCTTATATTTTATTACATAAGACCCGATCTCATAGTAAAATAAGACCAGGTCTCATATTAATGTTTGCTCCAAAAGACACATTAGAGCTAATTGTCCAACTAGGTTTATTTTGGGGGAAACCGGGTACCTAAAGAAATGATTACCATGATAAATCCAGTAACGATCTGACACCATACCATGCTATCACAATATTATTGACTATATTTCCCATGCTGTACATTACATTCCCATGACTTATTTGTTTTATACCTGGAAATTTGAACCTCTTATTCCCCTTCACCTTTTCACCATATTTAAAATTTTTGAATTACAGTTGACAGTCAACATTACTTTATATTAATTTCAGATGTACAGCACAGAGGTTAGACATTTATATAATTTAAGAAGTGATCCTTCTTCATAGTCTAGTAACCACCTGGCACTATAACTAATTATTACCATATCATTGACTGTATTCCCTATGCTTTACTTTACATCCCCACAGCTGTTTTGTAACTACTAATTTGTACTTCTTAATGCCTTCACCTTTTTCAACCTGCCCCCCAAACCTTCCCATCTATCACCCTAACAATTCTAGTATGCTTTTGACACCATACATACGAAAGTCTGACAAATAAATTTGCGAACTTGTTGCAACGATGTTGCTAACATTTTTTGATTTTAGAGGGATTATTCATTATGAATTTGTACCAACTGGACAAACAGTTAACCAAGTTTACTATTTGGAAGTGCTGAAATGTTGCATGAAAAAGTTAGATGACCTGAACTTTTCACCAACAATTCATGGCTCTTGCATCACAACAATGCACCAGCTCACACGGCACTGTCTGTGAGGGAGTTTTTAGCCAGTAAACAAATAACTGTATTGGAACACCCTCCCTACTCACCTGATCTGGCCCCCAGTGACTTCTTTCTTTACCTGAAGATAAAGGAAATATTGAAAGGAAGACACTTTGACATTCAGGACATCAAGGGTAATACAATGACAGCTCTGATGGTCATTCCAGAAAACGAGTTCCAAAATTGCTTTGAAGGGTGGGCTAGGCACTGGCATTGGCGCATAGCTTCCCAAGGCGAGTATTACGAAGGTGACCACAGTGATATTCAGCAATGAGGTATGCAGCTCTTTTTTGGGGATAAGTTCGCGAACTTAATTGTCAGACCTCGTAGTTATTACAATATTATTGATTGTATTCCTTATGCTATACCCTACATCCCCATAACTATTTTTTAACAAACAATTTATACTTCTTAATCCCTTCCCCCTTTTTCACCCACACTACTAACCCCCTCCCATCTGGCACCATCAAAATATTTTCTGTACCTATGAGTCTGTTTCTGTTTTGTTTGTTCATTCATTTTGTTCTTCAGAGTCCATATATAGGTGAAATCACATTGCATCTGTCTTTCTCTGTCTGACATGCTCCACTCAGCACAATACCCTCCACATTCATCCATGTCACTGCAGACGGCAAGAACCCATTCCCTCCCATGGCCAAGCAGTATTCCATTGTATATATGTACCACCTCCTCTTTATCCATTCTTCCACTGATGGTCACTCAGGCTGCCTCCACACCTTGGCCATTGTAAACAATGCTGCAGTGAACATATGGAGGCACAGGTCCCCTTGAAGTACTGTTTGGGTTTCTTCAGATAAATACCCAGAAATGGGATTACTGGGTCCTTTTTGTCTCTTGTTATAGCCTTTGTTTTAAAGTCTATTTTGTCTGGTATAAGCATTGCTACCCCAGCTTTCGTTTGTTTGTTTGTTTTCTTCATTTCCATTTTCATGAAATAACTTTTTTCATCCCTTTACTTTCCATCTGTGGGTGTCTTTCAATCTGAAGTGAGTCTCTTGTAGGCAGTATATATATAAGGGTTTTGTGTTCTGATCCATTTAACTCTCCAATGTATTTTGATTGGAACATTTAATCCATTTACATTTAACATAATTGTTGTTAGATATGTAGCTGTTGCCATTTTATTATTCATAATTTTGATCTTTTTCTTTTCTGTCTTAAAGGAGTTCCTCTGACATTCCTTGTAATACTGGTTTGGTGGTGATGAACTTCTTTAGCTTTTTCTTGTCTGGAAAGCCCTTTATCTGTCCTTTGATTTTAAATAATAGCCTTACTGGTACAATATCTTTGGTTGTAGGTCCTTGCTTTTCATCACATTGAATATTTTGTGCGAATCCCTCCTGGCCTGCAAAGTTTCTGTTGAGAAATCAGCCGACAATCATTTTTTTAAAAAATTAAAGTTTATTGGGGTGACAATTGTTAGTAAAGTTACATAGATTTCAGGTGTACATTTCTGTATTACATCATTCATAAATCCCATTGTGTGTTCACCACCCAGAGTCAGTTCTCCTTCCATCACCATATATTTGATCCCCTTTACCCTCATCGACCACCCCCGTTTCTTCATTTGTCTTGTTCTTTTGTTGTTTTCAGTTTTATATACCACATATCAATGAAATCATGTGGTTCTCGACTGTTTCCGTCTGACTTATTTTGTTTTGCATGATAATCTCAAGATCCATCTATGTTGTCGTAAATCATCTGACAATCTTATAGGGCTCTCTTATAAATTACTGGTTTCCTTTCTCTTGCTGCTTTTAAGATTCTCTGTTTGTCTTTAACCTTTGCCATTTTAATTATAATGTGTCTTGGTGTGGGCCTGTTTGGGTTCATCTTGTTTGATACTCTCTGCACTTCCTGGACTTGTACATCTATTTCTTTCACCAGGTTAGGAAAGTTTTCAGTCATTATTTCTTCAAATAAATTCTCAGTCTCTTGCTTTGTCTCTTCTCCTTCTGGTACCCCTATGATGGCAGGGTTGTTATGCTTGATGTTGACCCAGAGGTCTCTTAAACTATCCTTATTTTTGGAGGGATTCTTTTTTCTTTTTGCTGTTCCAATTGGGTGCTTTTTGCTATTTTATTTTCCAAGTCACTGATTTGAGCCTCTGCTTCATCTAATCTGCTGGTGATTCCTTCTAGTGCATTATTCATTTCAGTTATTGTGTTCTTCACTTCTGATTGATTCTTTTTTATCATTTCTATATCCTTTTTTTATGGTTGCTATCTCTCTGTTGAAGTTCTCACTAAGTTTCTTGAGCATTCTTATAACTATTATTTTGAACTCTATTCCTGGTGGGTTGCTTGCCTCCATTTCATTTAGTTCTTTTTCTGAATTTTTCTCATGTTCTTTCATTTGGGACGTATTTCTTTGTTTCCTCATTTTGGCTGCCTCTCTGTGTTTGTTTCTATATATTAGGTAGATCTGTTATGTTTTTCAGTCTTGGCCGGGTGGCCTTATGTAGAAGGTGTCCTGTAGGACCCGAGCACAGTCTCTCTTGTCCCCGGCTTGGGGTGCTCCAGGAGTGTCCCTTGTATGGGTTGTGTTCACCCTCCTGTTATAGTTGAGCCTTGATTTGTAGTTGAGCCTTGAATGCTATTGTTACGTCAGTGGGTGGGATTGGTACTAGGCTGATTGGCAGTGGGTTTGGCAACATCCAGAGCTTATGGGCTGCTGTGCAGGAGGTTTACCGTACTGTGTGGGATTCAACCCAGCAGGCTCTGGTGCCTGTTGAGACCACCCTTTGTGTGTGCCCCTTGTGGGGCTGATTGGGCTGTGCTCTGCTATGGTCTAAAGGCAACCTTCAAGTATGTTGGTCCTGGGACTTCATGGGAGAGGCTCCAGTGCAGGCCCAGGTCACTCACTGCCTGTAATGGGCCAGGGACTACTTGCTAGGAGCTACAAAGCAATCTGTAGTTGTTCGCTGCCTATGCTAAAATTGGAGGCATGTGGGAGAGGCCACACTGCAAACCAAGGATGGCTGCCATAGTACTAAGCCTGGGCTAGCTCAAAAAAAAAAACAAAAAAACACGCCAGGACACCCTGAGACCTGCTGCTGTTTGCTAGCTCTCTTAAAGTTCAGCCAATGATAAAGCCTAGTGCAAGTTCGGTGAGGCAGGGTCTCAGAGAGTCAAGAGTGGGAAGAGCTATGTTCACCAGGTTAGTGTAGATTCTGGTTTGGTGCCAATGCGGAGCCTGGAGCTACTCAGCAAAAGTCTCAGAGCACACTGAGGCCAGTCACCTCTTGCCCGGGGCCCATGGACTCCAATAGTTTTCCAAGAAAGAGTGCAATGTGGGTGGGCTTGTTGCCCATGAAAAAATGCCTCCAGCATTGGGGAAGTTGATTGGGATGGGATCTCAAAGGAGCTCACCAGGCTAATCAGATTCAGATTTCACCATGTGGGGAAGGGCTCAACACAGGAAAGATGGCGCCAGCCTGCTGGCTGCACGGGAGAAGAATCCCACAGAGGGAAAAATGGCAACTGTCCTCCAACCCTTGTCCTGCAGCAACACACCTCAGTCTGTCCCCTGTATGCCTCTGATGTCTCCCAAGTCACTGTCCCTTCCAGTGCCCAGGATGAGTGCCTGGGAATGAGAGAATCTGTGAATAGGCTGTTTAAGAGGACATTTGGATTTCCCACAACCTTCCATCCCACCCAGATAGTTGGAATCTCCGCTGTTTTTGACAGCCAGATGTTGTGGGGGCTTATCTTTCCAGCAATAGTACTCTGGATCAGGAGCCTGGTGTGGGGCTGAGGTCCCTCGCTCCCCTGGGGGGAATCTCCACAGCTGAGATATTCCTCCCTCCTGATTCTCAACCACCACATGGAAGTTTGGGGCCAACATGTTTGGAGTCTCTGCCCCACCTATCAGTCTCAACATGGCTTCTTCTTTATATCCTTAGTTATAAAACTTCTGTTCAGCTAGACTTCAGGTGGTTCTCCAGGTTGATTGTTCTATAATTTAGTTGTAATTTTAATGTGTTTATGGAAGGAAGCAGGCACAATGTTTATCTACTTCACCATCTTGGATTTCTCCTATATGCTTGGGTATAGTATCTTGAAGCACTTTTGGAGGCAAAGATTCTATAGGTTCTATTTTTCTCTCTTTTATAAATGCTCCATTTGACACTTGGTTACACATGGTTTCACCTAATTTTGTAACTATTTCGACTGTGTAGCTCTTGTCTCCTTTTACTGAGATTTACAATTGCTCTAGGACAGGGAATGGGTTCTCTATATAGATACAATATCAAATAGCACTTCCAAAGTCTATACCAATAATCTTGTCAGGGTGGTGGGAACAGGGGTCATTTTTTTTTCTTTTTCTTTAATTTTCCAAGATTAAAAATGTGTTTATTATTATATTTATGCAAAGACAAATGAAATGTATTAAATACTCTTCTTAAATTGTACTGTTGGATTCTATCACTTTGGTACTCTCTACCTCCTCAGCCCCACATTAGCCATATAAGAGGTACAAAGTAGACTTCAAGAAGTACGATTCAGCTCGTTTCAGAATTTTACAGAAAAGTCAGTCACAAATTAATACTCTCTTTTTTCCATTCCAAAATGTTTTGCTGTCAAAAGGCATTCACTAAAAATATTCCTTTGGAAGTGCTTGAATCCTGAACTACCTAATTCATATTTCTTAAGATATTTTTAAGCACCCAATTTTTAAGCACCCAATTGCCTACAGGAAGTTATATAAAATTTACAAAGATATGTTCCACCAAGACACTAAAAACATATAATCTAAGACAACCATGTGATGTGACCATAGAAGGAGAAAAGAGAAAATAAAATATAAATGTTAAACCCAATCTGTAAACTATTTATGTCAAATGTAAGAAATTTTGAGTCTGGGAAGCAAGAGTATTTTGAGAAGAGTATAGAGACAAAGG
Organism: Rhinolophus hipposideros; assembly: GCF_964194185.1. Classification (NCBI taxonomy): domain Eukaryota; kingdom Metazoa; phylum Chordata; class Mammalia; order Chiroptera; family Rhinolophidae; genus Rhinolophus; species Rhinolophus hipposideros. Next base: position 42,920,921 of record NC_138062.1, on the reverse strand, counting down.
CCATGGGAGTTTGGAATTCACTCTTCATGGGATTGAAGAGAAGTCATCAGACCTTTTCAGGAAAATCTTTGGGAATTTTTAGGATTTCAGAGATTATTTTAATTGTGTAGGGAAGAGGATTAGTAAATTTGGGGGAGAAAAAGGATTGCGATCCAAGCATGTAATGAAGCTTTGAAGAAGACACAGGCATCCCTAAGTCAATGATTCAAGTACATCTTGAACTGCACAAACATTAACATCATTCACCGCACTGACATTAATTGAGCACCAGTGATGTGTCAGGCTCTGTCTAGGCACTTGCGTCCTTTACCCAAATTACACTCCTGTGGAGGTGGTGTTATTAATCTCATGAAACAGATGAAGATGGTTGTATGGGAGGCACAGAGAGGTATATGACCTGGTCTTCCCCCCGCAAGGAACTTCAGTATAGTTGAGAACACAACACTTACGTAACAGCTGCTAACTGAAATATACTAGTAAACCAACTTTCCAGAACTGTCAAAGTCTAAGTCATTCTGGAGAATCCATCAGTTTTCTGGACATCTGTGAGGCTGTCCCTTAAAACATAAGATAATAGCATTAATAAACATTAGTGATTGTACTTAGCTCTAACATAATAGTTCCTTTAGGACCTGTTGAAGTATGTGTATAGGACAGTTTGTTTTCTACACTAGAATCATTTGTATTTTATTGCACCTGTATTTTATGGTTTTTATATCTCCTCCCTTATAATGGGTTTGTCAACGTACCTTTTAATTTGCTGATGATTATCTAGCATGGATTTTAGAACAAACTAATTAATCTTATTAGGTTTGGATGTAAAATATCCACAAAATTAACTCTAAGTAAGCCTGTGGTTTCTTCTTTTAGGAAAATTCCACAACTTTTGACTAGACTGCTCAGAGCCCCTTCTTGTTTCAAATCTTTTTACCTTATCCTCGATTTTATTCTGGAGAACTGAAAAATCAAGAGAATTAACTGAGTGTTAGATGGATGGGGTATTATTGTATATTAAATCTACTGAACTGAATATAATTGAGCATTAAAATATTACAGTTATGATTTCTGAAGTGATGAGTAGAAAGCAGATGAACCATTTTAAGCAATGAGAGAAGAGTATTAATTGTGTAGCAGTCTTTCCTCTAGAAAGTAAAGAATCAGATTTTATTGGAAGCACTTTAGGAATTATCGATCCTCAATTTTTTGAAGGATGATACTGAAGCCAAGAGAAGTTAAACAAGTTGTTCACTTCTTCAAGTTTACACACATCCAGTTCTAAAATCTGGTCATTTTACTTGTAAGTCCAGTTCTGGACATATTTAGTGTTACCAATAAAAGAATATGTGTGTCTGAATTGAACCAAAGAAAGCATATCAGGAGTCCCATCCTTAAACATTTACTTACATAACAAAAGAAGGAAGAGAAAGAGAGAAGCCCCATCATCACAACCCAAACCCTTCCTCTCTTCCCACTTTACTGAGAGCCTGGAAGTTCATGCTGCACCTTGTCTTAGAGACTCTCCGTTAAGAAAATCAATGGCTGACTCCCATTGCTGGTGGTAGCAGGCCAGGGCATTTGGAACAACCATCCAGAGCCGACATTCTGCTAAGCTATCACTAAATTTAAAAAGGAAGAGAGGGCGTACGAATGGCTCAGTTGTTTGGAACGCGAGTTCTTAACAACAGGGTTGCCAGTTTGGTTCCCGCATGGGCCAGTGAACTGCACCCTCCACGACTAGATTGCAAACAACGAGCTACTGCTGGGCTTCCAGAGGGGCAGCCAGATGGTTCAGTGGGTTAGAGCGCCAAGCTCTCAACAACAAGGTTGCCCGTTTTCCACAACTAGATTGAGGGACGGTGATTTGGAGCTGATGGGCCTTGGAGAGGCACACCATTCCCAATATTCCCCAATAAAAAAATTTAAAAAATATATATAGTAAAAAAAAAAAAAGGAAGGAAAAGAGAGGACCTAGAGAAACAAGAGAATTATGGAAGCTGCTTTTGCCATGAAGGCATTTGCTGATTGAAGTATGATTTATATTAAATGAAATTCCCCCATTTTAAATGTACAGTTTGCTAAATTTTGGCAAATGTCTCCTAACTACTTCCACTATCCAGAAATGTAGCATTTCCATTATACCCCAAAGTTTCCTCATGCCTCTTTGTATTCCATCCCTTCCCTCTACCCCAAGCCCAGACAATCACTGATCTGTTTCTTGCTACTATACTTTTGCCTTTTCTAGAGTTTTATGTAAATGGAATCATACAGTATAGAATCTTATGTCTGGTTTCATTCATTAATGTGTTAATATGGATTGATTTTCAAATGTTAAACAGAGATAGCATTCCTGGGGGAAAACATACTTGATCATTGAATTATTAATATTTTATTAAGGATTTTGTATCTGTGTTCATGAGGAATATTGGTCTGTAGTTTCCTTATAATGTCATGTCATGTTTTATTTCTTCCTTAAATTTTCTGTAGAGTTCAGTGAAATCTACTGAGTTTTCTTTGTGAAAGGGTTTTTGATAAGGAATTAAATTTATTTAATAGATTTAAAGTTATTCATATTATGAATGTTATTGTGCTAAGAGCTTGATTTTGTTGTATTATTCTCAAGAGTGTTGGACCTTAACTGGGGTTAAGTTGAGGTTAAGTTACTTATAGATCAACCTGATCCTTTTGAGGCTTGCCTATTTTTGTTTTTATTTTGAGAGTAAATTTTGTTCTAGGACAAAACTAGTAAACTACATGGTTCTTCTCAAGACTCTACCCAATGTTCAGTAGTGTGCTGGTAAATGTTTAACAACTGGTTCTCCAAGAAAAAATAAAAACCTGATTTGTAGCATTTGCTTACTTCCTATTATGGCCGGTTGAAATCTACAAATGTAACAGCAAACAACTCTCAAAATCCCTCAAAATTTAACAATCAGCTGTCTCAAGCTTGTATGAGCCCGCTGTAGCACACCACCTCCAATGTCCCACGTATTAGGAAGCTTCTCAGTCCCGACTGGTCAAAGTAGAAGCTGTGCCTAGCTTCGTATAAGCTCCAGAAATTGTTTCATCTAGTGCTTTCTGCTGTTTTTTTTCCCCAGCCTCAGGTAATTTCACTCCATACATGTACAGCTAAGTATCCAGCCAAAGACTCCAATAGACACCTCTGCATATCCCAGAGTTCTTTCTCTCTCTCCCAAATCTCCCAGTGATTTGCAATATTTTCACCACCAATGACTTCTTTTATTTTTTTCTGCCTTGTACAAACCAGGTTTTAAGAGGTACCTTATAAGTAAATTATTTTTAATAGTTAATAAATTCATTTGAGAGACATACCATTTCCAAGTAGAGTTTCTTTCTTCTTTTTTTTTTTTTTGTTGAGAGCCCACTGGCCCATGTGGGAATCGAACCGGCAGCCTTCGGAGTTAGGAGCACAGAGCTCCAACTGCCTGCGCCACCGGGCCAGCCCCTCAAGTTGAGTTTCTGACTAGCATAACGTAGCTGGTTGGAATTATGTAATTTAGCTATAAACAAAAAGGCAGAATAAGCACTTATTGAGAACCTACTGTATGCCAGGCCGTGCCCTAAATGCCTTCCTTACATCACATCAGGTAAGCCTCATAACCATCACATGAGGTAGATACTGTTGCCAACCCTATTAACTGATGGGTACACTGAGGTTCAGAGAGGTTGAGTAAACTGGACAAGGTTTCACAGCTAGTGAGCTGAATTATAGGCAGTCTGGCTCCAGACTCTAAACTCTTCACCTTTATAATGCATAGTTGATGCTTGAATTAGATCAAGTGGTTACTTGAGTGTAAATGAATGATTTCTGTTAGATTTTCTGAAACAAAGAGAATAGCACCTAGACATCCATTGCTACCTTTGGAGACACCTAAGTAGAGCTTCTGCTCTAAAACTTAGAATACTCTTTAGTATCCTGACTCTTGCATTGAACAAAGGCTGCATACTCCATACCATCTTTAGGGAACCCAGCAAAAGCTAAGACATGATCATGTTAACTGGTGATGTACAGAAATGGGGGCAGCCTTACCTGGTGTGCTTGTAACCTTAACAGAGTTTAATTTGCAAAAGCTGGGCTTATTTAAAAAAGGAACACCTCACCCAATAGCCTATTATCCTGCAAATATGTATTTAGGGACATTCGAAGTTATTCTATTTACCTAATCATTACTAATGGCTACTTTGGATCTATGACAGCTCGACGTGTAAATATGGCTCTTAGATCTTTCTCAAGGTATGATACTGGTCCAGTAGAGCATAACAGCTTCTTCAGAGAACAGGATTTCCTTGAAGCACAATCTGTTGAGTATCAAACAGAGCTCACAGAGCTTTAGGAGTTTCTTATTAGGTCACTGGATACTGCTCTCCTCAGAACTAAATGTCAAAATTTACCAGGAAATTGGGCATGAAGAAGAACTGAATATCAGTAAACATCAAAGTCAAACGTTGATTGTTTTTTGAAAAATTAGAATAGGGTCAGCATGATACTTCATGGGCAATAAATAGATAATAGGCCAGGAGAAGTCATTTAAAAAGACTTTGTGCAGCCAAACCAAATAGACTAGGTAGCAAGGTTATAATAATACTGATTACTAGACAGTAAAATAGAAATTGTTGACCTTACCCGGAGAGAACCCAGCTACTACTCCAGTATATTAGAGCATACTGAGAAATGATTAACTTGACTGGTGGTGCTCACCTCTTACACATTCCTCAGATCTAACATCATGCGAAGAGTCTCCTCCTGTCTGCTGTGCCTCTGGGAAGGAGTGGCACTCCCCAGGCCCTGCTCAGCTCCTGGATTCCTTCGCCAGGCCTGCTGTAACAAAGTGCCACACACTGGGGGCATAAACCAACAGAAATTTTTGCTCTCACAGTTCTGGAAACCAGAAGCCTGAGATCAAGGTGTCAGCTGAGACGTGCTCCCTCTGATATCCGTAGGAGAGAATCCTTCCTGGGCGCTTCCTAGCTTCTGGTGGTGGCTAGCAATCCGTGGTTTTCCTGGGCTTACAGCCGTTTCACTTCCACCTCTGCTCTGCCGTCAATGGCATTCTCTCCTCATGCGTGTGTGCGTGTGCGTGTGTGTCTTCATCTGGCGTTCTCCTCCCTGTGTCTCCCTCTGCCCATCTTATGAGGACACCAGTCTTGTTGGATTAAGGGTCTACCCTAAGCCAGTATGGCCTCCTCTTAACTAATTACCTCTTCAAGGACCCTGTTTCCCAATAGGTTAGGACTTCAACACATCTTTTGGGGTGACATAATTCAACCCATAATAGCTCCCATCTCTTCCATGAGACCTTCCCAAATCACTCTTTACATTTAGATGGCTTGTAGGTCTCTAGCTACTCATCTGTACTGTCCCACTCATCTGTTCCTTACCATATGTGCCCTCGTATTATTCCCTGTTGCTGTGTGTTGTCCACCTAATGTCACAGTAAACTCTTTGGATGGTAAACAATTCTTCCTCAAGCTTATTTCCACAAAGCACTTACAACAGCGATTTGAGATCAGTCACAATTTCTGCTCTTAGAGCAATTTGTACTTTAAGAAAAATCCTTTCACATACCTTGTCTAATATGGTTCTTTCACTATTGCTGTGCAGTGAATTGGATCGTTGGCACTATCCTAATTTTATATCCAAGGGAATTAAGTAAGATTCTGAGAGGTGAAATGACAGACCCAAATGAGACAAATGACTTGGGCTAGTCCCAGGTTCCTTTCATTGGAAACATTTCTCCTTCCTCTTCTCATTCCCTATAACTTTGTTATTAATGAGCCAGGAGTCCCCCTTGAAGGTGGGGGAATAAATTGAGCAAAAGCAGAGAGAGAAAACTGTGTATGAAAAAAGTCTTCCTTTTCTACTAGCCCAGCAGGTGGAAAGAAAAGTCACCCAGCCCTGCTTCTGTTTCCTTGATCGCGTCTCACTCTTTTTCTCCAGTGTAACTATGTAAAACTTCAACTTTTCTTAAGCTTCTGATGCCACCCCTTCTCTCTCAGTCTGAGAAGATAGCTGCTTCTCCTGTTTGTTTGTTTTTGAATGAATGAAAAGTATCTGGTGGAAATTTCTTCACCATTTTCCCACCTCCCTTACAAACGGATAGAAATAGGAGGGAGCAGAAAGGAAGTGGGTGTGAGCAGAGACAGAAATCAGTGGCTTCCTGACCGAGGACCAGTTGGCCAGGGTTATATCAGAGAGACCATGTGGCCTCTATGCAGAAGCGCCACGTCCCCAGTCTCTAGGCTCAGGGAGCCACAAAGGACGGAGGCAGCCCCCTTTGAGCAGGAGGGCAGACGGAGAGAGCCCCTGTTTGGGAAGGTATGCTGATACTATGAAAGTCTGCTGTGGACACCTGTTTCCACTGTGTTTCTCTCTTTCCTGGGACTCACAACGGAGAGATTCTAAAATCAAAATCAGCTCAGAGAAAACAAAAGAGTTCCTCCTTGGTGGAGGGGTGGAGGAAAGATGGAGAGGGGGAAGGAGTGGGAGAGGGGGAGAAAGGGAGGAGGGAGGAGGGAGAAGGAAGAGAGAGAGAGAGAGCAAGAGAGAAAGAGAGAGAGAGAGAGAGAGAGAGAGAGAGAGAGAGAGAGAGAGAGAGACATAATGAGAAAATACTAAGAAGAAAAACTTAACAGCTTTTCTCTGAGAAGTGGTAAACTGATAAACGGTGAGGGCATGCTTGCTACTCCAAATGGGTGCATTGTAACTAGGCTTTAAGACGCTCAATTCCTTCCTTGACACTTTTGCCTCAAGACTTTCTATTTCAATAGTCTGAGCATCACCTTGCAGTAATAGATAAAGTAATTTAATTTGAGAGAGAGAGAAGAGAGAGAGAGAGAGAGAGAGAGAGAGAGAGAGAGAGAGAGAGAGAGAGAGATTATCAACTATAATGGAACAACTTAAGCTGAAAGACACTCCAAGTTTAGAAGTACAATCTGTTTGCCCAGATGAGGAGTGCAAAGAAAATTTGGGGGCAGGCTCTTTGGGACTGTATTACAGGTTAAGTGGGTGGCTTAGGTCCTTAGGAGAGTGATAAAACCCTACATAAAAAGACAAATAGAAGAGCAAGATTTGCAGGAAGTGTGAGTCTGTCTGCCCTACACACCCACCCTCTCCTCCTGTGTGTATGTGCCCTGTGACACACATGCATAAACACACACACCGTCCAGGCTCCTCTGACACTGCTAGCCCTGGGGTCCAGCTAGAATCTGAGGACTGGAGCTCTGAGCAAGACGAGGGCAAGGCCAACTCCATGACTCTGGGTCAGACAGAATCTAATGAGTCCCATTCAGAAGTGAACAGGGAGTCTTGAAAAAAAATGTCACGAGCTTGAGGATTCCAGGAGCCTTTGATCTCTAAAGATAATAAGGGATCCAGGCCATGTTCTCACCTGTGCCTTTGATAAAATAGATCAGCGATGATAAAAGGTTATTCATCTGGCAAAGCCAGGAAAGGGCTAGAACCCAGCAGGCCTGAGTGCCACCCGCACCTCTTCTCTAAGGAAAGCATCTTCTGGGTATCCAGTTCCCAGTCTGCAAAGTGAGATGTGTTCTGTGCTTTAGGTCAGTGCTTCTCAGACTGTAATGAGCATACAAGTCCCCTGGGGTATCATTAATGGGAAGATGCTGACAGAGTAGTTCTGGGGTAGGCCTTGAGATTCTTCATTGATAGTAAGATCCCAGGCTGCCAGGAGTCTACGTGGCACCTTTTCCGGAATTAGAAAAGAGCCCCACTCTGGGGAGCCCTAAATGTGCCTTTGCAAAAAGAATCTTTTTTCTCATATGATCAGCTAGTGACAGGCAGGCTGGATTTCAGCCCCTGTATTCCTTCAGACAGTACTTTGAGCAGTGCACAAGCTGTCCAACTGTACAGGACAGTCCTGACCACATAAGCCATTGTCTCCCAGACTACTGCTAAGACAGCCCTACTTATGATCCATCACAGATGGTCTGTGACTCTCTCTCCTTCACCGCACAATTCAGCCACGCTCATCAAGACATCCTTTAAAACTCTCATTCTTGACTAGGAATGCTTGTGTTTTCTCCTGAAACTGCCAGCACGACACATGGGAATGAACTGATTCCTTCTCTACTTAAAAAAGAGAGCGTGGCCCCTGGTTTCTTACCCTATAATACACCCCTATTCAACCTAGAACTCTAAGTAGGGGCTGTATCGTCATTCCCCATCCACTGCTTCCGCTGGAGATCTTGCATTTGGAGTTTTATACCTCACGTCATTTGTTAATCCAGGATCTAAACAATTAAGCTCCTGTATCTATCTTCATTACGTGATTATTATCTGGTTTGCTCACATCTTTTGTTTCTCATCAAATGTGATTCCCCCTTTATAGGAAATCAGACATGGAAGCAAAGGGCCAAAGGCCTGGAATTTCACTAAGCTGCGTGATTACCTCGGAGGGTAGCATCAAGCACAGTGCGGGACTCTGGAAAGTTTTCCTAGCCACACCTCTGCCCAGCTGCCTTGTTCTGTCCTATCACTGGGGAGAAATCCAAAATATTTGTCTACCTAGTGTTGCGAAATTGTTTCCTTTATAGGAGCTGAAGGTCAAGGTTGGGAGAGCACTGGAAGCAGTTAGGAGAAGCACCCAGCAAGACTGAGCTCAGCTGTCGGGGCTCGCTGACAAGGATTTGGTGTTGGCTATTCACATATCTCTTGAAAAGAAACTTTCAGCCAAGGACAGAAAATTCTGGTTTCTCTAAGTAGCAGATTAAAAGGAGCCACAAAGTAGAATACAAAGATCACTGGGCTAGTCAGCTGGAGGTTTCGGTTCTACTAAGGCTGCTTGCCTTGATTTCTCTCGATTACATTTATACAATGAAGCAACAGAATTAAACAATGTAGAAGATCCTTCTGGTTTTCAAGTTGTAAGAGTCTATGAAGTGTGGTGGCTTTAGCAATATATTTTCTTTTCTGTTAGCTAAATTTATGAAGTTAAAAAAAGTCCTGTATATTTGTAATCTAGATACAATTGCATTGTATTTTAATTTTGTTAAGAAACAATGAGTTGTGGGCTTTAACAAGTTTTAATTTCCTTGCTTTTTAGCCCCTACATTTGGATGTTGGCTTCCTATCAATAATAAAAGACCAACAACCCAATGGAAAAAAAAAAACACAGGAAAAGATATAAACAGATTGCTCACAAAAAGAAAAATACAAATGGCTCTTAAACACATGAGAAGATGTTCAGCTTCACTCATAATTAAATAAATGCAAAATAAAATGACTTAGAATTACCATTCATCACCTGAAACATTAGCGAAGACCTGAAAGTTTGATAATACAAACTAAATTATCTACCAGTAAGGGACTGTTTAAATAAATTATGGTACATCGATGCTATGAAATAATATACAGCTGTAAACAAACAAAACAAAAGAATCACGAAACTTTTCTATGCACTAATATGGAAAAATTTTCAAAATCTATATTTAATGGTTAAAATAAGAAAGCAAGGTACAGAATGGTATGGGCAGCACATGTCACCATTTGTTTGGTTTGTATAAATAGTTAGCCTGAATTTCCTCTTTGGTTAAATGCATCTGTTTTCTTTCTGGGCTTCTTGCTGGATGGGACATGTTAGTTGTCAGGCTTTTCCTTCAGGATGTGTAGATGTGACATGGGCTGGACACGAGGAAGGCATATTCATAGTGTTGAAAGCTCTGGGGTGTTGGACATTGTGTATTTCCCTCTCCGAAGGATCCCCCTCTCTTTCCTTTTTCCCTCTGTGTCTTGGTGTTATAGACTGCAGCCCTTTAATACACAAACCTGCTGTTCCCTTAGACTGCCCCACCCACCCTTAGAGGACCCAGTGCAGGTAGCTCATAGTGTTTAGCTTGCAGTTATATCCTGAGCAGAAAAAAATGCCCAGAGCGGAGGAAGTGAGTGTGGGATGGGAAGACCCTAACTGGTCCTGTTATTCTAGAAAGAGCTCTAGAACTAGATTTGCTAAGCGAAGGAGAGCAGAGATCTAGAGTTTAGACAGATTCAAGGCCATTCATTCCCACACTTGTCCTGCAGAGCACTTACATGGTCCCTGTTATACTTTACGCTCTGGTTAGACCTCAGTGGGTACAGACAGGGAGTAACATACAGGAACTTTGCCCACAATGTGTTTTCAAACTATTGATAGAATCAAGACGCTCAGAAAGAAAACACAAGGCAAGGCATGAGATATGGTTATCAAGCGGACTTGTTAAAAATTCCAGCACATAAAATCTTGAAGAGTCATCCAGCTTGGTTCTCCTATGTACAGATGAAGTCCTAGAAATTAACTAGTCTAGGGTTAGAATCAGAGCTAAGACCTGAACCCACGTCTGGGTCTTCCAGGGTCAGTCTGTGTCTCTACCCGACACTGCCTCCCCTTTAACAAATATTCCATTTACACTGGTGCTGTCATATTACCTGAGATTTACCTATGGATTATAGCTGATTAAAACTTTTAATAAACACACACACACACACACACACACATATGAATATACATAAATGAATCATAGTAGCTTTGTATGTTGTTTTTTAAAAAAAGCAGTTACAGTTACTTTGTAATCAAAGGTGTGATGCAAAATGTAATGGGGTGTGTCAGGAACCAAAGAGAGGGTTGATCTTCTGCCACCCAGGAGAATTCCCCTGTCTAGCAGCTTACATGGGGCAGCCCTTTTTCTGGCTCCATTGGGCCCTCCCCATGGATTACTGATGGTTATGTGTCTTAGCATGGCCTCTCAGAACTGCAGTCTCCCTGTGTGGATGATAATCCAGGAGCTCTTCCTCTCCCCAGTGGCAGCATTAGAAATAAATGTGTCTCTCAGGAGCACTTGAGAAAGCTGGAGAGCAGAAGCAAGGACACATGCCTTGCCAAAGAAGGAAACAGTCACAGCTGAATTTCTATGCTCCTGTTTGGTGGTATTTCTAATTAGAATCCCATTTATTTTCTTCAGACACACAGCCCTTTTCAGATCTTCAGAGAGTTCCCATCATTTGATAGAGTTCCCAAAGCCTCTTGGGGTAGCAGCCCCAAAGGCACCAACCAGGATGAAAGTGGCACTCAGAGATCCCAAATGGCTCCAGGTGTGATTGCCCCTGTCGAACTGATGACATTCTCTGTACCTATGTCCCTTCATTACTGTGTGGACAGCCTCTGCCTTCCTCCAGCATCGCAACAAGACATTGTAAGACTTGGCTCATGGGGTCTAATTGTGGGATAAAGCATCCAAAGACATTTGCTGGGTCCTTCTGAAAGAGGGGCTATTTCTTCTCTTTCACTCACAAAATTGTGGGATTTTAGAGCAATATGATCATGTCGGGGTTGAAACCTCATTTTGCAGATAGACTAAATCAGTGCTGCCCAGATTTTAGTGTGCACTCAACCCACCTGCGGGTCTTATTAATATGCAGGTTCTGATTCATTAAGTCCGAGTCAGAGCTTTCTAACAAGCTCCCAGATAATGAAATGCCCAGGATGCTGGCTGAGGACTACACTTCAGTAGCAAGGGGCTATATTTGCTGTCTAACAGCAAAGAAGTGGACAGAACTAGGACCAAAAGCACATTTCCTGACTCTTATTCTACATGGTCTTTCTCTCATGGGGTGAAATTTGGAGTCTCCCTGTGTGGACAAAACCCCAAAAAACAGTTTCCAGGCTCTCGGCCTCACATAGAAAGGTGCTGGCTCGGGTAGTAAATGGCCATCAACTGTGATCAGATGCCAGCAGCTGTGGCTAGTTGGCCGTCAGCTGTAACCCGTAAGCCATTGGCCACTAATATAACGACTGTGGCTACGCTAGCAAAAAAGAATGGGGGCTAGCAAGAAGATGGTGGCTGGCAAGCGCGGACTGCTGTTAGGCAGATTATGTAGATCCTGCTTCCTGTGTCTCCAGCCCAGCCACCAGAGAGAATATATTGGTTTGACTCCCCTACTTATGGCTCCATGGGTGTTCCTGTTTGGCCTTACCGTGTCCTGCGTTCTTGGGCGGGGAGTGGGAGCTGAGACCCTGCCTGCCACCCTGCACAACACTCCCCCAGCCCAATATAAGCATAAAAAGGAGAGGGAGAGAGGGAGAGAGACAGAGCAGCTAGCTGCCTTTGCAGTAACAGGCATGGCAGATAAGAACTTTCTAGAAGAGAGAGATTTGAATAGGGAGGGGAGAAGAGAATATGAAGAGATGAGTATAGAATTATGAAGGCTAACATCCTGGATTTTATACCCAACCGGCTTGAGTTAGTTTGCTTCGGTTCTGGCCCAGAAAATGATGACTCCAATATAACCAGTCATCTTCAGATTGTGTGATGCTGGCCCAAATAGGAGGATAAAACATAGTTTCCCATCTAAATTTTTCAAAAAAGGAATCACTGCTTTAAAATTTAGAATATGCCTCTTATCGAACTTGATTTATTTGTCTGCTGGTTGTAGTTATGCACTATAAAGACCTACCAAAGAGATACAACAAGAAGAAATTGATGTAGAAACATTTGCATCAAGTCGAATCTTGGAAATATCAATGACTGGATCATGAAGCATATCCATAAAATCTGCCACGGAAAAGTGGAAAAATTTAGAATTAGAACATGCTCTTGGGATTTAAAAAATACGGTTTCAGAAATGAAACTATCGGTGGAAAGAGATGGAGAAAAAAGAGAATCAAGTCAGAATGGTCGACACCAGATTAATAGAAATGTAAGGAAGTGCATGGAAAATAGAGGGAGGGCGTGAAATTCCATTGAGAAGGGCCAGGTAAAATCCTGCTGTGCAGGTAAAGTTCCACTACAGACTCTAGAGATTTCGCTGTCATTTGAATGTCTATTATGGTTAACATCTCTAGCATACTTATTGTGTGCTCATGTCAGTCTTCTCTTCCTAACTAGATGGTAAGTTAGCAGAAGTCAGGGGCCATATTTCCTTCCAGAGTATTCTCAAAACACTGCTATTATTGAGTCAGTTCTCGGCTTCGTTTTTTTCAGTAGCTATAAATTGCCCGCATGATAAAACTTTGTGTTGACTAAAGTGATGGATGACTAGATTTTTAAAATTTCAGTGTATTTTCTTTTTTTCTAAAGCAAAATTTGAAATTACTCTGATGGGCCTAATAAGTACAAGCTGTATATTCAGGGAGACTATAATTTGAAAGTTGCCTGATTTTTCTTCTTTAGTGTTCCTCCTTGACTTGACTTTCAGATGTTTATAATTAGAGCTTTATTCCTTTGGCACAAATCAAATAGCTTCGTGTTGAGTTAAACACCTGGTAGAGCTAATATATAAAGCCATTATCAGTCATTTATATGTTAAAGTAAATGAGTTTATCATATCTTTTCCTGAGGGAGAGTTTTGCTAAAAGGATTGTAAAGGAAGAAGTAGACATGAGGAATTTGAATCCCTACCCCAAATGAGGAATCTGAACCCCTACCCCAAATAAGTTAGATCAAAAACATGAACCTGAGGGAATTGGGAGAAAAGCCATAAAGGGGAGATGAAGAAAGGCCCATTTTTCCCTACCTGACAATTTTGCTAGGCCTGGCTTGGATGTTATCCAAGACTCTTATCTTGTTGGCTCCCAGATCATACTCTGTTGCCTCAGTTTACTCACAGAAGAGAACAAGACTTAGAGCAGAAACCATGAATCTGGCTCATCAGCAGAACCAATCTAGGAGAATAGGAAGGAAGCTTCAAGGGGTTTAGGGGGAGGAGGTTGATTGGTTCAAAAGTGCATGGGACTAGATTGGGTAAACTAAGCAAGTTTGTTCAGGAAGTGGCTAAGAGAGAGAATAAATAGAGGGGATCAAGATGACCTTGATTCAATGGGTCCAGCCTTCTCACTTGGACATGCATTCTCAGTAAAAGAAGACTTGCTGGCACTCAGCTCCGGAGAGAGGCTCTAGCCAGGTGTGGAAGGCTCTGCATCCCTGCCCCCCACATCTTCTCTGGCCTTGGCAGTCTCCCACAAGTCTCCTACAAGTCTCTCCTTGTAGCTGGGGCACACGAGCCAGTCTAACCTCCATTGTTTCCTTGGTCGGCACCAGCCAGCCAGCTCATCCTCTCTTGTGTTTAGACTATGCATTTGGAGTCAGAGAAATTGGTTTCCAATCCTGGTTGCAGTTTGCTTATCTACTAACTTTGGAAAATTATAAAAACTGGCACTCTGTCTACCTAATGCAGTTGTGGTAATGATGAGATCAAACAATTCTTCCAAAGTGTTAAGCGCAGTACTTAGAACATAAAATGTATCTTTGTAAATGTTAGTTAAGAGTATATTTCATTCTGCAGCCTATCTTGTATTCCCCATGCCTCTAGGTAAAGGCTGCCAAGATCTTTAGCTCTGGCTACAGCCTTCCTCCAGAGAACTAGAATCCTCCAAATACTCACTAAATACCTAGGACATTCCAATGCCACTTCCAACTCAATATACCCCAAATAAAACTTTCTGACTTCTCCTTCCTGTCAGGAGAAACCTTAGTACTACTTTTGAATCGAGAGCCTTTTGCCCTGTTGCCCACATTCGATGCATTACTAAATTCTGTTGATTTTTCATTGGCGAGTCTGCTTTCCTTTTTTTATTCCATTCCCTCTTACTCTCACTGTTTCAAGCAGAGATCATTGCAATAGCCTCCTAACAGACTGCCTTTCTTTGAGTACTTCTCTCTTTTTATTGGCTTATAATTTAGCCCCCAAATAGCTCCCTGAAGACTTTCCTTAATTACGCCAATGCCTTGTCCCTTCTCATTCTCTCTCATTGGAAATGAAGCACTCAGAGGGAGGTGTGTCCCGACATACGGGCAGTATTTATGCAGTTTATGGGTTCAAACTTGGGGTTTTAACCAATAACATATCATTTAGAATAACCTCTCAGCTTGGACTTGTTTTCATTCTACTTAAAGTCCTCCTTTCCTGTGTTTCTTTGAAAAGGGTTTTGTATGTATTGGGCTTCTGCTTTCAATGCCCCAGGTCTGACATGCAAATAAAACACTCCATCTCAGTGTGCTCACCTGGAGAAAGATTTTTATTAGGTAAATACAGCAGTAAGTCACCTGTTCATCAGAATACATACAATGATGTTCAGCCTTTTGTCATTTCTCCTCCTTTGCCAAAGGAAAAGGTCCACTTACTTCACTGAGTTGTTCCTCGTGTGGGCTCATGGGAGGCAGGATGTTTGTAGCGGGAGAAGTATCATTTGCTTAGGAATACGTTTCTAAATAGAGACTTCTGGTTTCAACTTTGTTGGCTAGACCAGGCAGCATTTCTCTGACTGTAAAACTGGGTAGATTTATAATCAATAATGTTGTAAAGATTTTGTAAGGTATCCGATGGACACTTGTCTTATTAGGGAGACCACCTCAGGGATGGTGTAGATGCCTGATCAATGCACTGTACATCTGAAGCTGAAGCTGAACAATAATGAATGTCAACTACAATTATATATATATATATATATATATATATATATATATATATATATATATATATATATATGGTCACAAAATGTGGAGTGCAGCATAAGGAATAGAGACCATGGAAATGTAACGGCTGTATGTGATGGCAGAGGAGTAGTAGATTGGGGGTTGGGGGGTTATCACTTTGTGAGCGGTATAAATGATAAATGTCTAACTATTACAGTGTTTTGTACACATGAAACTAAAAAAAAAAAAAAAAACTGGGTAGATTTACAGACATGCTCTGAAGGAATGAAAAACTCAGGCCTGACACAGAGAGGTGGCTTGGAATCCACTCTTGGGGAATTAAAGCAGGCCTTTGGAAAAGGAGCAGGGATACACTCGTTATAAAGTTTCAGTATTATTTTTCACAAAGACACAGGTTGGATTATCTGTATTTAGTTATTTGCTAGACTAAGAGTCAAGAACTCAGAATCTGGGCTCTGGCCTCAACCCTGACTGATTGTGTCACCCTAGCCATGTCCCAGCTCCACTGAACCTCAGTTTCCTTCCCTGTTAAATGACAATAATAACGATAGTAGTAATATCTTATTAGGCATATCTGTCCTAGCTTCTTCACAGATATTGGGAGGCAAAAACAACAACAACAACAACAACAACAAAAGACAGTTTTAAAATACAAAATTATCTTATACATTCCAGTTACTAACATCAGACTACCTTGGTGTTATTGAAAGCTCAAGGAATTGGTGCCTTAACAAGATGGGTGCTCACTATTTATTAGTTCCTTAGATGGTCAGAAAAGCAGAGTTCAGGGCTTTGGTTTCTGTTGGTGTAGACAGTTTGGTAGACCCTTATGTTGGAGATGAAATCCAAGTGAAGCCAGGTGAAGAGCTTAAGGATAAGAGAGCAGTAATGAGCAGCATCAAATACCCCAAACTGTTCCAGGGCAGATCTCATCTCTAAAATTCATATTACGAGTCCTTCACTCACATATGTGGTAATAGCACTAAAAAGGAACAATCTCCCCAAAACACTCAGATTGGCAACATTACTTTGGCTGCCGGATTTAAAGTCTTGAAGGAGGATTATAAACAATCTGACACTAATAGAGTGGTTTTGTAGAGCAGCTTTGTAGCTAGTTACTGTAGAGATGATTTATCTCTGTACTGACCTTCCCCAGAAGAAGCTGACAAAGAGTGGAGGAGGAGCCCTCTCCTCCTACAGCCTGAAGCTTTGGGTTTCTCTTGTTCTCCTAGATCTGAGGGTTTCTGTGTTGGCATTTTCTCTGATGGAAAAGTGAGTTATTGGAATATTTTTTTTCCGGCAAATAGACTATAAACCTCTAAGTTGTTTGTGTCTCCAATCCCCCTTTCCCTTCTAATCCAAAGAATCCCAAATCTAAGTACCCATGACTCTCATCCAGTTCAGACCCTGAGCATCTGATGGAGGAAGCATGGAGGTACTTGAGCTAAAATCTCCCAGACAGAAAGAACGCCATTGCCAGAATTCATTTGATATCCCCTTGCAGGTGTTGTGTTTTGATTGGAATAGTGAAAGAAACGAGATTTGAACCACTGAGAAGCACTCTTCTTTTCCAGGACTCCAAGAAGTTTTGCGGCATCCTTTTCCCATCCTGGAAAATTACTTCTCTGGGGAGAGGAAGGCAGCAGAGAGCCTTTCTCCTTGACCCACAACAGTAGGCATTGGTTTGAAAATAGCAAGCTGGTAACAGTTGCTAGACTGATCATGTCAGCTGTAACCCTTGCTCCCCTGAGGAGCTGAGGTTAGCAGTTGTGTTGGTTACTCTGTTGCTTCCCAGGGTAGCTGGAGAACAGTCTTGCATTATAGGGACCTGGGTGCATGGGAGCAGAGAGCTCTTGACAGGCACTATAAGAGGGCACACATATGTTGAAAGGGAGCACATCCCTGCCAGGGTCCTTTGCCAGGGATGACAGATTATATTGTCTGCACTTGGCTACTTCACTCTGATGGGGCCTGTGGGGGTGGGGTTGGAGGTGGACTCTCTGGGTCAGTGCGAGGTGTGGGCCTTGCTGGGAGCCCAACCACCTCTACAAGTGACATACTCAAAGGGCAGACTGGGAAGGCACCAGAGCCCCACTAAGCCGAATCCTGCTCCATAGGGTCAGCCCCTGCACAACAGCTCCTCCACTGTGGTCATGGTCCTCATAATCAATCAGTTTGAGGGTCAGTCCCTCCCATTAATTAATGTGCAAACAGCAACCAAGTCTCAACTAAAACAGGAGGGCACACACAGCCCACACAGGGAACACACCCGCAGCCCCCAGCTCAGGTGACCAAGGAGACTGCAACACTGGGCCCCACAGGACACCAACTACATAAGACCAAAACCAGGAGACATGGCAGAGCTACCCAGGACATAGAAGCAAACACAGGGAGACAGCTGAAATGGGAATACAAAAAAACATGTCCCAAATGAAAAACAGAATAAGGCTCCAGAAAAAGAATTAAACAAAATGGAGACCAGCAATCTACCAGATGCAGAGTTCAAAACACTGGTTATAAGGATGCTCAATGATCTCAGGGAGAACTTCAGCAAAGAGACAAGATAAAAATGGAGACAGAGAACATAAAAAAGACCAGTCAGCAGTGAAGAATACAATAACTGAAATGAAGAATACGTTAGAGGGAATCAACAGTAGATTAGATGACTCAGAGGACAGAATCAGTGATTTAGAAGATAAGATAGCAGAAAATACCCAATCAGAACAGCAAAAAGAAAAAAGAATCCAAAAACATACAAGGAGAGTTTAAGGGGATTTGGGGACAACATCAAACATACCAATATTTGCATCATAGGGACAAAAGAAGAAGAAGACAGAGAGCAAGCAATTGAAAACCTATTTGAAGAAACAATGACGGGAAACTTCCTTAACCTAGAGAAGGAATTAGGCACAGAAACCTAGGAATCACAGAGTCCCAAACAAGATGAACCCAAACAGGCCCACACCAAGACACATCATAATTAAAATGGCACAGGTTAAAAAGACAAAGAGAGAATCTTAAAAGTGGCACTTGAAAAGCAATTAGTTACCTGCAAGAGAGCTCAGGGCAGTGGTCTTTGGGACGCAGATCAGAAATTGTTTCTTTTAAAAAGAGACAGTATCCTGGATTAGAATTTGAGCAGTATAGCCTGGGGTCAGAGGGAAAACTTGGTGGCTGTACTATAATAGAGAAAGAAGTAAGTACTAGAAAGGCTGAAGATTGAGGACCCTATCTGATGGAAGGGCAGTACCAGATCAGACCAGCCAGGGTGTCTCTTTGTTCAGCAGGCACGCCACTCAGAAAGCCCCAGCCAAGGCAGAGCATTTTTGTGTCACCTCCTTTATAGAAGCCCTTTTATGAATTCCAGTTCCCACGTTTTGTTTACCTTGGTTTCTTGGAAATAGCTGTGGGTTTACAAGTGGGATGCATGTCTTTCAACACTGGTATGAAAGGAAGAAGTGAGCAATACTCCCAAACTGGATGTTGTTGTACCGGGACTAAGAGCTCTGGATTTGACAAGACCCCGTACGATGGAGGAGAGTTGCATTACACAGGAGGCCAAGGGCCAGGCCAGCCTCTGCACACTGGAGGCTTTGGCCATACCAACCTTCTAGCTTTGCCTCGGTTTCTTTCTACTTTAAATGCTCTCCTTCCACCTTTCCACGTTCTGGTCTCCCCAACCTTCAGGGTTCAGCTGAAATCCCTATGCTGCCAGAAAACCACGGGCCCACCATAGAACAGCTTCTACCTGTCCATATTACTCTTTTAAGGTACCGCACAAAGTAATTAAGGGCCCCGCTTTGTCATCAGAGTTGCTTAGTTCAAATCCTGACTCTGCCATTTGCTACCTGTGTAACTTGACAAGTTACATGACCTCTCTGAGTCTCAGCTTCCTTATCTGTAAAATGGAAATAATTGTAATGGCAATAATAGCACCCCTTCGGGAGGCCATTGTGTGCATTAAATGACATAATACATGTAAAGTATTATTAAACACATAGCATTTAATAAATGCAACTTTTTACAATATTACCAATTATTTGACACCCAGATCAGACAGCCTTATATTACTGATATTTCATGTGTGACGTCTTATCTTTCCATAGATTATAATTTCTTTGATTTCAAGTACTCTGTTGTTCATTCACTCAATAAATATTTGTTCTGTTTCATACTGTATATGTTTTCAAAGGCTTTAAATTTTGGAACAGTTTTATGTTTTCAGCAAAATTTAAAGTAGTAAAGAGAGTAGTAATTGAAGAGAGTAAAGAAAGTTCCCATATGCCCCACTCCCAGTTTTCCCTACTATAAATATATTATATTACTAGAGCACATCTGTTATAATTAATGAACCGGTATTGATATATCATTAACTAAAGTCTTTTCCCCCCAGTATTTACCTAAGGTCCTTTTCCTGTTTTGGAATCCCTTCCAGGATACTCCATGACATTTAGTCTTCATCTCTCCTTAGACTCGCTCCTCTCGACTGAGTTTCTGAGATTTTCCTTGTTTTTGATGACCTTGATGGTTTTGAGGAGTATTGATCATATATATTGTATTGAAATTTGTGTAATGATTTTCTGTTAAGACTGGGATTACAGGGTTTGGGAAGGAGGTAAAGTACCATTACCCTCATGTCATCTCCAGGGTATGTATGATCAACATGATTTATGACCGTTGATGTTGACCTTGATCATGTGCATGAAGTAGTGTTTGTCACATTTCTCCGTTGCAAAGTCATTCCTTTTCTGCCTTCCCAAACTGCACTTTGTGGAAGGAAGTCTTTATTTATAGCTCATGGTTAAGGAGTGGGAAGTTATGTTTCTCCTCCTGGAAGGCAGAGTAATCACATTAATTATTTGGAATTCTTTTGCACAGATTTGTCTCTTCTCCTCACTTTATTTATGCAAACATTTATTGTTATCAGTATGGACTTACATATATTTATTTTTTACTTTGGGTTATAATCCACTACTATGTTATTTATTTTATTGCTTTATTTATTTATGCTATCTTTTTCCATTGGGAGGTCTTCCAGTTGGCTCCTATGTGTCCCTTCGATATGGCCCCATCATGTGGGATTTGTTTTATTTTTACTTTCTTATTTTTCAGCACTGCAGGGTGCTCCATGCTCATATTGTATATTTCTTGTTCCTCTCCTAGAATTAGCCATTTCTCCAAGGGCCTCTGGTTCCTTTTGTTGGAAAATGACATAAGAAACCCAAATCTGGATGTTGTATGTGCTCATTCATACTAGAATGTAATTTTTGATAGGCCCTCTATGCTGATAGAGCAAAGAAATACATGTGTGTATACTGAACCATGTATATACACATACCTATATATGTATATTTCTCTCTGTAATCCTGTGTGTCTACATTAAGCTTAACCTAATTCTTACTGATGTCTCCAACTCCAATGAATTAGCACATGACTCATTCTAGCCCGTTCTCTTTGCTTATCTGTAAATTCCCCAACTCCATTAGTGGGGAATTCTTACTCCAACAGTGAGAAACCAGGTTCCCACCATCTGCTATTCATTTAGTGAATTGTTCAGTTTCAGCACACATGTACAGCAGTAGCAGAATTTTTTAACTCTATCCCCATGGGAACAGCTTTATCAATAAGAGTACAGTGCTTATGGGCAGTTCATTCTGTCTTTAGTATTTTTAAATATACTGTTTCATTTTTGTATTGTGGTAAAATACACATAAAGCAAAATTTATTATCTTAACCATTTTTAAGTGTATGGTTCAGTGGTATTAAATACGTTCATATTATGCAACCATCACCACCATCCAGCTCCAGAACTTTCTTTCATTTTGTAAAAATGAAACTATATCCATTAAACAGTAGCTCCCCATTCCTCCGTCCCCTAGCCCCTGGAAACCACTATTCTACTTTCTGTTTCTATGATTTTAACTATTCTAGGTACTTTATATAAGTAGAATCATATACCGGGGGTGCCAAAAAAATGTATGCAAGTGGACCCTTTGGTCAATGTTGCTCAAGCAGCCATTCGCCATAATCAGAAGCTGATGGTAACCACGTTGAGCACTTCTTGTAATTGCAGAAGTCAAATGTGACTTGTACACGTCTTTTGTTATCAGTACATATTGAGTATTACAATTTTAATGCAGTTTTTTCCTTTCTTAAAACGTGTACACATTTTTGGGGGGCACCCTCTGTAGTATTGCCTTTCTCACGTAGCATAATGTTCTCAAGGTTCATCCATGTCATAACATGAGACACAGGTTTGTTTCCTTTTAAAAGCAGGATAATAGTCAATTGTATGTATATTTCACATTTT
The DNA here is from genome assembly GCF_964194185.1 of Rhinolophus hipposideros. NCBI lineage: Eukaryota > Metazoa > Chordata > Mammalia > Chiroptera > Rhinolophidae > Rhinolophus > Rhinolophus hipposideros. The sequence goes on along the minus strand of NC_138062.1, from coordinate 42,899,170 downwards.
GACCATTCATCTGTTGCTTGGCTTGCTTCTACATTTTAGCTCTTGTAAATAATGTTGCTGTAATGTGGGTATACAAATATCTCTTAGAGACACTGCTTTCAACTCTTATTTGCTATATAGCTGTAGAATTACTGGATCGTACGGTAACTCTATTTTTAACTTTCTAAGGAACTACCACACTATTGTCCACAGAAACTGTATATTTTGTATTCCCACCAACAGTGCATGTGTTCCAATTTCTCCACATTCGCACCAACATGTTATTTTCTGTTTTTTATTGTTTGTTTGTTTGTTTGTTTGTTTGTTTTGCATAGTAGCCATCCTAACAGGTATGATGTGGTAACACAGTGTGGTTTGGATTTGCATTTCCCTAATGATAATGACATTGAGCATCTTTTGATGTGTTTGTTGGCTATTTGGATTTCTTATTTAGAAAAATGTCTAGGTAAGACCTTAGCCCATTTTCTAATTGGGTTGTTTGATTTTTTTTGTTGTTATTGTTGAGTTTTAGGGGTTTTTAAAATGTATTTTACATATTAATCCCTTATCAGATGTGTCATGTGCAAATATTTTCTCCCAGGCTGTGGATTTCCTTTTTACTCTATTAATAGTGTCCTTTGATGTGTCAACTTTCATGAGGTCAACTTTGTCTGTTGTTTCTTTTGTTGTTGATGCTTTTGGTGTCCTATACACGAAATCCCTACAAAATCCCATATCATGAAGATTTTTCTCTATGATTTCTTAGAGTTTTATAGCTTTAGCTCTTATGTTTATGTCTTTGATCCATTTTGAGTTAATTTTTATATTTGGTGTTAGGTAAGGGTCCAACTTCATTTTTTTGCATGTGGATATCCAGTTCTCCTAGCACCATTTTAGAAAACACTGTCCTTTTCTCACTGGATAGTCTTTGAATCCTTGTCAAAAATAATTTGAACATACATGCAAGGGTTTATTTCTGAGCTCTCTATTGTATTTCCTTGCTCTATTTGTCTGTCTTTCTGCCAGTACCACATTGTTTTGATTACAGTAACTTTGTAGTAAGTTTTGAAGTCATGAAATGTGAGTCCTCCTAATTTGTTCTTCTTTTCCTAGATTGTTTTGGCTATTTGGGGTTTTATGGGAATTTTAATATGGAATTTTTTTATTTATGCAAAAATCACTGGGATTTTGATAAGGATTGCATTGAGTCTGTAGATCCCTTTAGGTAGTATCAAATATATTTTAACAATATTAAATCTTCCTATCTAAGAAAATAGTACGTCTTTCCATTTATTTGTCTTCTTCTTTCTTTCAGCAATGTTTCTTATTTCTTAGTTTTTCTTGTACAAGACTTTTATCTCCTTTATTAAGTAAATTCCTAAGTAATTTATGCTTTTTCTAATTTTTTTTTAAATTAAAATTTATTGGGGTGACAATGGTTAGTAAAGTTACATATGTTTCAGGTGTACAATTCTGTATTACATCATCTATATATCACATTGTGTGTTCACCACCCAGAGTCAGTTCTCCTTCCATCACCAGATATTTGATCCCTTTTACCCTCATCAACCACCCCCTCCCCCCTTACCCTCTGGTAACCACTAAACTATTGTCTGTGCCTATGAGTTTTTGTTTCTTTATTTGTTTGTCTTGTTCCTTTGTTGTTTTCAGTTTTACATCCTACATATCAGTGAAATTATTTTTTAAATTGTTTAAAACTTTATATATATTTTTAGTTACAGCTGACATTCATTATTTTATATTAATTACAACATAGTAGTTAGACATTTATATAATTTATGCAGTGATCTCCCCGATTAGTCTAGTATCCCCCTCGCATCATACATAGTTGTTGCAACATTACTTTTTTTTGAACTTTAATAATTGTTTTATTTTTCAATTACAGTGACGTACAATATTATTTTAGTTTCAGGTGTACAACATAGTGATTAGACATTTACATATGAAGTGATTACCTCAATAAGTCTAGTACCCACCTGACACCATACAAAGTTATTACAATATTACTGACAATATTCCTTATGCTGTACTTTATATCCCCTGACTATTTTGTAATTATCAATTTGTACTTCTTAATCCCTTTCCCGTTTTCAGCCACCCCTCTAAACTCCCCTCCCATCTGGCAACCATCAAAATATTTGCTGCATCTATGAATTAATTTCTGTTTTGTTTGTTCATTTATTTTGTTCTTTAGATTCTACATATAAGTGAAATCATACGGCATTTGTCTTTCTCTCTCTGACTTACTCGACTCTGCACAATACCCTCTAGGTCCACTCATGTTGTTGCAAATATCAGGATTTCATTCTTTTTTATTGAGTAATACTACATTGTAAATATGTACCACTTCTTCTTTATCCATTCATCCATTGATGGATACTTAGGTTGCTTCCATATTTTGGCTATTGTAAATAATCCTGCAATGAATATATGGATACACATGTCCCCTCGATGTAGTGTTTTGGGTTTCTTTGGACAAATACCCAGAAGTGGGATTACTGGGTCCATCAAATCTTCATCAGCATTTGGTATTGTCAGATTTTTGGATTTCATCAATTCTAATAACTATGTAGTGGTATCTCATTGTTGTTTTAATTTGCAATTCCCTGATGACAAATGATGGTCAACATATTTTATATGCTTATTGGCCATCCATACATCTTTGGGGAAGTGCCTGTTCAAATATCTTGTCCATATTTAAATTGAGTTGTTTGTGTTAAGAATTCTTTGTATCTTTTGAATATAAGTCCTTTATCCAATACATAATTGCAAATATTTTCTCCAAGTCTCCAGCTTGTCTTTTCATTCTCTTAACAGTATCTTTCATAGAACACACGTTTTGAATTTTAATAAAATCTAAGTTATCAGTTTTTTCTTTCACGGGTCATTCTTTTGGTGTTATACCCAAAATCTCATCTGGAACACAAGGTCACATAGATTTTTGTTCTGTGGTTCCTTCCCAAAGTTTTATAGTATTGCATTTTGTATTTAGGTCTGTGATCAATGTTGAGTTATATTTTTTTGTGAAAAGTGTGAGGTCTGTGCATTTATTTATTTATTTATTTATTTATTTATTTATTTAGCACATGAACATCTAATGGTTTCAGCATCACTTGTTGAAAAGACTATCCTGTCTTCATTGAATTTCCTTTGCTGTTCCTTTGTCAAAGATCAGTTGACTATATTTGTGTGGGTTGATTTTTATACTGTTCCACTGATCTATGTCTCTATTCTTTTGCCAATGCTACACTGTCTTGATTATCTGTAGCTTTATAGACTGTGAGGTAGTGTCAGTCTTTCAATTTTGTTCTTGGTCAGTATAGTGTTGCCTATTCTGGGTCTTTTGCCATCATATTATATTTCAAACTTTTTTGACTCATTAAGGCCTAGCTCAGACCCATATATAATAATAGATTCTAAATTAATCGTTCACTGTTTCTCTACCCCCAGGTATAGCTAAAGCGATTTTAAGATTGCTTAAAAAGAGTCATTTTTATAGCTAAAGCGATTTTAAGATTGCTTAAAAAGAGTCATTTTTCAAGTTGCCTTAACTTTTCCACCTGAAAGTTTTCCAACATTATGCATTTTATATGTAATGCAAATGGATTATTACTATCATTATTATTAGGCACCAGAATGCTTCTTGGGGAATAAATGCTATTGTTTGGAAAAAATACATGAAGGCCTGAGACAAGGCAACAAAAATGGTGGCAATATGCTCTGCTTAAAACAAGGAGAGGACCTGTGCTTGCTTTAGCAGCACATATACTAAAGTTGGAAATAAGGAGAAGACCTCCCTCTCTTCCCAAGAGGGAGGATTTAGAGAGAGGGAAGGAAAGAAAAAGAAAGGAGGCATTAGCAAGAAAGGAGAAAAAAGAAAGGAGGCATAAGGTTGGCTTATCTGAAATGGCCTTTTTCCAAAAGCTAATAGCAATAAATTTCTTTAAATGAGACTGATGTCCACATTTGATGAAGCAACCAGTAGACATTTTACAATTTAACATAAGGGATTTCTGATGTTTAGTTTGAAAATCCTCATGTTGCTGTGGCATAACACTCACTTTTGTCCCTCACCACCTCAATTCATTTTCAGTAAAGTTTACCGCACTTATGAATGCTTTGTATAAAAGCTTTGTTTTGTTTTAGAAAGTCAAGAAAGAACTTGAGTTTCACTTTTGCAGTACAGAACAGAGATAGCACCTGTGGAAACAAATGAAATGAGCCCACTAAGAATTAGCAACCATCTTGCTGAAGGTTTGGATTTTGACAGTGCATGAATGGGGTTTGAGCTAAATTTATCTGACTCTCAAGGGATCAGGAGACCCCAGCTAAGCTAGCATCTGCATTACACATATGACAGAAAGGACTCCTTTTAATTCTTATGTTACTCTAACAGCACTATTTCCTTCGAGTCTATCAGTAGTCATATTAAGCACGTCCTCTCTTTGGATTGCGCAAATTTAACTCATTAGGCTGGATGCTGTGACAAATTACTAGGAATCTGCTTATACGACATCTTATATGCAAATTTACATTTAAATTTGTTCAAACACTCGGTAACAGGAAGGGCCTGACAGTTTTAAAAATGGAAAAGAAATCGTTAAATGTAGACTGACAAAGCTGGAACCTCAGAGACGACTTTACAGATGAGCAAGCTAAGGTATAGGGATGTGAATAACTTTTCTAAGGTCACTCGACCTTTGAGCAGTAGATTCATGGGGTCAATTGAAAGAGAAAGCCTTATGTTTCTTGCTAGGCATATTTCTACCATGGGCCACCTACCCTACAATACTCAAAGATCAAACTTGGCCATGGAAGAGAACTTGGCCAGTTCAAGAATATTTATGACTTTAGATTCTTTCTTTCTTTTATAAAAGAACACTTTAGGGGGAAAAAAAGGTCTACATGGTCATAAAACACTGAACTTCAGCTTTTTCAGAAGCCCTCCTTCTAGTTCACTTTTTGGAGGACTTCAGTGGATGAGGCATTGGCAAAGAACAAAGTGGTCAGGTAGGCTTTTTCCCACTTAGTGCTTCCCCTAGGACTGGGGATAGTCAATTGAAAACCAGTCAATATATGTTTCATTTTTGTTTTCTGTATAAATAGTTGGCTTATCTGAAATGGCCTTTTTCCAAAAGCTAATAGCAATAAATTTCTGCAGCTGGACATGTTTAGAAATGCCTCTTAGCTATTTTTGTTGATTTATTTTGTCTGTATTTGTGCAATCCAGGTTTGGGCATAGAAGCAAGCTTCCCTGGTCACTAGTCCTCTAACTCTAATGATTTAAAATCAGGGGACACAGTCCCTCTCCTGTGGGAAAGACCCCATGTGGAAACTCATGGAGTTATAGCTCAGTGCAGGAGAAATTACTACATCTTGGAGAATCATCTTTGATTCTTTTTATAGAACTTTAGTGTGTATTTTCCCCTGTCTGTTTTGAAACCTTTCTTTCTTTTTTTCTTCCTCCCTCCCTTCCTTCCTTCCTTCCTTCTTTCCTTCCTTCCTTCCTTCCTTCTTTCTTTTTTTCTTTCTTTTTCTTTCTTGTCTATAACTCCAATTTCAAATAATATGGTGATTATATGTTATACAATATTAACTCACAGGCATATTAAAAAAACCCACAAGAATGAAAATGCAAATACTATTTGCTATATAGCTTCATGGAAAAGTATATATGAAATATATTAAGTGACTATTGCATACATTTCATTATAACATGTACATTTTATTTCTATATTTGGACAATGTTTAGACATTTTCTAAAAAAGAGGAAAGTGAACTGAAAATTCTTAATGACCTACTATATGCTGGATTTAGCTCACTTAATCCTTTGAACAACCCTGTAAATGAGACATTGTTACCTCCATTTAAAGATGAAGAATCTCAGTCTCAACAAGGTCAAATAACTTGCCTAAGGTCATACTGCTAATATAAAAGTACATCAAGGGTTACAGGTCAGTCAAAGCTAAAATCCATGCTATTTTTATTCTGAGAAACCTAAATTATTGATTTAGGGAAATGACTTAGAATTACAACGTTTTTGGTTAAAAATCAAAATAAATATGAAGATATATTTGTCCCCTCTCTATTCACTGGATTACTAATTTCTGAGTTGGAGGGGAAGAGACATGAATGGTATAATAGAGAGAACTCACCACCCCTCTGTACTTTTGCTTCTAGAACAATATTCTTACCTCTCCCTGGACATCTATTTCCCAGGCAAAATTACACATGTCTGAGGTCTAAAGTCAAAAGGCTTCCATGCAAAGAATGCAATAGTTTAAGCTCAGAATTAAGACAGAGCAATAAAGCAATCAGTATAGGTGGGGCTAAACTTAGAGGAAATTCAGAAATAGAAATTTATTTTTTTCCTTCCAAGCCTCCGGCATTCTTTCCCCTCTCTTTTACAGTGATCCATTGTCAATGTCACAACTTGTCTTTGTTGAAGTTAATAAGTGTATTCATATTTGGTGATAAATGATTCATCAAGTTTAATTCATTACTTCTCCCAGGAATGTTCATATTTTAGTTGGAAATAGATTCTTCAGGTTCAAGAATGAACATCTAAGGGTGGAATTTCAGATATCAATCAGCAGCTCAATCAGTTGATCTCCACTCCCCCTGAAATTGCATAATAGTTTCCCTGATGAATCAGAGATGGGACCTGTAGACCTGACTTGATTCAGTTTACTACCATCAGGATTCATTTCTCCACTTAACAGAAGAGTAGCTGAAACTCAAAGATGTTGGGGAGATCGGCCCTCACCTCACAGTTAGTAGGAGGTAGACAGGTTGGAACCCAGTACTTCTCTCTCAGGTCATAGAACCAGAGGGTTGGTAATGATCTTAGAGTTGCACCATGCATGTCCATCCTCCTTGTGACCTCCTCACCAAATAGCTGTCACCTCCCCAATGACAGAGAACCCACATCAACCCAGTGATTTTTTTTTTTCTTAGACATTGCTAATCTGAGCTGTCTGTCCTCTTGATGATTCCACCTAGGACAACATAGAGAAAGTCTGATCCTTTTTTTTTCTTCTCTGACCCATCCTGGCCCTGACTTCCCTTTTCCAGGTTAAACGTTTTTAGTTTCTTCAACTCTTCTTCAGGTGACCATTTCAGACCCCTGGATTATCCCACTTATGCTTTTCTGAACCAAACCTAGTACTCCAGGTGAGGTCTGGAGTCACTCATTCATTCATTCATTCATTCACTCATGAATTCAGCAATATACAGAGGATGTCCAAAAAAATGTATACACATTTTAAGAAAGGAAAACTGTATTAAAATTGTAATACTCAATATAAACCAATAACAAAAGATGAGTACAAGTCACATTTGACTCCTGCAATTACAAGAGGTGCTCAAAGTGGTTCCCATCAGCGTCCAGACACTTCCGATTATGGTGAACCACTGCTTGATCAATGTTGACCAAAGTATCCATTTGTATACATTTTTTGGCACCCCCGGTATTTAATCAGTGTCAAACTTATCTCAGCTCTGTGCAGAGGAGGGGTGGGATGCTAGCTCCCTTGCTCAAGACGTAGTATCCTTTTGGTTGCTGCCCAAGATCAAATTTGTTCTGGTTTTTAGGGGCTATGGGCAAGTGCTCTCTTAAGTCCTTTCCTGTTGTAGTCTGCTTCATTCTCCACCGAGCTGTTTCTCTGTGTGGGAAGCTGGCTCTATTTGTGTTGCAACATTTTTGGTTAAAAATCAAAATCAAACTAAATGTGAAGATATATTTGTCCCCTCCATATTCAGGGGAGTGAAAACCCATCCTGCTACTCTGGGATGTGTGCCTGCACAGGCTTTTATAAAACATATTTGGGTTGCAAGGAGAATACCTTTCCTCAGATCCCGGTCCAGCTTTTGTTTCTTCCTGATGCCAAAGTTGACATGCCCTCAGTCTTGTCTCCATAATAAAATCTAATCTCTAAGACATGGAGCCATCTCTCCACTCAGGGGTCAATCAGGAGCCAACGAGAGGGGTGGTGAACTCACACATGCATGAAGATGCTTCCACGGGCTGTGGAAAACTACCGGTCCCGTTCCTTCCCTGTCACTTCCCACTCTTTGTTGTTCCTCCTCCCTTGCCTTGGCTCTTCACATGCAGTTAAACTAGCTCAGAGAAAAAAAGGCAACAGCTCAGTAACAGGATAAACAATTTCAGTCAAGGTTGAAAAGGCATTTCTTGGAGCCAGGATTCTAGAAATAAGGAGGCTGCAGAACTTGGGTATCGACACCAGTGGAGTCTACATGTGTCTTTCCTCAAGCCCACACCATCACCCCTCACCCTATTCCCTTTCCCTTCCCTAGTCAAAGAGCTCCTTCCAATGGAATTTCTTGACATGATTTACGCATTCGCTGTGGGTCTCACCTACCCATTGATAAGACAAGGAAAATTAAAAATCCAGAGAAATCATTTGCATGAGTCACACTGAGGACCTGGGGACCTTTGTCCCTAGTTTCCATCATCAATTCATCCTGCCAATGTGTATGTTTCACACAAAACAAGAAAAGAAAAGCCTGCAGCCTCTGTATGTGTCTCGCTTCTCTAACTCAATTTGGAAGTCTCTCACCCTGATATCTCCATTATGCCGGTTTCTGTCGCAGAAAGGAGCTATGGACCTTCCAATTAGAGCTCTGCTAAAACTAAGCACCTCCTCGTGGACCTGTGCCTATAGCAATTTGTGGTACCCACTCCCCTCCTCACTTTGCAAGATGTAGAACTGGCCCGTGTTGGCCTTTGATGAGTCAGATCTTCCTTGAAGGGAAAAATCAAGGATCTAAGTATAAATGAGCTCTCAGCATGGAGTGAGGGAGAGATTCCAAACTTTTCCATAAGAGAATGACATCTCCTTTCATCCCCCAATTTCGTGTTGTGAATATTCCTTGCTTTCTTTTCCATGAAAGAATTCGGCAGAGCTAAGTCATTTCCAACATTCTTGTTTTAAGACGTTGCTTGGGTCAAGTTTATGCTTTTCTGGCTTTAAGCTGGAGTTCTGATATCAGCTCTGCATTTATTACATGCAAATTTTAGTCAAAAGCTCTGTTGTCACAGGCATATTCCTTCCCTCACCCCGCAAACCACCCTCCACCTTATCCATCTCTGCACACACTTTTTTTTTTTTAAGTTTAATATTGCCAATTTGGCAGAAGGAAGTGTAAATGTTATGTCAATCCTAAAACACTACTTAATCTTGATAGATGAGTTGTCAGGAAAGCGTGACGCTAATTGACAGATGTTAAATGACACCGCTATTCCCAGCAGTGCACAAACAGGCTCTGTAGTTCCAGGACAGGTAAAAACTCCTCAACAAGAGTCCAGCATGGATGGTAACTAGACTTATAGTGATGAGTCTCAGTGTACAGAAATGTTGAATCATTAATGTGTACATCTGAAACTAATATAATGTTATATGTCCGTTACATCTCAGTAAAGGCAAAGAAACAAACACAACTAAACGACAGGCGGGAAAAAAAGAGTTGAAGATGGAATATTCTTTTCTGTCTTCCACGGGCAGAGTGCATTGTCAGTCTGGATGGGCCTGGGTTGGAGATGGGTAGTAAATGCTTCTGATTATCAGGTTAGCCAAATACCCAGGCAGATTGGGCCTCTTCAGCTTTGGGTGAGGGATTACCTGGAAGGAGTTGGACTTTCCCAGATTATAGAGGACCGTTTGATGATGTCAGAAATTCCAAAAGGAGGAGGCTTGAGAAGAAAGTAAGAAGAGCTGAATAACATCTGTTCTTTGTAAAAAGAACAAGCAAGCCAAAAAAAAAAAAAAAAAAATCCCACCACTCCCAGCTCCTCCCTTCCTGGCTTCTCCAGGTAGCTCTCTCTTATCCTGGCACCTGTGAGGCTGAGTAGGCAAACCAGTTGGAAAGACGCTAAGCAAGTGGTTTGAAAGCTTGGACATTAGTATTTAAAAAATAGTGATGTCTGAACTCTACCTGCAGAGAGTGTGGTGACATTGGTGTTAAACAGGGCTGGGCCTTGGTGTGTTTTTGTGAAGACTCCCAGAATATTCTTACGTGCAGCCAGTGAAGACAACCACAGGACCAAGGGCCATCCTGCAAATGCACCAGAGGCTGTGTGGGTGATTGGTATTTGAGATTAAATGCTGCTGGATTTCCACCTTCAAGAGGGCAAAATCAGCATTTATTTCTTCTGCAACACCATAGTTTCCAGGCTTTAAAAAACAAATCTGTAAATATCCTACAGTCATTTCAAGGAGAAAAATGGGATATTCCTGTGTGTCAGCCTATTACCTTGCAAATGGGGGTCATGCCCATCACTGGATTAGGGGAAACAGGTGGAGACTGCCCAGTTAGAAGAGGCCTCACGGGGCATCTATCCGAAAAAAATCTATCCTAAATCTCCCCTAAACCTCACATCAGACCCAGAACAGGCTCAGGAAATAAGTCAAGGCCACACTGGAGCCTTTGCAGAGGTGAGAGGAGGACACAGTGTGGAGACTGAGATTTCTCCTTTCTCTTGCCGACTATTGGCGGGTTGTCTGTCTGGGAAAGTGTGTGGGAAGGCCAAGTCTATGGCTAAACTAGGAGCTCTTCATGTCCCAGGACTATCGTTCCTACCCCTTTCCTTGGACAGTAAATAACTCTTGGCTTTGCAAAACAAGCCCTGGTGACCTGTTCATGATGGCTGTGGGAGGAGCAGAGTCTGCATGTCTGCGTGCAGAACTCAGAGTTTGGAGCCTATCAGGATCCGCCCGACTCAGATTTCCTCACTGCAAAGACTGGTGGTGACCATGGCCACATGAAAGTGACCTAGGCCCCAAGAGTGACCAAGAAAGGGATGATATGTCTTAGAGTGAATTCCGTGGTGTTCCCCTGAGCCCCCAGTACAGAAGAGAAGCATCCCACAGCCTCTGGGAATATTGATGCTGAGGATTCACAGCTGTGTCCCTTTGTGGCCATTGTCTTACCCAGAAAGGAACTGCATTGCCCCAGGTTCCTCCCATTTTCAGGAGGCTAAGGCTGGGATACAAGCACCCACAGCCTTTCCTCAATCTGGGACACATTAGCTTTGGAACTTCTTCAAGTACTGGGTGAGGCCTCAGTTGCACCTGCATGTGGGTCAGCTTCTTTCACTTCTCAGCCCTGCCGCCCGCACTTCCTCTTGGTCCTAACGTATCTCCAGAGCTGAGCGCACTCTCCATGAACCTTCCAGGTGCATCACAGGGCACTCAAGCTAAGTAACTTTCTCATCGTGGCCACCGTTTTCTCCAAGGTCAGCTGTAAGAGGCATGGTATTGACATCACCCTAGGACAACGACTTGCTTTGTAGTTTAAAGGAACACGCTTTTTGTCAGGTGTAAATCACTGACACTCATTTCCCTTCTGGCAGCAGCGGCCTTCCTACGGAGGGCTGCGGAGCACCAATGGCACCACCAGTGACCAATCTACAGTGACTCTAGAAATTGGTACCTGAAGTAACTTGAAAGACAGACACCAAGGGATTCCACAGACCACAAACAGGTGGCATGCTGAGGAAAGTTGCTGGGAGGAGACAGTGTGAGAAGAGCAGAGACACCCAAGGCAAGTTGGAAGCGGGACAAAGAAGAGGAGGCAGAACTTTCCTTAGAGATGAGAGATTTTTGTTTAATTTCCTGGATTAGTTACTTTTAATGATTAAAAAACAAAATCCACATTGTTCATTTACTGCCAGCGCCTTTGTAATTTGAGAGCTCAGGGCCTTCTAGGGGAGGGGAGGATGGCAGTCGATTTGTGCAAAGAGTTAAATCTCATCATGGGAACATGTTACAGGAGACCCCACCTGTGTGTACAATGTACTTAAAGGATTAGAGCAAACTTTGAAATTATGAGATGTTTTACCTCGAGTAAGTACCTTACTCTTTAAGCTCCTGTTTCCTTGAAGGAGGGGGCAAGAAAACCATCCGTTCTTTCAGGTAATCAGGTGCATGAGACACTGCTTGTGGGATTTAATGAAGGTTTAAGTGCAGGCAGATGAAGGATGTGTTATTTACATATTTTATGTTAAACCTATTTTCAATACTTGTGATTGCGATTCAAAGGTGTTGCTCACAAGAGGTCTATCTGCCCTGAATGAAGGCAACATTTTTCAGGGAGATGCGGGTGCCAGGTGCTGGGTGGGGGGGGACAGCAGTTGTAATGTGAAGGGCTACTGGGAGACAAATGGGGAATTTTAAAAGAAGTATTGTGTGGTCTGTGTGTTCCTGTCAGGGTCTTCAAGAAATGTAAGTAAATACCCGATGTTCTCTATTTAAACAAAAGGTACTCTTGGACTGGAGCAGGTGATTATTAAACTGAAGACAGAAATTCCTTTCCCCTCCACATGATTTACTGGGAACAGAGGCCCAGTGCATTTACAAAACAATGAGCATCATCTGCTACTGCTTTTGATTATTTGTCCTTCATAGATTTGGGAGGTAGGCTGAGGGTGGGAAAACAAGGTAACCAGAAATATGTCAGCTCAACAGCATACTGTCTGTAGGATACAGAAAGTCACACATGGATATGTCTGACAAAGACATAGTCCTTTATTTTACAAACACTCACGTTGCAGAAAAATACATTGAAAAATAAAGTTTGGTGAGGGTACTTTATTAAATCTCAAGTCACAGGCCTTTTGGTTACAAATAGGAGCAGGGTTTGTTATGCACGTGGAGAACCCAAACTAATTTATTAAACAGCTTAGAAACAGGTCATCTGGATGAAATGGTCGGGGGGCACCCCACCCCTCCTGTTACGCCTGTCAGTTACCAACATACTAGTTCTTCAAATGTTGTTCTACCAGTTCAGATATGGCTGAGTGACGAGTTCCAAAGGGGGAAAGCATGATGAATTCACAGAACAATTTTAAAACGAAGATTTTTTTTTTTTTTGGCAACACAATATACATCACAGAAAAATGTTTAATACTTGCAGAATTGCAGGTTGGAATAATTAAATTCCGAGGGTGAGGAGAGACAGGGAGTGAGCACTGAACGCCTAGCTTGAGACATGCGAAAAGGAGACGGATAGAAACTGGGGTGAACTGGGCCAACTTTCTCTCACCTTTGGCAGTTTTGCCACCAACAGTAAATTGGCTCTCTTAATGGGGGGAAATTGAAAGGTTCCTTACTGAACAGAATTAAGTGGTGGGATCAAGAGATTTCCAGGTCTCGGGGTATTTCATTAGTACCGGCTGTTTTATTCCGATATCTCCCTCTACCAGGTCACCTGAGATAATAGCATGAAAACAGAAGGATGGCCACATTTCTCCTTTGCCCTCTTCTCATTCTCTCTGAAGTCACAAGGTGACTCATTTTGGGAACCTATTTTTTTTTTAATAGGCATTAAATACAGTTCCAAAGCATTTGGACAGTTTTTTTTTTTTTTGCTGTTGTAGTTTAGTGATGGAAGCCACAGTAATGTGTTTTGAAAACTTTTTTTCTTAGCCTCTCCCTGCAAAGTGCTCTCAGCCCTGTCAGCTTGATCAGGGGACTGGGCTCTTTAAGGCCCAGTTCACCTTTCCTTACACACCCCGCCCAGGAGCCCTCGATTTCCACTAGACATCTCAATGGTGCCCACCCTGCATTTTGGAGTTCTTCCTTGTGTGTGAAAGCCATACCTCTTACCTCCTCGGACTGCAGGGGTCCCCAAGGGTTGTCAAGACTTTGAACTGTAACAACGGCCACCAGAAGTTCTACAAAAGCAGCCGTGACCCTCTAGAGTTATCTCAATGAGTCTTTAAATAGGGTTTGGGATTTAATGCTGTATGTTTTTAAAGGAAAGAATTGTTAGCTACCAAAAAATGCATGTCTTTAAGCCAATTCAGACTCTGCCCCCCCCCCCTTGTAACCCAGGAAAGATAAAGTTTTTTGGGGAAAAAAGGAGACCAGCTCTCAGGCTAAATAAGGAAGGCATATGTGAGGTACAGCCAAACTAAATGTCTGGACTGAAAAGAAGCCCTTCAGTGGGTGATTGCTGTGGAAAAGGAACGAAAACTAAAAGGAGGGAAGGAAGGCGCCCAGAGTAAAGAATTATGTGATCTGTCATGATGTGGTATGAGTCGTAGCCTGAAAACTCCAGAAACCTTCTCATTCTGAATTCTCAGGCCCAGGGCAAAAAGATCCAGGAGAGGCTTTTTTTACCTTTTGCTAATAAAATTATAATGCTCGCTGTAGCAGTGGGAGACTTGTCCTTTGGCCACTATCTTGGACACATGGAGATTCTTCTGGTTTGGGCCACTTCTTACAGCGGAGTTCTGTTTACACAGCTTGTCTTAAACCCACAGTGAGTGCTTCTTCTTCTACTTGGGCCACCGTGTAAATACTCAGGTTGGTGTACTCTTAAAAAACAAATAAGAAGCTTACATTTTCATCTCCTCCTACCCATCTCCATAGGCCAAGCCAATGTGCACTGAGTATGACGGGTTTCTCGGCAACATCCTCTATTTCCCTCTCTCTTACAGGGACAGAGGGAAAACGTGGTCATATTCCAAGGCCAACAAGGCTTTTGACATTAAGTCTATTCAGTAGGTGACATCTTCGTCTTGGCTGTCCCTTCTCCCTCAGGTTTGCTCTTTTAGTGTCAGTGCTCAGTTATACCAGAGAATGGAGTTCTGGGAACGGAATCCTCAGAAACAATGTGGATAGCTCATATAAAATCATACACAGTGCTGTAAACAGCACTTGACTTTATCCTTCCCCACTTCAAGCAGGTCTCTAAAAGCAAAAACGACCTACATTATGTGTTAGGGAAACTATTTAGATATTAAATTATTCACCAGCCCAGATCTTTCATTGGCCCACCAATGAAGAACCTGGGATTTCCATGCAAACCATGCAGTTTTGGTCTGCATGCCTCTTGCTCCCCAATCCTCCCTGACCCTGCTTGGCCCCTTTAGCCTTCCAGGGAGACACCCTGGGAAAGGCAGTTTCTGATCATGCATGGTTGTTGTCTGAGCTGGTGTTACCAGAAAGCTGGGCTCCAGCCTCCCAAGCAGTATAGGTAGGGGTAGTGAGGATAGCTGTTGTACATGCAGAGGAGGGAGGCTGGGGAGAAACCCTCCTCTTTCAGGGCTGGCAAGGAGGAGTGCTTCTCCAGACTGCCCAGGTCCGAGTTAAGCTGCTTCCGCTTGGTCTTATAGCGTCTGTTCTGGAACCATATTTTCACTTGGGTCTCGGTGAGCTTGAGGTTCTTGGCCAGGTGTGCCCTTTCAGGGGCTGACAGGTACTTCTGGTGGCTGAATTTCTTCTCTAACTCAATGACCTGAGTGTGGGAGAAGGCAGCGCGGGAGCGCTTCTGTGGCTGCTTGGGGATTTGGGGAAGGCTTGGCAAGGCGCCTGAAGTGTTTTCACAGTCCACCAGATACGTGGTCGTCTCCAAGTGCCTATCTGGAAAGGAGAGGGGAGAGGGCAGAATGGGAAGGAAAACGTTACATGTTAGCAGGGAAGAGAACAGAATTCAATCCACCCTGATTTCTTCAGTGAGGGAACAAACAGCCCACTGTCTTCATAGATACATTTCACTTTTTTCACATGACTAAGGAGCTCTCCCGGAGTGAGGAGTGAGGGACTGCATATACTATGTAACCGTTTTCTAATAGCTATCAAGTACCCAAAGTAAGAGGCAGTTAGTGGTAGAACTTCCTACCATGCCATCCAGAATTAAATAAGGATTCTGGGGATGTGTAATGAAGAGCGGTGAGGGATGACAGGGAGAAATAAGATGCCTCCTGAAGGACCTAAGGCATCTTGCGTTAACATTCAGGTGACAAGAGAGGGCTTGCGTGTGCCAGGAGAGGCTGTGAGGGCTAATGGCGAGCTCCTTCTCTGGCTATGAGGAAGGCCCTGTTTTCTCTAAAGAGCCCTTAGGATGCCTCATAAGAAGTGATGGGAAAGAAGATAAGTCTATTCTAAATGTTCCAACGGTGTTGTATTTCCAGAAGACCAGAGGAAACTTCCAAATTTACTGTTTTACTGCCAGTGCGATTGGGAAGCAAAGGGGTGTCTTTGATGGGCAAGCCCTAATTTATTTCTATTAATAATTATCAGTTATTCGTTGTCAATGACTGTAACTGCCAAGAGGTAACGCGGCGCTGGTGCGGATCACGGGTCGCGCCGTGCGTGGGAGCCGGGGTTGGGGTTTCACCTGGGACGCGGGAGGACAATGGGTGCTGCGCGCGCGCTCCCTCTTTTCAGCCCGGGGCGCCGGGGCCCCCGGAGGCCGTAGCAAAGTGCGGGCGAGTCAGGCGGGTATCTCCATCCTGCGCCACCCTGACACGAGGGCTCGGGGTTAATCCCGAGGCGCGTCCGCTGCGCTGCGGGAGGCGGTGCGGTCCCTAGGCGCGTAGCGGCGGCCCCGCATCCCCGCAGCTGGAACTCCGGGAAGTGCGCCTTGGACTCGCCCTCGTGCTGGTACAGCCTCCAGGCCGCTCCGCCCTCCGCAGGTCCCCACCCGGCGCAGCCCGGCCTCCCCAGCCTCGCCGGTTTACCTGGCTCGGTCTCCGCCGGCGGTTCGGCCTTCACCGGCGCGGCGCAGGGCCGGGCACTCGGCTCGTCCTCCTGCGCCCCGGCGCCCCCTCCTCCCTCCTCTGGCTGTGGCTCTGGGTGTTGCCTGGGGGCCGGCTGGCGCGGAGGCTGCGGTGGGGGCCGGGGCTGCGGGCTGCCCCCGTGGCCGCCGCGCCGCTCCCCGCCGTCCCGCAAGATGTCCTGGATGAGGAAGGAGGTGAGTGGCTTGGCCGGAGTGGCCGCCCGCGCCTCCCCGAGCCGCAGGTCGAGAGCCCTGAGCATCCCGCTGGTTCAGCCCCAGCGCCCTCGCTTGGGACCCGGGCGGCTGCGCCGGCGGCGGCCGCCCCACTTTCACTTTCTGCAGCCCGCGCGCGCTTATACCCTTGGGTGCGCGCGCCGCGCCGCGTTCCCATTGGCCGCGGGGACCCTGGCCGTGCCGCTGATTGGTCGCTGGGTTCTCCAGGTGAGGGGGTTGGAAGGGGGACTACTTCACACGGTTGCGGTCTTCTCTTCCCTAGAGAATTCCTTCCCAAATTCCTTCTATCCCGGGGCTCACCTCCCTAGGTCGTTGTCCCAGGCTGGTAACGAAAACCAAAGCGGGTCTCCTCTACCCAACCCACAACAGAACGCTTAGACAATTCTGGGGAGTCATGATACAGAAGAGAAATACGCCATTTAGCTCTTATGGACTGTTAAAGTGCCTTTACTCACAAAGAGGGGCAATTACCACCATCCCAATTTACAGGTGAGAATTCTGGGTGCCCCGTGAAAAGGAGAGATTGGTAGCAAAACTGGATCTGCTAAGGTTCACGAAGAGGCACTACAGCTAAGTGAAATACCTGACCCCAGGCTGGATTCTGTACTGGACGTTATTGGCGCCACGGATAACAGTGGAATAGGTACGATGGTTTCAAGTATTGAATCAATGTGAAATTTACTGAAGTTGATAACAGTACTGTGATTATATAAGAGAATATTCTTAGGAAATAAACACTAAAGTGTGCAGGGGCAAAGGTCCACGATGTGTGTAACTTACTCTTAAATGGTTCAGAAACAATGACATAGAGAAGAGACCCCACATGACAAAGTGAATGGGTTAATACAAGTATATTAACAATTGGTTAATCTGGTATGCAGGTGTTCTTTTGAACTATTTTTATTCATGAAACTTTTCTGTACGTCCTGAAGCACCTTGCATTTGATCGCAAACTTTCCAAAAAGGATAGTATGTTGTATGTTTGGGGAGGAGAAATAGGATGTGTGTTGTTGTGGATGAAGCAACCACCAAAGAGAACTACACTGCGCGAATGGGAAGGCCTCTGGCAAAGACGGTTTTCTTCTCTCATTTTTCATTTCAAGAAATTTTTAAGCATTTTCTTTGGAAATAGTTATAGACTCACAGGAATTTGTAAAATTAGTACCCCCCAGCTTACCCCAATGTTGGCATGTTATGTAACTGCACTACAATGTAAAAACCAGGAACTTGACATCAGTGCATTACTGTTAACTATACGACAGATCTATTTTAATCATCTTTAAACCTGCATTCATTTATGGGTGTATAGCTCTATGCAATTTCATCACGTGTATAGATACTTGTAATGCTACAGTCAAGGTACAGAATTGTACCATCAGCACAGAAGAATTCCCTCTGCTACCTCTGTGTTTGTGTACCCAAGCCCCTTCTTTCTACTCCAGCCCCTGGCAGCTACTAATCTGTTCTCCATCTCTATAGTTTTACCATTTGGAGAATGTTATATAAATGGAATCAAACGTCATGCAGTATGTGACCTTTAGGAATTGGCTTTTATCACTAAGCATAATGTCCCTGAGGTCCACTCAGATTGTTGCACGTATTAATAGTTAATACTTTTGATTGCGAAATGCTACTTTATTGTCTAGATCTACCAGAGTTCGTTTAACCATCTACCCGCTGAAGGACAATTGATCTGTTTCCAGTTTTTTGTTGTTATCGATGAAGGTGCTATGAACATTCATGTGCAGGTTTTTAAATTTTTTTTCAATTACAGCTGACATTCAATTTTATTTTACATTAGTTTCAGGTGTACAGCATAGTGGTTGGCCATTTATATAATTTACGAAGTGAATTTTTATGTGAACACAAATTTTTATTTCTCTGTGATAAATATCCAGGAGTGTAATTGCTGGGTTGCGTGGTAACTGCATGTTTAGTTTTTTAAGAAACTGCCAAACTATTTTCCAGAGTGGTTGTACCATTTTAGCTCTCCACCAGCAGCATCTGAGAGTTCCATTTTCTCTGTATCCTAATCAGCATTTGGTGTTATCATTGTTTTTTATTTTAGCCATTCTAATAGGTGTGTAGTGATATCTCATCGTGGTTTTAATTTTTAATTTGTATTTCCCAAATGTCTAATGATATTGAACATCTTTTCATGTACCTCTTTGCCATCCATGTGTCCTCTTTGGTGAAGTATCTGTTCAACTCTTTTGCCCCTGTTATGATTGGATTTGGGGGGTTTTTGCTGTTGAGTTTTGATAGTTCTTTATATATTTTATTTATAAACCTTTGTTGAATATGTGGTCTGCAAATATTTTCTCTTATTCTGTACCTTTTTATCTTTTTAACAGCATATTCCACAGTACAAAAATTTTAAATTTGGGTGGAGTCCAATTTATTAATTTTTTATTTTACAGATTTTGCTGTTGGTGTCATGCCGGAGAATTCTTTGCTTATCTCTAGATGCTAAAGATGCTGTCCTGTGTTATTTTCTAAAAGTTTTCTGTCTTTCCTTTAAATCCATGATCTATTCTGAATTAATTTTTGTATATGGTGTGAGTTTTAGGTTGAGGTGGCTTCTTTTCATTTTAAAAATTTAGAGCTTGGTGGCGTTTCAAATTATTGCAGAAAACGTGAATTATTTAGTAACTAGTACTGCCATTTGGAAAAAATAAAGTTCTATCCTTATAACAAAATAAATTCCAGATGGCCCAAAGATTTAAAATATAAACAGGCACATTAAAAAAAAAAAGTTTAACCACACTCATCATTAGAGAAATGCAAATTGAAACCACATTGAGATACCCTTTTTCCACCTATCAGATTGGTGGAGATTAAAAAGATGGATAACATCCAGCGTTGGTTGGGTGTGGAAGAACAGTCATTCTCATACCAAGTTGGAGGGAGAGTAAATCAGCTTTGTATATTTGGATAACAACTTGGCAAAATCTGTGAAAATTAAAACCGAACATATCCTTTGACACAGATATTCCACACTTAGAGATTTACCCTAGGAATATACAAATACATATTGTGCTGACTTGTGAAAATAACCTCAGTTTGGTCAGAGACTGATTTGAGTTTCAAAAAATGTTATAGAATGAACCCATTGTGTAAAAAAGTGTTGCAAGTTATCAATATAATATTTTACATTTGAGTATTTTAACATATAGAATACATCTGGAAGGATATAAATATCTCAATAGAGTGGTAACCTCTGGTCAATGAGATAGAGATAGCATATTGGGAGAAGGAAAGGAGGACAGCAGAACAAGGGGCATTTCCTTGTACTAATTTACAATTATAAAAAATAAAAATTTAGAGCTGCAAGTAAGCTTGGGCTTACTTCTTCTGCTACACCTCCTCAGAATGTGTCCTCAGAATGAGGACACAGCTCCTGGCACTTTCCCTCACCTTACTTTACCTGTCCTTCCTTTTGTGCTTCGTATTTTGGGTGTTTATTGGATGGGTTTATTAGACTGTGAGCTCCTTAAACAGGGCTGTGTCATCCTCATATTTATATCATTCCTAACACCTGGTTTAGTTTTTGGCACACAGAAGGAGCTCGAAAAATGTTTGCCAGCTGGATGTCCAGCTTCCGGTACTATGAGGCATCTCGCTGACTGGCAGCATTATCCATGAGGGACCACAGGTTCCAAGGCAAGTCTCAGTGTAAGGTCTGTGCTGCTCTCCCTGTGCCATGTTTTCTGCAGCTTAAACTGGGAGGAATAATCAAGGGCAATCAGGAAGACACAAAGAGGCTTCGGGGGCATCTTTAGATGGAATTGGATTCCAGAGAATAATAAATGGCCCCCCAAAGATGTCCCCTCCCCAATCCCTGTAACTTGTGGATATGCTATATAGAAGGCAAGGGGGAGTTCAGGTTGCAGATGGAATTGAAGTTGCTAATCAGCTGTCCTTGAGATGAGAATATTCTGGAATATCCAGGTGAGGCTAATGTAATCACCACAGTAACCTTATAAGTGTCAGAGGAGGCAAGAGAGTCAGAATCAGAGAAGATGAGACACTGAAGGAAGGCTGGAGTGATGGGAGGTGAGAAAGACTCAACTGGCCTTTGCTGGCTTTGAAGGTGGAAGGGGGAACAAAGTGTGAGCCGAGGAATAGGCAGCCTCTAGAAGCTGGAAAAGGCAAGAACCGGATTCTCCCCTAGAATCTCCAGAAGGAACACAGCTCTCCTGACACCTTGATTTTGACCCAATAACACCCATTTTGGACTTCTGACCTCTAGAAACAAAAACAGGGGCATTTATAAAAGGATGCAGAAATGATGAGAGAAGGAGTTCCAGCTCTACCTTGATATAAACTATGGGTCCTTTTTTTCATTTTATTATTATTATTATTATTTGAAATACATATTTTGACCTATAATCCCATCCTTTCATTAAAACTTTCTTCTTTGCATATTTTCTTCCAGTCTTCAGTCATTTTCAATTGTAGGATAAATGTCATTTTGTACCCTATTTTTTTTCCCCTTCCAACTTCATATTATATCGTAGACATTTATAGCGTAGTACATTTATGTAATGTACTGCTGCATTACATATTTTAGAAGCCATCTGGATCCCAAGACATTTGGAGCTAGAAGGGACCTTGGGATCATCTAATAACATTTCTTGGTTTTCTAGGAAAGAACCTGAGATTTACAGAGACGATAGAACTATAACTGGAAGTGAAGTCTCATAAGCTTGTAGCCCAAACATTTCCTTTTCATTCTGCTATCCTTCCATCTACCCAACCTGCCTCCAGGGTTACCCCTACCAGGGTGGAAAATGGGAGCAGACTTTAGAATTCTATAAGTGTATCTAACTGTATTTTACAATGTACCCAGGATTTGTTTTAAGCAAGTAAGATAATGCACACAGACACTGAAATGACTGTCGTGGAGGAGGTTTTTGTACCCACAGGTCCCTAGAAACAGGAGTCATGACCATGTGTGCAAAGCCACGTTGGGAAGCACCAGGGTCAGGAGGAGAAAGGGTGAGGCAAAAGCATGGACACAAGCCATTATTGTGGCTTTTGTGGAAAGTGACGGGCAAGGCTGAGCAGGGTTAGGATTGGACAGTTTGAATAACGTCAGCAGACTTTGGGCTATAGGGTTGGTTTCCAGTTATTTGACACCTCGCCCTGGGTGACTTGGGGCAGCAGTGAGGATTGGCTTGGTGGATGAGAGCTAGATAAAGGAGATGGTTGGGATAGGGACTCCAGGCTGGCTGGTTTGCATATCAAAGGCATCCTTGCAGGAAGCTTGTTGGCTATTCCTAGGAATTAGTGAACCCTGGGAGGGACAGTTTGCCCCAGGGTCTACCAAGCCCAAGATATCCAGACATCACAAAATAGAGAGAAAAAAAACACATGATTAATACAAAATGCTTCATTAGCCTGCATCATTTTCAAGGCACACATTGCTTTTAAAATATGTGGCAAGGCCTTCTGGGGATTGCCACACCACGTTTATGCTTTACCTAAACATAGTATGTGTGTCTTCCAGGAAGCACTTCGTGTTGGCTTTACTAATTCAGAAAAACAAAACAAAAAAGAAAGAAAAAAGAGGAATCTATCACAATGACCACCACAATAAAAAAGGCTGCAAGCCTTCCACCCACGAACAAGGTTTATAAGACTTCCGAGAAGGTAGCAGTCCCAGGTAATGGTGTCCAGATGGAGGTGGGAGAGGCTGAGGAATAATCCCCAGGTGTAACTCAGTGGGTGGCAGAGCTGCCAGGGTCCAAGGTCAGGTGCAGAGGTAGTTCCCAAAGGCAACTTGCTCAGGGCCTAAATAAAGGAGATGGTGGGGTATGGCCTTCTTCCTCTTCCCTTTTTTTATTGCCCCAGCCCCAGCCCCCCGTTCCAGTTCCCAGTCCTAATGAGTCTAGAGCAGGGGTGTCCAAACTTTTTTCAGCATTTTTCACCAAGGGCCATATGCGGTAAAATACACAAACAGCCGGGCCGCTCACTCGAGGTGAAGTACGTATTGCCTCACCTAGTTTATTTAAGTAAACTAAATATATTTTTGGAATTTGCTGCGGGCCAATGGATCGCAGGCCACAGTTGGCCCGCGGACCGCAGTTTAGACACCCCTGGTCTAGATGGACCTCAGTGAGAGCGGACATCCTGATTTTCTCCCAGTGGAGACTCTCACCATCCTCACTATAAAACAGGCTGCCTTAGCACAGTGCTTTCAGAATCCGCCTTCCTGGGTGAGGAGGTGCGGGGGTGAGATAGTATTTTCTTCAGTGCTCTTGGAAGTTCAGTGATGCTGGAATTCAGACTTATGCGTTCATTATCTTTCCGGGCTGGAATGGAACATTAAAAGGCAGGGTCCACATCTTACTAGAAAGGGTCCTACTTGCTTCCCCATCCACATGTCCTCCCTTGCAGTAAAACTGAAGACTATTTTAAACTTATGTGGAGAAAAGAATTTTTGGAAGCAGCTAGAGGAAGGAAATTTAAGGTGTCTCAGAACCCCCGAGCTGCTGGGGGACGGAGTCTTTGTTTTTGGAAGGAGGACAGTGGCTAATAGAATCCTGTCTCCAGCCTCTGTGCGTGCTGTGTGTACACTTATCGTGTCTTGTGTGTTTTCACTGGTTCGGATTCCACCCGAAAACTCGGTCGACCTCTCCAGCCTCTGTTGATGGCTCTGCCGCTCCCTGGGGTATTTAATCCTCTAGAGCAGGGGTGTCCAAACTGCGGCCCATGGGCCAACTGCGGCCCGCAATCATTGTTAATTGGCCCCCAGCAAATTCCAAAAATATATTTCGTTTACTTAAATAAATCAGGTGAGGCAATGCGTATTTCACCTCAAGTGAGTGGCCCGGCTGTTTGTGTATTTTACCGCATATGGCCCTTGGTGAAAAATGCTGAAAAAAGTTTGGACACCCCTGCTCTATTAGCCGTGAAGCACGTAATCATTTTATGCTTCCCAGGTTTGTTGTTAGCCTGAGTGAAGGTCAGGGCTGCACCTCAGCGTCTCCTTTTTCTGCACCACCCCAGGAAAGGGGAGAAAAAACGGGCATACATTGAGTGCGCACTCTGGACTGGATCAGTATAGACATTAAACTGCACTATGACCCACAGGGAATCATTTTTTACAGAAAAGGAGACAGATGCTGGGAGACGGAAGGTAACACTCCCAGGTTCTCACAGCTGACCCAGGCTGTCCAGGCTCCAAAGCCAGAGCCTCCCCGCCAGGCCATGCACTAGGCCCACAGCTGGGGTGCAGTAGACACCTGGTCTCAGGTGGTAGCCGTCCCTGTTGCCTGTTACAGAGTCCCTCGCTCAGCCTGCCCTATTTCCTTGCTTCTTTCTCTCTTTCCCATGGGAGCATGATAGGCTGAGCCATGAAAAGGAAGGACAAGGAGATAAATTCATCCACCCTGTACAAGGTCAGCCTGGACCACAAGCATTTCCCCCAGAGGAGTGGCTCAGAGGCATTGGCTTCCCACTGATAGCACATTTTCCCATGTGGCATTTGGGTTAAGATTGTTGTCGTGTGTTACTGTGAAAATGTTCTGTGAGTTTGGCAACACATTAAATTACCCTCAGTTGCACAATGGCATGAACTAGTCAGACTTCTATCTTCCAACCGGTAGATAGGAGAGTGCATGCAGCGCCACAGGCTATGAGAGATGGGGCATGAAAGAGGAGGGGGAGGACCCAGTCCAGAGCCCAGGAAAACTAGTCTGGGGGGTGGTGGGGGTGGGGATAGCATCCTGGGGGGCTAGACCAGTGCTCCTCTGACTTGAAAGTACATAAAAATTACCCAAGGACCTCGTTAAAATGCAGGTGCTGCTTCAATAGGTCTGAGTGGGTCCTAAGAGTCTGATTTCCAACAGGTTCCCAGGTAATTCCACTGTGGCTGATCCGAGGACACCCCCACCCCTTCAGTAGCAAATAGCTGAGGGCTCTGAACAGCTCCCAGAGGGAGAATGGAGAATGCCATGAGGAGGGGTGGAAGCCAGTGTAGACCCAGAGGATCTACTCCACATTTCCTTTGAGGGACTCCAGACCTCGTATGTGGCTCTGCCGTTTACCTCACTCTGAAACCATTCATGTTTCAAGTCCCATATCTGCCAAAAGGCCCTTCTCTCTTGATCCCATGACCCTTTAAAAAGATCTGTTCCTCCAAATCTGTTTATGCCAGTTTTTCCTGCAGGCCTTTCTGTATAGCAAAGGGGATTAGGGTTGGGAAACTGAGCTAGCAGATAATAACTCAACCTCATTATGCCCCTCTCCAGGGCTTATTGCTCAAGAAAAGCTATGGGGGAAGATTTATTGGGCAATAGGAACCCAAGAGTATTTTGCTAAGGGTGACCCTGGTCACCGCCCCTCTGCCCCCTTTGTGGCTGCCTCTTCCTGAAGAGCCCAAGGCTGTGGGACTGCATCTGCAGAAGTTTCCTTGTGTACTAACTGGGTGGCCTTGGTCCCTTCATGCCTGGTCTGCTCAACAGCTTAACAGAGGCCTCACGGAGAGACACACTGGGGGCTGTTTGTCTAGGGAAGGAGGCTCTGACCTTCCCACATCACTAGGGCTGCCTGTCAGAAGCAATTTGAGACCTACTCTCTCCCTCTCCCTCCAGCTCTCAGTATTCCCCATAAAACTGAGCAGAGGCTGCCAGAAATGGTACCCCAAAATGATGGTATCCAGGCCAGGTGATCACCTGAGAAGGGGACAGAGCCAGTTTCGGGGGATGGCGTAGGTGTACATGCGTTGGGGAGGAGCTGGGTGCTGAGATTCTACTTGGCTCTCCAGAGAGTCCTGTGACCCCTGTGACTAGCTACCCAGGGGCTGGGGTCCCAGAGAGGCTGTCCCACAAAGAAAACTGATTTTTCCCCAGAACTACTGACCAGGGCTTCTGTGACAGACACGGTCCTGAAAATTATTTGGGATAACACAGCTACAGACCACTGGGTAGGGAGTGAGTGGCTAGGCCAGAGGTTCATATTTGGCCTGAGGCAAGTCCTGCCCCTATGGGGGGCAACGCAGGCGAGGCCATGCTGGTGTTTTCTTAGTTTGTGAGTGAAATGGCCACCCAGTCATGTGGAGAAGGAAGGGCAGATCCTTCTAGACCACCCGTAGCACCCTGATTTCTGAAATGTTTTGGGCACCAGCAAGTCCTTTCCTCCTGTTCATACAT
Organism: Rhinolophus hipposideros; assembly: GCF_964194185.1. NCBI lineage: Eukaryota > Metazoa > Chordata > Mammalia > Chiroptera > Rhinolophidae > Rhinolophus > Rhinolophus hipposideros. Next base: position 42,873,254 of record NC_138062.1, on the reverse strand, counting down.
TTGTCCGGGTTCCCATCTGCTCTGAAGGGGCTCGGGGACAGGAAAGTGGGGAAATAGGGAATAATCTGGAAGGCATGGAGGCATGTATGCTAAAAGGAGGGAAATGGGCAGAATCAGGAGACGCTGTGCCCTTCCTACTTAAAAACTCACAGAATTGGATGTTTCACAATCTTAACTCTCATTTTCGAAGTGGGGAAACTGAGCTTCAGAGAATGTAAATGACTCATCGAAAATTACACATTAGTGGCTAAGTCAGAACTTTAACCCACGTCTCTCAATTGGTAAGTCAATTTTATTTCTATCTCCTAAACCATGTGATTTTGATTGTAGAATGTTTTAATACAGTCCAAAAATGCAGAGGTAACTGCTATAATTTAATTTATGTCATGTATTTTTTAAGAAAGAAATAAAATGTTACAGGCACAGCCAAAGTCCCATTGCCAGTGTTTGCTTTCTGTGACATATCAACGGACATGTTAAGACCTTTTTTTCAAAAAAAAAAATACCTGTTTGCATATCTTCTTGTCAGAGCAGCAGGTAGCTGATGGGTAAGTAGAAAAACTTGACGGGTCAGATCGAGCATGACACTGCTTTTTCCACAGGGACCTCTGGACAGGAGGAACCCAGCTATTGGAGGCGGGGGGGGGGGGGGGGGGGGATGGTGGGAGGTGAAGTGGGGTGGCAGGAGGAGTCCAGCCTAACCAGGTGGTCTAAGAGTCGGGGGTGGGGGTGGGGACCTGGAGCCCAGCTCAAGGCCCCTGGGAAACGAGGCCTGACCGGCACAATGGGCCCAGCACATCCCTCATGGCAATCTCCCTCACCCAGTGTCCCTGTCATTTGGTGCCAGCTGAGTTTTGAGCAGGAGAAAATGTGTGGAAAGAATGGCCAGGGATGGGGATCCTACAATGAGAGGAAGGAGGCCAGGTGAGATACCTGGTCTTGACAGACAGACGTACCCATCTCCTCCAGTGAGGGCTCAGTGCTGAGGGCAGAGGTGGGACCATTTAATATCCAGATGTTTTAGGGTGACCAAGCATTTCATGGGGACTGCATGAAATAGGTCTTTCTAAACTACTGAATTTCAGTAATACAGAAATCCTTGGCTTTGCACCAAAACAGTAGTAGCTAACACCGGACACTTAAAACGTGCCCTTTAAAGTCCTTTTCCTATATTAACTCACTTAGTCCTCACAAAAATCCTATGAATAGATATTATTGTATCCCCACTTGACAGAAGACGACGCTGAGCACAGAGACGTTGCCTAACTTTGCTGCAGCCACTCAGCTAATAAGTAACAAAGCCAAGATGCATGCTGAGCAGGCTGACCCAAATCTGGCTTGTTTAATCAACAGGTGATGATGCTTTTTGTTGGTGGCACTTCCTCCAGGGGTCCCCACAGAGGAGACAGCACCACATGCTTGAGACGTGAGTAAAAATTGTCCTGGAGGGAAGAGGAGTATAAGTTGGCGGGAGTGGGGGGTGGGGGGTGTTATAGAACACACTGTCTGCCCTCAGTGAGCTTAGAGTCCAATGGGGAAATAAGATGCACATGGAAAGGCAGCCTTCATCTCTCGTGTATCTCTGAGATTCCCCATCAAACCTCAGGAAACGATAGATTACATAGCATATGAATGCATTTACATGGAAAAAAAGAATGCAGGGAAATGATCCACACTAACTTGGGGATGTGGTTACCTCTGGGGAGGGAGTGAGGAGGATGGGGTGGGGCTTTAGTTGTATCTGCATTGTTTTATTTCTTTAGGGAAATATCGTAAACAGAAAATAATCACAATCAATAAACATTTCTTAAATCTTGTTAGTCTCTGGAGATAACCAACTATTAGGTTGGTGCAAAAGTAATTGCAGTTTAAAAGGTTAAAAATAATTGCAAAAACCGCAATTACTTTTGCACCAACCTAATATAAGCCCTGGTTCTGGCCCAGGAGGAGTTTATACTTTGGTTGAGGAGACAGACGTCTCCAGGAAAAGACAATGAAACTTACAGGAGGTCCTAGGTACTAGGTGTTAAGTCAATAGTGGACAGCAAGTGCTGTAGGAATTCCCCAGCTGTAAAATGAGAAGGGTGGACTGGATTATACTATTATTGTTACATTATTATAATAAATAATGATAAGTATGTCAGCAGCGGGACCCTTTGCAGATGAAATTTTACAGGGACACTAAATACATGACAGATAAAGGCAAATGGGTAGCCACTGAGCAGAAGCAAGGAACTCGTGACCCCCTCCCCTCCACACACAGCCAGCATCCATTTGTCCCAGTGTTGTCCTGAGAACTCTTATCGTGTTTCAGAACCTGGTTTGGAAACCACTAGACCTGGGGCCTCTTCAACTCACTCTCGAAGATTGACAGCTTCAGGATGGAAGGCTTCCTGGAGGAGATGGGCCTTCAAAAGGGCCTGGGCACATGGAGAAGATTAGAGTAGGTAGAGAAGAGGAAGAAGGGCCTGCCTGGTAAGGGACCCACCTTCAACCACCACACAGAAGCGTTTATATACAACAGGCCACTCAGGGGCTATGGAGGGTTTGGAGCAGAGAGAAGTGATATGGTCAAATGTGTGTTTTACAAAGACAGTGCTGGTGCAAGTGATGACCAGTACTGAGGCTGACCCGGGACAGTGAGAGTGACATGAGAGAAGGTGGGCCTAGGCCTTCCTCAAAGGAACAACTGGTTTGGGGGCTACAGGGTGGGCTTGGGCGCTAAGAGGCTGAGTTTAAAATCTCAATTCTGCCGCTCTTGAGGTGCATGTTCTTATCCTCCTCTAGCCTGTGTTACCTCCTTTGATAAGAAGGAGTGACAACAGCTGGCCACTGTGAAGAACTGTACTGCGGACCAAATGCGGTTGTATATGTGAAGTAACTTGGTCAGTGTCCAGACCTAGGAGAGCTCCAGCCACCATCGTCCCCAACACCCCAGTGGGAGGACAGAGGGAGGAGGCAGCAGGCCAGGCCTTCACCAGCTCACTCTGGACACGATTTGTCGACAGTTCTGTGTTTCCCCGAAAATAAGACCTAGCTAGACAATCAGCTCTAATGCGTCTTTTGGTCTTATTTTACTATAATATATGACTGGATCTATGATATGATATGATTGATATATGATATGATATGATATGATGATATGATATATACCAGGTCTTATATTAATTTTTGCTCCAAAAGATTCATTGGAGCTGATTGTCCAGTTAGGTCTTATTTTCGGGGAAACAGGGTACCAGCCATCCTCGAAGCTGAGAGTGCTTGAGTTGCAAGAAGGAATTTGGGTGAAGAAGTCAGTTTCAGCCTGGGTAGCATCTTTGGCTGAATTTTGCATCTCCTGCCTCTGCATACACAGTCATCCTGCAGGTTGGGACTCTGTTAACTTCTCTTTGGAGGTGGAGTTGAGGGGAAGGAAAGCAGGCGTCCCAGGAGCAGAGCCTTCTGTGGATGGCGTGGACCCAAAGTCCTGGTGTCTGTATTCTCTGCCTAACACTTGTACACAGAGGGCTGCTCAAGTCAAAACACAGGCTAGGACAGGTGGTAGAGGACCCCTACAGGCGTAGAGCCTGGTGTGGATGGTGTCAGGGTGTCTCTAGCCGCCCAGGGACAGTGCGTGTGCATGCATGCCAGAACCAGTAGTCATGGACTGGTGTTCATGCACAAAACCTCTGACAATTTTGATCTTCCTGGGTAGTGCCATGCCCTTCTTCTCCTCTGATGGCCCCTCTGTGTTCCTGCCCCATTGCTACTGCTTGCAGACTGCGAGCAAGTCTACAGGCCCATCCCAGCCTTGGCCCAGCTCTGTTGGTCAGGAGGATAGAACTCTAGTAGGTAAGAGAGTACAAAGGCTCAAGGGCTGCCTTACGTCTTCAATCCTAGGATGAGATGCTGCCATTCAAGGGCCAGGATTAAAGGGATGCCATGAGAGGAGGGCGGGTTACAAGTTCCACAGTTCACCAGGATGCTGATAAGAGATTAAAGTCTACCCCTCAGAGAGAGGTCATGCAATACAGAGGTGGCATGAGTGGTGGGCCTTCTGTTATGGGGATGTCTTCACTGCCCCTGTTTTCCATGTGTTGCCTCAGAAACGATACTACTACCCTCAGAGACAGAATGACATGGTGCAAAGTGATACCTGTCCTGGGGGGATCAGTTTGGGCCACTTTCTTTAGATCTATGGCATGTTGGACACGTGGAGACACTGTCCTTGTATCATGGGCTGTGCCTAGGAAGGGAGGGTATAAACACATTGCACTGCTAGTCCAACCCTCTCCTCTGGAAGCCCTACTCTTATAAGGAACTACAGTGGTACCTCTGTTTTCCAACGTCTCCGTTGACAAACAATTTGGTTTACGAACGCCGTCAATTTTATGGATCTATGGTATCATCAGGTAGTAAAATTCATGCTAAATTGCTGTTTGGGGGTTTGATGTTAAAGGTCTGGAATGGATTGATCCATTTTGCATTACTTTCTATAGGGAAACTGCGCCTCGGTTTTCGAATGTTTCAGAACTCGAACGGTCTTCCGGAACTGATTACGTTGGAAAACCGAGATACCACTGTATTGAGATATTCATGTGAGGATGACCAGCACGGGGGTGGCCCTGGGGTGGTAGAACTCTCAAGACAAAGGTGTCTGGCAGCTGAGGTTGACTTATCTAAAGCACTCCCACCTCTGTCATCTTGCCTGGTAACGCTACACCTATGAAGAGGAGGCGCTGACTTAGCTTTGCAACTGGGAGTGGGCAGGAGAATGCCATTTCCCCTCTGGTTGTGGAACTACAAAGGTGTGATTCGGAGCTGCCAGTGGCCGTGTGCCTGTGTGGCTGTGGCTTGTCAGTCCGAGACAGTGAAGCTAACTGCTCAGAGAGAAGCAGAGCTGAGAGGCGGGTGGGGAGACCCTGGAGGAGCCCTGGCTTCAGCCAGCTTCACCTTCAGCCTTCCTGTTCTTCAGCTCTGTGGGCCGAGAAAGTGCTTTGAAATTTTTTGCTCACGAGTTGGGTTCCCATCACTTACAGCCCAGAGAGATAACCACTGGTTTGACTCACTCCATTTTACCCAAGATGAAGGTGAAGCTGGGAGAGATGAAGTAACTCATCCTCCAGTGTGGAGCTGGTCAGTGGCAGGGCCTAGCCAGAATCCAGTAGATTCAATTACATTGATCCTCAAAGCAATACTCAACTCAGGAACAGTTATGAACCTCTGCTCTGAGTCAAGAACAGTTCAATGTGAAGGAGCTGATAGGATCACTTTTCCTTTCAGGGTGCTTGAACAAGAGCCTGGAGAGGAGGTGTAAGAGAGGGCAGAGTGGCAGGCTAATTCATTAGCAACGCTTGCTTTATCAGCCCTTCAGAGTTGTTGCTATTCTACACCCAGACGGCATGGTTTAGATGCACAAGTTCAAACCAGGACAGAAGACTTGTAAACAAGGTCAGTGGGTTTATATTCAGATCCTAATTTACCAGCTGTGTGACTTTGGCTAGGTCCCTTAATTTCCCTCATTGCTTTGGCTGTGTGAGAATAATACTTTCACATATGGAGATTAAATGAGACACTACTTATGGAGGACATTGCTGCATTGGAAAGTATCCCACACAGCTTGTAGCCACCAGCCTCACTAATGTTATTCAGTTCGTGTTTGTCCCACTGAAACCATGGCCAACAGCTGGTGTCTATGGAGGCCTTCATCTGTTGATTCACTGTCTCCTTCTGTCCATTCCCAACTGTCAATATCGAAACAGGAAGGTGAAGGGCTTCACCTGAAAAAGAAAGCTGAAATATTGCTCAAAGCCAAAGCAAAGGCTTTGGGTGGAGTCCCAAGGAATTTGGGGAGTTCCCTGTTTCCAATAGTGGGGAAACTGGAGGCAATGGTGTCCTCTGGTGGGCAGTTTAAGTTCTGCAAGAAATGTCTGTGGGTTACACACTTCGTGCCATTATCTCCAACACAAAGGTTCTGGGGTTATGCATAATACTTTTATTTGATGTATTTAAAGGACTGATTCTGAATACAGGTGTCCCTGGATGGAAAACAGCTCCTATGGAACAACATCTAAAGGTGCTCCTTAGGCCAAACCTTTCCGCTTTGACAATTCTCTTTGGGGTTGCAATGGAAATATTTGGATCAGTAAGACAGCACATACTGCTCGACCATGAGCAAATATAGCTGTATGTTTAGGTAGTTACATAATAGTCAGGAGCAGCTGCCTGTAATGCATATGAAACAGCAACAGAATATAGTAGAAACTATACTCCTTTGGAGGCTCAACTTCTGCCTCTATCTTTAGTGGTGGTGATCTTGGATAACTTTCTTAACCACTCTGAGCCTCGGTTTCTATTTGGGGGCTTTTTAGACTCCTTGGACCCTAGAATTTAGGAAGTGGTTATGGTGATTAAATGATTTAAGACAAGTACTGAGCATTTAGTGTGAGCTTAATAAACATTTGTCATTTTTCACTACCCACTGTCTAGACACCTCTTCCAACTTGTCTCCCACTGCTTCTCCAATGGTTCCACTCAACTACACTATCATATAAATATCCACGGAGTGCTCTTACCTGCCTGCACTGCTGGGTTCTGGACAAGGAAGAAGGGAGAGGTAGAAGGAAAACTGACAAGGGGTGGTGAGAAGGTGGAGGACCCAGAACTTCCAAACACTCCTAGTGGAAATGTAAATGAACACAACTACTTTGGATACAACGTAGGATGTACTAAACCTGACCATAGGACACTTCATGACCCAGAATTTCCACATCTAGAATGTACCCCATGGACACATGCTCAAATATCCACCAGAAGATCTGCGTGAGAATGTTCATAGCAGCACGGATTATAATCGTCTTGACGTGGAAACAGCTCACATGCCCATCCAGAGTAGACTAGACAAATCCCTTCCGGTACGTTCATACCCCAGAAAATTGATCAACCAGAGGAATGCACAAACTGCAGCTAAGCACAACAACATGAATGCACCTCACAAACATAATGTGAAGTGAAAGAAACCAGACAATAGAATACGCACCATGTGATGCCATGTAGATAAAGTTTGAAAACAGGCTAAGTCAATCTGTGGTGTTAGAAGTCAAGCTAGTAGCCTCCATTGGCATGCGTGACAACAAGACATTACAAGAGAGCTGGTGGGGGGTGGGGTGTTAACGTTCTATTTCATGGTTTGGGTGCTGATTACCTGAGAAATTCACTTTGTGCAATTCAACTTAGGTGTACATGAACTATTCATGTACTTTTTTCCTACATGTGTTATACTTCAATGAAAATGTGTAAAGATAAAAAAAATTGGGTTCAATGTATTTCTTCAATCAAGAGGCTTATGCTCCTACTGGAGAGCAATGAAAGAAACAACCAACTACAATCCAAAAGTGAAATATGTGCTACCACAGGGGAAACCATGAGCTGTGAGAGCCCAGAACATTCTGACCAGAGACCCTGACCCCGTAGCTCAGGGAAGACCTCCTCCAGGAGGTGGCTTTTGGGCTGGGCCTCAGAGAGCACAAGGGAGCCTTGTCTGGCAAGCTCGAGAGGACCAGCATGGCTGACTGACTATAGAGAAGTCACCTCGAGAACCCACAGGACCTGAGGCTGGAATACAGCCACGTGTCAAATTCTGGAGGCTCTCCTGTGTCGGGTTAAAGAGTGTGGATTGCGTTTTGAAAGGAACACACAATACATATCTTTAAAAATCTGATAGCAGCGTGAGAAATGGCCTGAAGAGCGTGGAGGAGGGAGATGAGTTAGAAGGCAATTGCACGTGGCCAAGCCTGAGATGAGGACTGAACTTAGTAGCAATGAGAACCTAAAATAGGACAGGTAGAGGAAAGGAACGAGTGAAGCAGGATGGTGGAGTGTCAGCCTGGGTCCCAGGCAGGATGGAGCAGTGTGCACAAGACAGGGAATATGCAAAGTGGAGCAGGAGGATGGTGGAGAGCAATGGGCTTGGTTTTAGACTGAAGCGTCAGGGGAATAGTCAAGTAGAGATGCCCAGGAAGTAATGGGCAATTCGGATCTGGAACTCAGGATGGAGGGTCGATGGAGCTGTAGGTGTGGGATTGGGGAGTGACTTGCCTAGAGTGGTAGTGAAGCCTTCAGAGCAGATTACATCAACTGGGGAGAGGGCAGACATGTGGACACTGGCGGTAGACACATCCAGGCTGCTGCTTCATGTTGCCTTACACAGAATCTCTGGTTCCCATGCACACTGGGCTGTACAGTTCTCTTTACGTCCCTCTGTGTAGATTCCCCAGCCTTCCCCTCCACGCATCCAAATTGATTCCCGCTTCCAAGGGGCTTGTCTCAAGCTCCTTCTCTTTGATGGTGTGTTCTCCGATTACTTTGGCTTGGTTTATTTCTCTTCTAAACATCTATTGTACTTGCACCAGCAGATCTTCTAATTACCTGCCCGTATCCTCTATTAGTTGAGATACATGTTCAGCTGCCACAACAAAGGCCAAAATAACAATAGCTTAAACAAGACATGCTTATTTTTCTCTCATATGGCAGTCAGCGTGTAAGCCGAGCAAAGTTAATGAGGTGATTTCATAGGGCTGGAGACCTGGGCTTCTTCCATCTTGTTGATCTGTCTTAGTCTAAGGTAGCTGCTCCTGCTCCCACCATTTCATCTGTATTCCAGCCAGCAGCAGGAAGAGAAGAGAAGTGGAGGGAAGGTTCCTACCATTTAAGGCTATGTCCTGGAAGTTACATACACAGCACTTCCACTTACGCCCCTTTAGCCAGAACTTAGTCACTTGGCCTCCTCTAGCTACAAAGGAGTCTGGGAAATATAATCTTTAGCTGGGAGGCTGTGTGCTTAACTAAAACTCTGGGGTTCTATAACTAAAGAAGAATATGGGGTAAATGGATATTGGATGATAGCCAGAAGTCTCTGCCACAAGTCTCCCCATTATAAGTATCTTCTAGGTGGAAACAGTAAGTGCAGATGTTCAGTTAACTGAATGAGTGATTGTTCTGTTTACAACGCATCTTTCTAGTCATTCCTGTAGTGATACAGGTCCTTCCTGCTACTGGCTGGAATGCAGATTTGGCTGTCTAGGTGCTTGTCTTGCCCACGGTCTTATAACCTTCTTAAAGACAAGGGCTCTGCCTTAAGCACCCTTGTGTCTCTCTGATCCCATAAATAGTTTTAAAAATGATACTGCTTTTATATTCCTCTACAGTGTTCAATGTAATGCTTCTTAATACTTGCTAATTAAAATTAAGTTGACCTACAGGACAGTGGCTGGAAAAATAAAATAGAGGAATTCCTTTTTCCCCATGGCCATAACTGCTGCCTGACAGAAATTCTTAGGGTCCCTGTTATCAGGACTCAGACGACCCCTTCCAAGAGCCAGATCCCTATCCACACATAGGAGGCCTTTTTTTCCAGAGGATTCTGATGACCAAGCAGCTAGGTGTAAGCTGGGGTTTTTAAGGCAAATGTGTGAGCCCATGCAAGGAAGCCAGACAGCAACCATTTAATCAATCAACAAACAATATTAAAAGCCCCCACTCCATGACAGGAACAGGGCATGCTGGAAACACACCAGGGTCTGAGACAGACACGAGGCTGATTGTTTAGAAGGGAGAACGGTATGGAGAATAAATGCATTATGATGGGGAAGTCCAAGGTGGTCCAGGAGCAGGTGCCAGGGCACCTCACCACAGGGAATGTGCAGGGGAGGTACCAGAGGGCCCAGCGTAGCGCTGGAGATGGGAGCCATCAAAGAAAAGATTCACCTTTGGCCCACTCAAGTCCTAACTTCGGATTCTAATTTCCTGGGCCCTAGGGTTTCAGGCAATTAAGCTGGGCTGGTGACAGGAGGAAGCAGGAGTCACTGGGGCAAGGATGGGAAGGAACTGGGTTTGACTGAGCCTAGCTTATGAGGATGGCCCCACAGGGACTCATTTAGAAAGTGTTCTGAGGCTTGTGGCCAGGCTGCTGGGCATATCTGCTTTTCTTAGAGTAGAATCTGGACTGTGTCACTAAGACCACATCTTTCTCTCAGGCTGAGAGTGGGGGGAATTGCTGGAGTCTAAACAGAGTCAGGAGGAAGCAGAGCGCCTTCCCACGAAGCTCTCTCCTTACGGTGGGGGGAGGTGAATGAAGGGGGAGAAACAGCTCAGGACTGACCTCTCCCCACTCTCAAGAGTTGGCCATCTGAAAGCATGAATCAGTGTCTCCAGGGGTTCAACATGCAGAGGAAAATGTTGACAAAAACAGTCAAGGGGGACTCAAAAGCCAGAGTCTTTAAATATTCTGTTCTCCCCAAAGTGTCTGAAGGTGCCGTCTTATCTCTCCCATCCACCTCCCACCCTCTCTGGCATCTTGCTTCCGACTTATCGCATCTTGATGCTTTCCAAAAGGCTCCCACCCCTCTTATACATTTTTCCCTTAGGTAATAAAGAAAACAGTGTCTCTCAATAGTCGCCAGATTTGTATCAGGACTTGAATTTCCTGTTGAGTATTCAGTGGCAGTAACCCAGGGTTCAGGGTCTAGCCCCAGTTCTGTCACTAGCTCACAGTGTGGCCGGCTAACTAACTTTCTGGCCCTCGGACTTTTCCTCTACGGATGGGAATAGTAATATACTCTGCCTCCGATGGAGGTGGTGAGTACCCAGTGAAAGGAAACACAAGTTAAAAGGCTGTACCAGTGTAAGGCGATTTGTTAATAAATAGAAATCTGTCAAAGGATGCATTCTGCCCTGCAAGTCAGTTCACAGAGGCCAGAACAAACTCTAGCCAAACTCTATCTCTAGTGGGATAGGTACCACTAAAGTATTCTACAATACAATGGGAAACCATCTGCATTTTCAGTAAATACATACACCGAAGTTGATGCCGTCAGTGGGGCGCCATGTGGTACTGAAAATGAACAAACTAAAGCTCCACACAACCACAGGGATAAATCTTACAAGCATCAAGTTGAATAAAAGAAGCAAATCAGGAAAGAATATGTTCAGGAAGATTCTATTTATATACATTCACAATCAGGCAAAAGTAAACCATGTTGAGAGGGATGTGTCCATAGGGGTAAATCCATAAAGAGAAGCCTGTCAATTAGTCTTAGAAGACAGAATAGCTGGTATATCCTTAGGAAGGAAGGAGGAAGGGGTCTGCGTTCTGGGAGGGACAAGGGGAGAAGGGCTGCTGGGGATTTGGCACCCCCTGTTTCTTGACTTGAGAGGGGTTTACCGCTGTGTTCACTTTACAATTATTCTCTAAAATTGTATGTATAGGTTTTAGGTAGTCTCTGGATATGTGATCTATTGTACAATTAAAAAAATATATAAAGGTATGTGAAATCAACAGGGAGCCATCCAAAATTAGAATAATAGCCTAGAGATTCACCTCCTCAATTTTATAAAGCAGGAAACTGAAGCCCAGAGAGGTTACAAGACTTGGTCAAGGTCACATAGTGTGTCACTTGTTGAACTGGGACTAGAATGAGGTCCAACAGCTCCTAACTCAGTGTTCCTCTACCACCTTCCTTCTCTCTGGAGAGGCCTCTTTATGGGAAGGTGTGTGTGTGTGTTGGGGGGTAGGGGGCAGCGTAGCCTTAATGCCAGGAGTTCTCTTGTTTTGTGAAAAAGAAAAAGGGCAGTTACTGGGTGGATATAATAAAGAGTTGGTATAAACTCTGAGGATGGTAAACACTTTTCAGATGGAATTTTAAAAGATTTAAGTGTGTCCCCCAAAAGTTACATCATAATGATAAAATTACAAAAAATAAATAGCAGAAATCTCTGGCAACTCCGTAACTCATGCTCCATCTGATTTGCAGATTGTATCAGGATGAAGCTGGCTTAAAGGGGCTGGGAGGCGGGAAAGGAAGGACAGGGAGCCAGGAAGTCTGCATTTTTATTGACTTATCCACCTGGCCTAGGTGAGACCCCTAGCCCTGGGACACTCAAGAAAGGAACCTCTGCTATCTCTCTGAGAGCTTTTTTGTTTTGTTTAGAGGTCAATTACTTCCCATTTGGGGAACTTGTGAACATTAAGAGGTGACTGGAGTGATGGGACTGAACGATGCAGATAAGAGGCTGATTGCTTACAGAGCGGCTGCCTGGTGAAAGCCATCCCTGGGATAAGCTGTGGTCGGTAAGACACACACAAAAAGGGCAGCTTTCAGTGCAAAGGAGAGATTACAGGATGGAAGATGGGCAGCTGGGGGTGGGCTGGAAGAGCGGGGGAGAGGGACGCCTTTCAAAGTGACCCTGACAGGCAGAAAGGGGGGAGATGGGAGAAGAGTCTTCTCTTTTCTTTCCTTTTGTAAAGAAACCATAGTCCTGTGAATCTCAAACTTCCATGCGCCCCTCTGAAGAGAAATCCACATGGACAAGGTTTTGTTATAGGTTTATTTGTTTCTGTTTTATTTTGATTAGACCAGCAAATATGGATGCTACAGCAGTGGGGGGAGGGAGGGCAAAACGGAAAATGTCATAGGTCAGTGGAACATTTAAAATGATCTTGGGTGTCTATGAAATCAATACCCCCTCCAGCCTCACACCCCGGGGGCTTCAACCAACTGAATACAGTTTATAAATTCCCAGAAGTTAGCTTTAAATTGTATCTCAAACTGCTAGGAAATACCGTGTTTCCCCGAAAATAAGACCTAACTGGAAAGAAAATAAGCCCTAACATGATTTTTCAGGATGACATCCCCTGAACAGAAGCCCGAATGCATCTTTTGGAGCAAAAGTTAATATAAGACCCGGTCTTAGTTTTCGGAAACACGGTATGATTCTGGCTTCAGCATGTGCCCATTTAGTTTTCTTCATCTCTAAGTCCTAGACCTTTCTGGGAACCTCTCCCAGTAAATAGTGCCATTCCCACCCTAATCACCAGGCTTAATCCACATCCTCTAAGTGTCTTCTCTAAGTACCCCATCTCACACTGGATTTTGTTTCTCTCTAGAGAGCTTGTTGTCTGTCCTACTTGACAGGCAGCATATACCACCTTGTATTTTTAGATACCGTTCTCCTGTTCGTTTCTGGTATCCAATTAAGTAGTAAATTCCTTAAGGGTGGCAGCCAAATCTTATTTCCTCCGTGTCCCTAAGCAGAAATGTTCAGGATGGCTGAGTTACTGGTGACTGGACTAAGCCTCGTTTCCCTTCACTCACAGCCTTGAGCATAGCCATGGCTCCTCCTCTGGTTTTGTCCATGGTACAAAGCCTGGAGGGAGTGGAGGGAGGCCTGTTCAGAACATCACATGTCTGGTAACTGCTTCTTGGTTCCTTTTTTTATGTTACAAAGGGCTAGGTGAGGGAAGGGAATACATTTACTAATTTCCTACTCTGTGCCACGTACTTTACTAGATCCACACGGTAATGACCTAGATTTTTAGGGTAAGGATCTTACCCAAAGGACAGCAACAAAGAATTTTTAAAGCTTAACTTACAGTATTTTAGAACCTGATCTTGGAAAATTGAATACAACTCATTTAACAACTGAAGGCCTGGCCGACAGTTACTCAGTGGCAATATTAAACTTAAACTCAACTGTCATGGATCTAAGGCCAGTGTCCATGGGTAACTCGTCCTCTTATAAGGATTGCCCCCCAGAGTGAAAGAGGACAATTTTCTCATAATGGAAATTTTAACTGTAATCTGTTTTTTTCTTAGCTTAATTGACCAAGGAATATTTTTGAGATTTCTGAATTTAAAATATACATACTGCACTTTTTATTCCCAGGGGCACACTAACTATGATTGAAAGACACTTCAGAATGTTTCTAAATGCACTTCTCACAACAGTGAAAATGGAGAACTAAAAGAGAAAGGGGATGAAAACAAAAATGAGAGAAAATGTAAGGAAATCATAGTAAGAAAAAATAGGAAGAATTACTCCTGTTTTTAGCTTCAACATGTACATTTTAAGAGATGTAAACTAGTTAGGTATACTTTACATAGGATCAGTCTATTTCTCCCATCAGTAAAAACACCCAGGGCACATTCAGAAATGAGAAAATGCACGTCCAGTGCATTCACATTAAATATTAGAATTTATTAAATAATAGAATTTAACTTTTGAACAAGTTAGTGGTCCAGAGAATGAAGAACCAGAGATTTCATTGTCTAAAAACGTTCTCAAAAAAGAAAAAAGAAAAAAAATCACCCAACCCTGATTTTCCTCCCAGTGCTTGCCAAAGACAAATTTCTTATTTGATCCCACGTTCCCATTAAGAAAATGATTTTTTTTCAGTCTTCAGTTTGTATGATTTCAGACATATCTGGGTCCGGAAGTCACAATTTCCCTCAAGTTCAGGCTCCCATGATACTAGGACTTATGGACAAGTGGAGGCCTCCTTTCCTGATTCTGAACGTAGAAACCTCTTATCATCTGAAAGAAACCCTACAGAAGAAGAGGGGATGGGAGAGAGAAAATCAAGTAACCTATCTCCAGTGCGGAATCCACTTTGTCTTCCTAGGGAGTCTGTATGTACTGAGGACTCAGAACTTCTGGGTTTCATTTTTACTTTAATTGTCAGTTGTTTAGAGGTCCCTGAGAGGTGGACAGATTCCAATGGCCTACGCACGTGCGAACACACACAAATATATTTCATATGTTTCCTTAAGATGCTGAGCTGTATATAAGAGATAAAATGCACTGACACAGCGAAGAATCAGAGAACACTTCCTGGGGACCAATTGTGGCCCCAGAAAAGAGCGTTCCACTGGATTAATCCGGAGTCCTCTGGAGCACAGCCTTGAGGGGGGGGGGGGATTAAACTGCCCGACAATCCCTCTTCCTGACCGGGATACTTCCCTTCCCAGCTTTTCATCCCCCTTCCCACAGTCGTCTCCTTTTCTTACTCGTCCCCCAACCTGTTGCCCTTAAGAGGAGGGCCGAGGCCCTCCAGAGCACCCACTGTCCAGAGTCACCCTCCCCCAAAGCCTGGGGCTGCTGCGCACAAATTCAAGGGCTTCTCAGCCCTGGATTTGAGGCCCGAAAAGTCTCCTGCCCCAGTATTGCCCCGACACCCGACACTGCCGGCCACCCTCGGCTCTCCTCCCCCGGTGCTGCTGCTTGGGCGGCTGGAGAAGGCCTTCGTTCTGTCTCTTGGGAGATGAACCGGGGACTTTAGCCGAAAAGTCTCGGGGGCAATTCGCAGTCGCAGGGATCGCTCGAAGGAGAAGTGCCTTAGGGTCGCCTCTTCCCTCCACTGCGGTGGCCCATCCTTTCGGCCGCCACCTGGCCTCGGTGGGTGTGTCCGAGCCCGGGTGCTTCACCAGGCCCCGACACCCTGCAGCGTGGGGGCAAGAGGGCCCTGCGGGGTGGCGCTGGCCAGGGGCGCCGGCGGGGTGGGGCCCGGGGGCGCGCCCGCGTAGCCCCCGCCGTAGCCAGCGCTGTAAGGAGCGCCAGCGTAGCTGCTGTAACAGGCATAGGACGCTGCAGCGGCGCCGTAGGGACCCGGGAAGGCTGGCGCGCCAGGGCCCAGGCAGGGCTTCCCGTCCCGCACCAGCACGGGCACCGCTACACGCCGCGGCGCCAGGGGCTGGCTCGCCAGCTCTAGGGACTTGTCCTGACGCTGTCTCTTGCACTTGTAGCGCCGGTTCTGGAACCAGATCTTGACCTGCGTGGACGTCAGCTGCAGCGCGCTGGCCAGATGCTCTCGTTCGGGTGCCGACAAGTAGCGTTGCTGCTTGAAGCGCCGCTCCAGCGCCAGCACCTGCGCCTGCGAGAAGAGCACGCGTGGCCTCCGTCGCTGCCGCACCTTGGGCTGCTCCGCGCGCTCGCCCGGCGTGCCGTCGCCGCTGCTGCCAGCACAGCGCTCTGGGCCCCGGGGCCCGCCGCGGAGGGGCGAGGCCGCGCGGGGGCCCGGCTCTAAAAGCACCGGGAGGAACACCGTCAGGACCCGCTAAGGCTCACCTGAGTAATTCTCGCACTGTTTTCAAGGGACGCCTCTCGCCCCTGCTAGCCTCCACTTTGCCCCCCACCCCGCCTTCTGCGAGCCCTCCCCCCCTCCCCAGGCCGGTGGGAAGGTTCCTTTCGCCCAAGCGGTCGCTTTTGGACCTGCTGGAACATATGTAAATTGTGACGCTGCTGTCCCCGTGGTACAGCCATTTCCCAAAAGGGAGACTGTCGATCAAGAGTGTAAGAGAGCTTCATTTCCTTAGAGTGTTTGCACCTGGGCGGAGGGGCGGGGGCGGCTCGCTGCGGTTTCAGTTCTAAAGTGTGGTCGAGGTGGAGGAAGGTTTTGCTGCGGGATCAAGCATGACCGAGCACAGCTCAGATAGCGTGGGGCCTGTCAAATGGGGGCTGACTTTGCCCTTGGTGGAAAGAGAGGAGGGGGAGGGAGAGACAGATAGAGAAAGAGAGATAAAGCGAGAAGAGAATTCGGGACGTGCTTGCCAGCAGGGTCCTGTCTGCCTGATTATCCACCGTGATTCCGTTGGCTCCAAGCCAGGAGTCTCGAGTGTCTCCCACCTTCATCCCCCCTTCGGCACACACCCTTGTCTTCTTGGTCATCAAGTGCTCCATAGGCTCCGGGGACTGGTCCCATATTGCTTGCACGCGAGACTCTGTAATCCAAATTAACAAAATAAACAAAACCACGTATTTTCTGACTTCTGATTTTTGGCCTGAAACGTGAGGTTCTCTTGGAGGGATATACCCCTATAAAGTTGAGATCCACATTTGGCTTTTTAAAAAGCGACCTTTTTCTTCTTTGGGGTCTCCCTGCCAGGCGGGTGGCCCTGGCTTCTCACCGACTTCCTCTCTGTTTGAGCAGCGCCCTCGCCGCGCGCCCGGAGGCGGCTCCAACCGAACCCGTTAAAACAGGGCTGAGGACCCCAGCTGCTGACGCTGTGCTCGCAGCCCGGCAAGATGGGCCTTCCTACCCTTCTTCCCACTTCTCTTCCTGTCTCCGCTTAAGCTCTGTTTTCCGCTGAAGCTACCCAAGGGTGGGTAGAGAGGAAACGCTGTTTTCGTGGAAACTCACGCCAGGAGAAAACCAGGAACGTGGAGGGGATGTAAGCTCATGGCGAGGCGACGTGGAAAGGCCTAATTAGAGCCGGCGCAGGATAGACCCCAACTCCAAATCCGTGCTAGCCCAATAAGGCTGCTTGGTATTTAAAGTTTGAAGAAATAAAAACTTCCTTTAGAGAAGTCTGTGCTCAGAGAAACAGGACATCTCCAAAGAGGAAAAATATTGACGAGTGTTTGGTGTTTTAGCAAATCGAAAAGTAACACTGTGGTTTAAGCAAGACCCCATTGGAAAGTGGCTGACCACGCAGGCCGAGGGGCTGGGCTGCGCGGCACCCCGGGCACATGCCAGCGTCCGCCGCCCTCCGGAGTACCTCTCGCCCTGTGTCCCTGAAAGCAAGGTGGGTCGGCTGGGGACGGATGAGATGCGCCAAGGCCACCAGGAAGGTACTTTGTTGACCCGTTTGCTGCGGCTCCCAGGGCTTAGTTCTCGGAGCCGGGCTTGGGCCCTTCTCTGCGTCCACGACAGCTGCAGGAGATACGCGCTGCCTTAGGCTGTGAGGGGACAGCAGTAGTCCGAAAAGCGTGACCTTTTCTCTCTAGGGCGGATGAACGCCAAGTTTGCTGAGAAGCGCCGAAGGAGTCTCAGTGTTTAGAGTCCGCAGCAGGAAAACCACAGGATTCTTTGCGAATACAGCAAAGATTAATGTTCTCCAGGCTCTAGAGTCGGTGCCTAACCAGGCTGCAAGTCGATGAACAACTCCCAACTAGTCTCTTTATTTGGCTCACTTACGCCTTGAATGGAGGGACAGTGGCTCCGTCAGGCAGAGGAGGCTCGGCCTGCAAGGCGCCTCTTGGGGACCCCAGGCCTGCAGGGAGGCTGGACCCAGGCACAGAGGTTGGACGAGAGGAAGAGTGGCTTTTTCATCTCTCAGATTGTTGAGCCTCTTCTGCTGAAGCCTCCCGGGTCTCAGGAGACAATGCAACACAACTTCCCGCCGGCTTCTTCCCTTCCTGCCTTTGGACGCAGGTGCCGGAGCGTCGCTGCGGGCACAGGAGTACACCTTCCAAGACCAGGTGCGGAAACTGCCAGTCTCCGTGGAACCCCCTCCTGGAGCAGCTAAAAACCGAGCTGCCCTTACTGTGCTCTCAGACGTGTAGGGCCCACCGCCAGCGCTTGCACGGTGGTCGGCGCCCAGGGACTCAGACACCACTTGGTCTGGTCGCCACTTCTCATTTTCGAGACGAGGAACCAGGCAAAGGATTAACTGTGCTGGCCAGGCCACTTAAAGAGTCCCCTAAAAAGGGCTGATCTGGGATTGATCCTAGAGGTGAATGTAGGAGTTTCCTTTCCCAAAGCGCCCTGCTGCTTTGATGGCCACTCCTTTGGCAGATGGGTTAGAGTAGAGAGCATCGGGGGTGGCCCAGCTAAGATAGCCTAGCGTGTTTCCCTGTGAGAAAGAGAAGCTGGAGTTTCTGGGACTGTGGCTGTGAGTGGAGTGATGTGTTTGTAGGAATAAGAGGAGGACAGGCAGTGGAAATAGTGAACCTCTAAGATTCAGGACCTTATTTTCCTTATGGGAGGTGAAGCACACTGGGGACCTGGAGGGGCAGCAGAGGGGGCTTAGAGCCTGTCTTTTGGGCTGTTCAAATGAGGGCAAATGAAGATAGGCCCTGGGAACTGGGACGACAGGAGATGCATGTCCCGCCACTGGGAATGACGCCCCCCCCCACCCCATGATCTCCACGTAGGAGCCAAGACCTGAGCTGCTACTCACGTGGCTCCCCCATCCGTTCTGCGACCTTCTCACAGGAACCCCTAGGAGGCTCTGTCCCGTTCTGCCTTCTGTCGCCGCTGCTGCTACGGGTGTTGTGAACCTCCGAGCCTCGGGGCTCTGGCACCAGTCGCAGGTACTGAGAGTTTTCCGGACTCCTCTGTGCGCCCCAAAGTTGCAAGGCCTCAAGGCCAATCTGCTCGCGCTCCAGCCTCAAGATGTCGTTGACCAAGAAGGGGGTGGAAGTGACAGGGTTCTGCAGCATCCCGAAGGCGGAGAGAGCGGGGCTGGGGCGTCCCCGGTCCCCGCGGAGCTCAGCGCCCAGAGCTTCACGTCTTGTCGCTGCTGGCACCGCAGCCCCAAGTTCTGGGGCAGACGCCCAGAGTCCTGGACTGCGCCTTCGTCTGGGCCATCCCTGCAGCCGGGTGACCAGGGCCGAGTGACGAGACCGCCAACACCCATTGGTTCCCGCAGAAACCACGTGCTAACTAACCCAGCACCTTCTTCCCCTAGCGCTTTCTTCTCGCGCCCTTTTAATTCCTCTGCAGCCCCAGCCACCCTCTGGGAAGGTTTGGTTCATATTGAAGGTTCTCAAAAGCAAGTAAAACAGGAGAGATGGTGCTGCGCGCGGCTTGTATCTCGGTGAATACGGTACCAGCGCGAGCTTCCGAGGTCAACCCCGGGTCCGCCGGGACTTTCCTAGAGGACGTGCGGGGAGGAGGGGTTGGAGCCCTTGTTTGCAACCCGAGCCAGTCCATCCTGCCTGGCCTTAGCTCAACTATCCACTCCTGTGGCAGAGGAAAACTCAAGTGGAGACCGCTGGGCACCGCGGGATGTAGGTGCACGCGGGAGTCCTCGTGGATTCAGGGCGGGGGCAGGCGGCGGGAGCTCCTTCCAGGGAGCAGAGGCTGCACCGTGGAGGACCGAGTCTTGACCCGTCATGGCCTAGACGGAGGTGGAAATGTCTCGCTTAGAGCCAAGTCCGAGTCTGAGGAGCCCGGATCTGCCACTTCCCAGGTGGAGCATGTCAGCCCTGAGGCCAGGAAAAGGCAAGGGAGCAATACTGCGGGAGCCCCCCGACTCTTAGCAGGCTCCGCGAATGTGGGAGGGAGGAGGTCGGAAAGGTAATAGCCCTGGCTCGCGCGAAGGTGCCAACAGGGGCTAACCTTGCCCTTCTTGTCCCTAAGTTCCTTCCTTTCTTCTCCTTTATCCTCCCTCAAGTTGATTGCCTTGAGAGTACTGCGTGTGTGTATGCACGCAGCGCCCCACTACCACCATCCCCAGGGTGGAAAGTTTTGAGGAGTGTTAAGAGTTTCTGAAAAGCCCGGTGGACACAGGCGGCACCGAGTAAAGGGAGCGGTGTGGTACAGCCGTTAGGAATATGGAGGTGGAGTCAATAGGTCTAGCTTTGCTATTATGTATCATATCAAATGTTGCCTTTGGGGACAGGCAACATCTCTGAGCTTCAGCTCATTCAAAAATGAAGAGAAGAATGTGCCCATTAGAGGATGGTTATGAGAATTAAGTGAGACAATGTGTATGAAATCATCAAAGAATGTTCACTACTATTTCTCATACTACCGGGTTCAATCACAACAACATGATTCGGGGTCAGCAGTCTCAGCACAGTCTAAAGAGTTTTAAAAAGTTTTAAATCAAAATGATATCTCACTAGAGTTCTTTTTGGGATTTCAGATCAAATATTTAAAGAAACCTTCTTGGGCAAATTTAATATTAAAAAGACTGGGTGTTATTATTTCCCGAAACCCAGATGAACTGGACTCATCTCCCCAGGCCAGTGGAAGCAAACATTCTGGCAAAAAACTCATGCAAATAACAGCAAATTTGATGATTTAGCCAAGTAATAATTTCTCGTACATTGTATTATTTAATCTTTATAGCGAAGCGATACCCTGAGTGTTTCCAGCTTCTTCTTGTTCTTTTTTTTTCAGTGAGGAGTGGAGATCAGAGAGGTTAAGTGACTCCCACTGTGGCCCAGCTCTTCAATGGGAGGGTGTGCCCAGACTGGTTTTGTAAAAACAGTAACTCCCAATTCTTTTTCCTGAGAGATGTTGAAATCTTGTGGACACATACATTTATTTAAATTTTATTTTTGTGTGTGTGATTATGAAAGTCATACACACTGGTAAAAATGGAAATTAAGGAAAAGTTGTAAAGAAAACAAGATCCATCCAGATACCATTTGAGCACACTTCCTTGTCTATATTGTTGCTTGTGTGGGCTCATAGGGAATATGCGAGTTTATGTATTTTAAATGCACATAAGCATGTCCAGCATTTCATTAAAGAGGTTTTACAGGTACATTTGAAAATGGCAATATAATAGTCCATGTTTTGGATGGACCACAACAGACTCTTTACACTTTTAGATTATATCTAATTTTTTCCACACTGTAAATAAGGCTCAGGGAACATTTTTGTGAGTTCATCCTTCTCAATATTTTGGATTATTTCTTCGGAATACATATGCAAAATAAGCATGAATGAATCACATCCTTTAATGCTTATCAAACATATAAGCATTGCTCAAAAAATAGTATTATCGTATCCTCCTCCCCTCAGAGATGCAGGCCAAGGTCTGGTATGCGGGCATTTTTACAACAACCCGACGTGGAGAGAACGCGAATTTAGGCTATTTCCCTGCAGACGGCCGCGAGTAGGCGCTCACCCATTCCACTCCCGGCTGGGGCTGGGGGCGACCCCAGATGCAAAACGGTAATAAGCCCCGGAGCCACCAGCGCCTCGTTCTGTGGGGGAATTCTCGCGGCGAGTTGTGGCGCTCTAGGAAGTGTAGAAAGAGAGACACCTTGGAAGAGACTTCGCACCTGAAGCCCTGAGTTTAAATGCTCTCAGGTCCCAGACCTGGCCTTTTTTTCCCGGTTTGCTGCAAGGATCAAATGAGATTTTGGACGTGAAAAGCGTCCCCTCTCAAGCGATGCAAACGCTAGTCTTAGTTAAGCAAAGGGCAGCCTCGGCTCAAGCCCTGGGTTACCCAGGGTCCACGTGGAGAGAGAGGTCCACATCGCCCTAGTCCAACTCAGCAGGGAGAGAGGTTGTCCTTCGGCCGCGGAGCAGCGGGGTGGGAACAGACCACTCGGGGATCTGAGATGCCCCACGGTCTCCAAGCGCTTTCCCCTCGCCCCCCAAGTCACCTCCTGAGCTTGGACGGCCCGGCTTCGGCATTCCCCCGCTTTCCTTCCCCTCCAGCGCTAGGGCGCACCAAGAGCCGCCTGCTTGGGAGTGAAACGGCGGACGCTGATCTCACCGGGTCCTGGTCAATCGCATGCGAAGAGGGACCGCCGGGCTTAAGGAGAACGCTGGCAACCCCGTCACTTGCTTAAGCGTGGGCGCTCGGGAGGAAAGAGGAGGAAGCTAGGCCAGGCATCCAGAACAGAAAAGAAAAGCTGGGGCGTCCTGAGCCTCTCAGGCAGGACTCAGCGCAGCCCAGACGGTGTGGTACCCAATGCGGGTGTGTGTGTGTGTGTGTGTGTGTGTGTGTGTGTGTGTGTGTGTGTGTGTGTGTGTGTGTTCCTTGCTAATGAGTGGAGAAGTCGCGGTCGTCTCTGTTCTTAAAATAAGATGGAGACGGCCTTGGCAGCAGTGAGTGAATTTGCCTTACACCACTCAGGCCACACAACAAAACGCTTTAAATAGTACTAGGTCCACAAACGTGTTTTGAACGCCTACGGGGCCAAGCATGGTTCCAGGCTCTGGGCACACTGAGGAACTGAGGGGTGTCAGCCCTTGGATCCTATCCTATTCTTGCACAGGAGACAGACTTAAATTATTCCCATGCAGTGTGATACCTTGCACAATCATATCGAGTTGGTGCACAATATTTATTGAACCGTTTCCTATTCGTGGTTAACAAAAGTCCTTTTCTCCCCCTAGTTCTTTCATACTTTCCTAAAACTTAGGGATTCCCTCTTTAAACTTCAGTACACAACAGGAGCCTCCCTGTAAAGTCTGGTGCTAGGGCCCCATGAGCTTGCAGGAAATCAAGTGTCTCTAAGGTCTGTAAAGTGAGCACAGATCCCATTAGAGGAGATTAGGGCTCTGGGTCTGATGTCAGGGCTCTATCCCCAGGGACGCCAGGTATAGACTGCAATTGCTCCAGGCGAAGTAGAATTTACGATTATCATTGTTGATATAGAGCTAGAGATATATAGGTATAGGAATCAATATCTTTGCAAGCACACAAAGATAACTAGCACACAGTTCAGGAAGGGTGTAGTCCAGTAGGGGAGAAGACAGGTGAACTTTCATTGTAGACTGTCCCCAGCACACCTTTATCTGGCAGATTGGCTCGGATGTGCCTAATTTCACCCCCTTGGTGAAGGAGAACATTTTCACTTATAATGATTTTTTCAGCATTAAAATCTATGATGTGGCTCTGATTATGACCTTTAAGACACTGGTTGATGACCGGTGTATCCTTTTTTCTGCTGCCGCAAGGCAGACATACCTGCAGTCCCACATGTAAGGTGACAGGCCCCTGCCCAGAACAAGGACTGCTCCAGGCACCCACGCCCTCTTATAGATACTCTTTTACTTATTTGTTTGTTTTACTTAATATATCCTGGAAAACACACCCTAATGGTTCAGAGATCTTTATTGTCCTTTTTTGTTGTTGTTTTACAATTGCCTAGTTCTTCAGTGTGTGAATATACCATAGTGATTTCAACCACTCTTATGAATACTCAAGTATTTAGATTTCCCCAGTGTTTTGCAACTATGTTTTGCAAATGTTGTAAGAATGTTGTAAGAATGTTGTAAGAATGACACTGTTGCTATGTGTTGTTTTGTTATTAGAGGTGTATAGCGCATATTCCTAGAAGTGGGACTGTGGGTCAAAAGTGATTGCATATATAATTTATGAAGGCATTGCCAAGTTCCCCTCCAGAATGGTTGTACAGGGTTGCATTCCACCAGGACTGTAGGAGAGTGCCTCTCTGGTAGTAGCTTGACCAACAGAATGTTTCATACCTTTTACTTTTCACCAATCTGATGGGTGAGAAATGGTATCAGTGTTGTTTTAATTATCTTTTTCTAATTATGAGTGAGATAGAATATCATTTTATATGTTTAAGGGATATATACATATGTGTGTACCTGTACATATGCATATATAACATGCATGTAAATATAAAAACACACACACACATATATATATATATATATATATATATATATATATATATATATATATATATATATATATACATTTAAATAATATCTTTCTCCCATTTTCTAAGTGTTTTCTGTATGTCAGCGATTTTGGCTGTGTAACATGTTGCCAAATTTTATTCCTGTTTGTCACTTGTCTTGATTTCTTTTATGGTGCTTTTTGTCGTGCATTTTAAAATGTAGTCACGTGTATTAATCTTTGTTTTTATTGCCTCTGGATTGGAATCATAGTGAGAAAAACTATCTCTATGCGGAAGTTAAAGAGGAATTCACCCATGTTTCCCTCTAGGACTTGTATGGTTTCCTCGTTTCTATTTAAGTTTATTAGGAGTGTATTGGACTGTGTGGAGTGAGTTAAGGATGTAATATTATCTTTTCCTAAATGGCTATCCTGGGCTCATTTTAACGGTTTGCCTGCTGCCCCTTTCAGAGAGGCACTCTTTGCGAACCCCTGAAAATCAGGACAAAAATCTCGAGTTTCTGGGAGGTGCATGGGTGGAGCGGGCGAAGAGATTCCTTTTATTAGTTGTTTACACATCAGCCAGCGTTTCCGTTTCTCCCTGTCGTCTCCCTACCACCTCCTTTCTGGTTTTCGGTGGAGGAGACAGTTAAGTCCTCTTGTCCGCCCGGCCTCAGGGGCTGGACTCCCCCAGGCCAGTGCTTCCCACGCACAAGCCGCACCTCCAGAGTGAAACAGATCGTCCTCGGGGCTCGGGGCATGGCCAGGCTCCTCTGTCCCAGTGGCGCGAGCGCGGGCGGTGATTGGGGCCGCAGGCGGGGTGGCCGGGACGCGGCTCGGCGACGCTTATCTGCGCGGCACCCCAGCTCCGTTCAATTAACATTCCAGCGCCCGCCGCCCGCCGGCTGATAGCGCCTGGCCACCAAGCCAAGCGAGCGCGGGAGTCCCAACCCCTGGACAAATAAACCCTGGGCCCCAGCGGCAGTGTGTGTGTGTGTGTGTGTGTGTGTGTGTGTGTGTGTGTGTGTGTGTGTGTGTGTGTGTGCAGGGCCTGCAGAGACCCAGGTCAAATAAACAGCGCCGCCTGGAGCGGTTAGTGCACAGGCTTTCCTGCTGTGCCCAGGGCTGGCCAGTCTCTGTCTCGATTCCCGTGGGCTGTGGTCTGGGTGATGTGAAACCGAGTGGCAGAGGAGCCGCAAACGCGCCCCAGACCTGCACCAGGCTGCAGTTCTGTCCCAACGTACTGCAAGGTCCCAGCTGCTCTTTTAATGAACTGGCAGTCAGTGGTCTTGCTGAGCCCTCCCGAGATCCCCAAAGCCTGGGGGTGATCAAGTGCATCACTGCGCCCCCACAGCCCACCGGAGGAGTTTCACACACCCCGCCTGACCTTGGGGTCAGACAGACCCTTTCCCGGCTGTTTTTAGTATCTGGTGTCTTGCTCATCCTCCACATCCATGATCTCATTGATGTCCCTTTGAGATAAGGAGGACAGACATCAGTATCTCAATTCCAAGGATTGGATGTTGAGCAGCAGGGGGTCCCTTAACTTGTTTATAGCCATTTGCCTAATGAGAGGGTAATGACAAGTCTGACACTCAGTGCTTTGGAGGCCCAGGGCAGGTTTCCAAGTTGCACCTTAAGAGGTCACCAACCTGCAAATCGCTATAAAGGATGTTGTTCTGTCATATTGTTATTCTCTGCTAATGTCAGCACCTCAATGCACACAGATGGAATATGGGGCCACCTCTTAACTGGGTGCATGCGTGTGGGGTGTCCGAGGTGGAAGACACTCTAAATGGACTCTTTCTACAAGTAAAATCACCTTAACAAAACACCAGAACTCCCTTTAATTTATTTCTTAACATAATGGCTAGTTGCCCAATGATGGTTCCAGAACTCACCATACAGGGGCCTTCCATTACCTGCTAGAGCCAGCCTAGGCTTCTGAATTTGTTGTTTTAATTAAAAAATTTTTTTGTATAATACAGATAAATAAATTGTGTTTTGTGAGTTTAATTTTTAAAGGACAAATTAAGCACATCCTTCAGGAAAACTGGAATCCCGCTAAGGTGTGGTGGATGAGGCGTAGACTAGAAGAAAATAATTGTAAAGTGCGCTTGTAGTGAAATACCATCCACCCCAGATTCTGGGCTCCTGCCTAAATGGAAGGGTGAATGGGGTCCCACACCATCATTCATAATGTTTTGCCTCTATGTGTAATTATTGAGTCCTAAGGCATTCATAGTCTGTCTGTGTCCCCCTGATGCAATAACCACATCCACAGCTGTCTGTGGGGCCACCCTTTTCTAGCGGATGCCTTGCATATAAGGAATTTAATTTGTAATATTGTTAGTTACAGATTTCCATGCTTCTTAACCCTGGATGGATTTGAAAGAAAGTGGAAACTCTTTTGAGCTCTCTCCCCCAAGGGAACGTGTGGATGCTTCCCCCAAAACACAGAGAGAGGGGCATGTGGGCTAGTGTGCTGGGGGAGAGCCCAGGGCCTGGGGAGCTGCAGAAGCACAGCCCATTATGACTCTCTCCCCAGTGGGCACTCTCCATACATATGTGGCTGTGGAGAGGCAGCTGCCTGGATAAAGATAGAGCACACAGGCACAGCCAGCATGTTGATATTTGGTGCCACGTAGATAAATTATACAGATAACCAAGTGCATTTTCCCCTTCCACCTCTTCCCAGACAGTCTGACGCTGGGCAGACTCATTAGAGAATAGGACAGCTCATTTAAAAGCCAACCTAGGGAAGGTCTTGTGTTTTGAGCAGGTTCACTTCACATAGGAGAATATGCTCAGAAGGCTCTCGCTGTGCCAGAGAGCCCTTCATCCAGCTTCTTTAACCAAGGTTCCTCTGGCCTCTGCTGTCATGTGGGTTTCCCTCCAGCGGCTGGATGCCGTAGGCCGCCCTGCCTTCTTGGAGCAGGGCTGAAGTGGATCTGTAGCCATAGGGCCGTGGGCTTGTTTGGGGTAGAGTGGAGGATGGGTGGGAAACAAATCTGTCCCAAGAGAAGTTGGTAATACATCCTTCGTTCTCAAGTCCTAGCAGTTTGGAGAGGTTGGAGAATAGGGGATGATAAGAAAAGGATATAAAATATTTGACTCTGATCAGTCAGGCAGACTGTTAAATAGCCAAGTCTTTAAAAATTTTACTTGGCTTTTCCTTTTGATCTCTCTGGGGGGTCTGGGAACAGAGACAGGAAGGGAGGTACCAAAATTGTGCTTGTTACAATACACAGGCAAGAGTATCACACGAAGTTAGTTAACACAGAGGATGAAGTTGCCAGTCCTAGTGGTAATTATTTTCTGCCTAATTCCCAGGAATTAGGGTTGCTGCATCAGAACCTCATATTTGACCATTAATTTACCAAACTCTAGGCATTATTTTTATCAACTCACTCCCTCATATTCACAGACAGGCTCAGAGAAACAGAACACTGTGGCTGAGAGCACATTGTTAAAAAGCCAGGGAGCAAGGCGTCTGCTCAGCCTGGGACAGACAGACCCTTCATTGGATCCACCAGGCCTGAGTAGGTGTCTGTGAGGTACCAGCCTTTGACATTTACCCCCTGATCTAGTGCCTCCCTGCCAAGTAGCCTTTCATAAATGTCATTGGTTTAATAATAAGCCATTCATTAGAGCATTAGAGTTCTCAGCCTTAGTTTTCTGCTTTGGATGAAGGAGAGGACTGACTATCAATAACAGCCAATACTCAGTGGTGACCAGGCACTGTACTTTACATGGACTTTTCTTCTATATGCATACAACTTATTACCCATACCGCTGTCCTCTTCTTCCAGATGTCTTCATGACTTCTTCAGATCCTTGCTCAGGTCACTTTGATTCCTGCCCTCAGAAGGCTCACATGTGGGGAGGGAGGGAGAAAATAAACACTATGTGTAACACACAGGTAAATTGTATAGCACGTTAGAGGTGATATATGATACAGAGAAAACAAATAGGTGTGAAGAAAACAAATAGGTAAGGGAGATTGGAAGCGTGCTTGTGTATGCGTGGGCACGTGCGCAGGTGAGCAATTGCAATTTTAAGCGTGGTTAGAATAGGTCTGTTTGAGAAGAGGGTACTTGAGCAAGGTCCCAAGGGAGTGAGTCTTGCGGATTTGTGTGAACTGACAGTGCGAAGGCTCTAAGACTGGATCATGCTTCGTATGTTTGAGAATCCGTGTATTAAAAATGAGAGGGAGGAGGGAGAGGAGCGGTGGGAGATGAAGTCAGAGAAGTAAGGGGGTCTTGGCAGGTGAGGGAAGGACTCTGGCCTTTACTTTTGAGGGATACTGAGAACACTGGAAGATTTTGAGTAGAGAAGTAGTAGACTGTGACTTGCGTTTGTAAGGATTTCCTGGTTTCTATGTTCAGAACAGGTTGCAGCAGAGCAGCGATGGGGAGGGGGGGACTTGTGAAGAGGCAGTTGGAATAATTGAGACAACAGATGATGACAGTGGACCCAGGGTGGAAGCAAACCAGTCGGTGACAAGGGGTCAGATTGTAAGCATAATCTGAAGGATGAGGGAACAGGATTTCCAGGCGATTTCATGCGGAAGGTAAGACACAGTGAAGAGTCAAGAATGATTCTGTGTTTTGGCTTGGACAGATGGAAAGGCAGAGTTGTCGTCAACTGAAAAGGGAAAGAATACAGGACGAGGGAGAAGACCAAGAGTTCAGTTATAAAATTTGAGATGTCTATGAGACCTCTAGAAAGCAATTGGAGCCCAAGGTTTAGGAGACAAGCCTAGGTTGAGAATATGTATTTGAGAGCTGATGGCATATATATGCTATTTAAAGCCTCAACCCTGGATGAGATCAGCCAGAGCAGAGTGTAACTAGAGAAGAAGTCCAAAACCAAAGTCTCAGGCAGCCCAAAGGTTAAGAGGTCAGGGATTTCTGAACAGGAAACATTCACATATCTGGTCTGAATGCTGTCAAAAAAGACAATGTTATTTAAAAAAATATGTGCTGGACTGTTCTACACTAAAAGAAACAAAAGAAAACTTGGATTTGATAACTGAATAAAAAAAGAAGATACCAAAGATATTTTTGGAATAACTGGGGAAATTGGAATTTAAATAAGTATTAGATGATATAATAGAATTGATGTTAATTTTCTTAGATGGGATCATTGTAAAGCGGCTTTGTTGGAAGTGTTTTGGATGAAGAGTCACGATGTATGAACTTTCAAAGGTTTAGCAACATATGTATACAGAAAAAATGTGGCAAAATGGTAATAGTTGGGGAATGGTTAGTTGAATAGTTAGAGGATATGTGGGTATTCATTGTACTGATCTTTCACTTTTTCTGTAAATCTGAAAATTTTCAAAATAAAAAAGTCAGAAAAAAAAGTTGAAGAAAGAAGAAACCATAAAGAAGGCTTCAGAGAGGAAAAACAGAAAAACCAAAGCGGGTGAGGGCTGGGGAACCAAGTAAAGGAAATGGGTAAAGCAGGAGGGAACAAAAATGATGAAAAATGCTACTGGCAGGTCCAGTGAGATGACAGAAATGATTCTTGGATCTAAAAGCAGAATAAGTGGTGACTTTGGCAGGGCAGTGGTGGGACGACAGCCACCTTTGCTGGCTGAGCTCTAAGGATGGGTCTGCTGGCTCAGACTGGGCTTCCAGAAATTAGGACTGAGTGGGGTGTGTGTGTGTGTGTGTGTGTGTGTGTGTGTCTTTGCACTGGATTAGTTGTGGTGAGTAAACTGGGTGGTTGCACCCAGGGTGAGAGGGGGTGGTTCTCCTAGTGGATCACTAGTCTCCTAATTGATTATATAGAAACCATAGTTGATGACAGGTCCATACTCACTCCAACAAGTCACAGCAGTTTTGGAAATACCCCTCTCTCTCTCTCTGTCTCTCTGTCTCTCTGTCTCTCTGTCTCTCTGTCTCTCTCTCTCTCTCTCTTTCATTCTCACTCTCCCATCCTCTCTCCCTCCTTCCCTCTCTCCCACCAAATTAACTAAATCCTAAAAGTAGCATACACTCATGGGAAACAAGGGGGAGAAAAACACAAAGGAATAAAAAACCCCCTCCTAATCCCATTACTCAGAGAAAACATTTAGATATTAACCGTTTATTTTTTATGTTTGCGTAGATGAGTAATTCACTCCTTTTAAAGAAATAGAGATTGGCTATGCGGTTTCCAACCTACTTTTTGTTAACATTATATTATGAAAAATGTTCGTGCCATCAAACGTTCCTCTAAGGATTTTGAGTGACTGTATAATATTTTATCTTATGGATATGTAGGGTTTTTAAAGCTAGATTTATTTTGTGGGATATTTTGTTTGTGGGTGGTTTCTTCAAAAATTTCCTGTTAAAGTAATATTGCTATAAACATTCCTGTAATGAACATTTTGCCTGCCTCATAGATTTTCCTTGGTATGAAGCGTGTTGGAGGGAGGAGAGGGGGAGAAAGGCATTATTTCTTCCAGAAAGGCGGTGTGTGGTGGCAGAAACTGCTAGAAAAATGGAAATCACTCGGCGATTGTCCTGTACGCGCCTATGCCTCTTTGCAAAGTGTGTTCACCACCGTGCCCGGGTCCCAGTGGAGGGGGCTTGTCCCAAGGTGCCAGATGCCTTGATTGCAGTGATCAGATCAAGGCTTAGCCTGAGACAGTACCTCAGTTTTTGAAAGCAGTCCACTGATTAAATAACTTAATCATCTCGTTTGTATTGATGGAGTAAGTCCCTATCCCAACTGCGGTGCACGCTGAATTACGGAGGCTGCTGCCTGCCCGGTTCCAGCCCCTGATTCAGTGGAACCCTGAGGAGAAGAGAGCCACTGCTCCCCCTTCCCCAGGGGAACCCAGCCGGGAGCTCCTGGCAAAGGGAGCTGCTCAGTCAAAGGTGTATTACTGGGAAAGAATTCTGTAGCAAAGGAGAGGCACAAGGACTCATAAAATATAGAGGGTGGGTTTGCTGGCAAGGTAGAATTTGCTGGACGATTTGATTTTTAATGTGAGAAGAGATACGCAGTAATGTCCAGGCAGAAATATTTGTATAAAATTTACCTATAGTTTGCGTCTTCACATTATATGTTTCTTTTATTATTATTTTAATAGAATAACTATACCCTTAAATATATACAGAGGGTGCCAAAAAATGTACACATTTTAAGAAAGGAAAAAACGGTATTAAAATTGTGCGGACGGTAACCACTTTGAGCAGCTCTTGGAATTGCACAAATCGAATGTGACTTGTATTCATCTTTTGTTATCGGTATATACCGACTATCACATTTTTAATAGTTTTTTTTCCTTTCTTAAAATGTGTATATATATTTTTGGCACCCTCTGTATTTAGAAATACACACTGAAACATGCACAATACTCTGTAGAAAAATAATCTGTTCTCTTTCTAAGTCTTCCAGAAACTGCTCCTCATCTCTGCTAATAATTTGGAAGTCGGGGGAGGGGGTCCGGAGGCTGAGTTCTTAACACTACACGATACCACCGTTCAGCGACCCGAGGTGAAAACCCCCAGGCTTCCACTAATTAGCTTCTTACCAACCCAGAGAAAAGAAGAACTTTAAACAGAAGCTCAAACGATGCCCCTTCCCCAGTCCTCGCCCCAGATCCGCGTTGCCCAGATTCCCTCCCCCCCCCCCCAGCCACATCTCTGGCTCAAGCCCAACAGGGAAGATTTCTAGAAACAGAGACCCTGAGAAAGCCGGGTGGCCAGGTGCCCTCAGACTTGTAGAGACACGGGTGCGCACGCTCTGAGGCGAAGCCCCTGCTATGTCATGAACACTAAGGACACTGTCAGAAAGGATGCGTTAAACTAATTCAGGGACAGTTTTGAAATCGTGGCCACCTCGCTAGGCGTTCTCGGAAGGGCGAGATAGTTGCGCCGGTTTTCCCTGCGGACCCACTGTGCTCCTGGAGTTGGGACTGAGGTCCCCACACCGCTCTTCCTCCCTGGTTGTGCCGCCCTGTGTGTGTGTGTGTGTTGGTGGTGGTGGCGGCGGCAGCGTGCGTTCCTTTGACCCCAGAGCCAGTCATTGTCATTCCAGAGCCTCCT
Organism: Rhinolophus hipposideros; assembly: GCF_964194185.1. Taxonomy (NCBI): domain Eukaryota; kingdom Metazoa; phylum Chordata; class Mammalia; order Chiroptera; family Rhinolophidae; genus Rhinolophus; species Rhinolophus hipposideros. The sequence continues at coordinate 42,841,333 of NC_138062.1, read as the reverse complement.
GGTACGGCCCAAACAGCGGCCACAACCCGACACCTCGCTCTGTTGACGGCGCGCGGCTCCAGGCGCCAGGGCAGGGAGCCCAGACCTCCTGGGTGTCGTCTCTCCGAGTAGAGACTTCGAGCCATGAAACCGTGGGTGCCCTCTCCCACCTTTCCAGACTCGAGGGGAGAAGCTGGCGTTTCTTGCGCGCCCTCCCCGGGCACCTAAGGGCGGTGTTTGCCTGGCTCCCTTTCCTCCCCCACCCTCGTTCTTTTCCTGCCAGTATTCCGTTTCCCTTAGTACTGTTATTTACTTGGTTAATTAGACCCATTTTTAGAACGCAAATATTTATTTTAACTTGACTCTAGGTAGCAGTATCCGTGAAAGCAGATTTGAAGGGTTGTACGCATATATTAGCCAATAAACATTGCATTATAACCATAAATTTGAGAAAAATGTCTACGTATGGACAACTTCTCATGGTCTTTCACACCGTGTGTGATTTGGACACCACACTCAGGAAGAGACTGCTTTATTGTATTTTAACCATACCAGACCCATTTTACAGATGAGGGGCGTCGTAGGCATCTTTCCTTCAGATAGAAACATGTACACCTGCCCCACTGCCTGCTTCGCCTGCTCTTTCCGTCCCGTCCTAAGGTGGCAGAAGATGGTCCCCATTGGGGTCCCAGTCCAGAGGCCTAGACTGACAAAGTATCGGAGATGCAGGAGACCATCTACCTGCCATCTGCTCGCACACAAGACTATAGCTAGTGTTTTGTAGGCAAACTTAGGAAGCAGCTCCTTGCGGGCTTACTGTCTGCCTCTTGTTCTAAGGTGGGGCCCCACCCCGCCCAGGGCTACCCTCCCACTCCTTTGTGTCCCCTAGAACTGCCCTGCTGGAGCCGGTCTTTGCACACCCAGCCTCATCTAACCAGTTTCTCGGTTTCATTTCTGCCACGAGATGCTCCTTTGCAAAACAGTACAAGAAGCTAACTTGATGACATTGGCTCTCTGGCTCAATCTGCCTCTCAATTTCCGGTGTTCACTGGTTGAGGGGTAGTTCCGACTGGAGACCCTGTCTTACCCCAAAGGGTTGAGTGTCTGTCCCAGAGCTTTCCAGACTTTAGTGTGCTTATGAATTGCCTGGGACCTTGGATGGGGCCAGAGACTCGGCATTTCCCACAAGCTCCCAACTGGAAGCTCAAGCTGCTGCTACTGCTGCTGGGGCTGCTCAAACCACACTTTTGAGTGTGAGGATCTAATGGATTCGGACCTGTGGGCTGGCTCCAGAGAAAGAAAATTGGGGGCTGTTCCTCCTCCAGCCATCCCTTTCTTTGCCACACCTTACTTTTGCCCGAGGCGGGTCCTTTGCTTGTGAATTGATTAGAAAGGCAATGAGGTATTTGATGAAGAGTAGATTCTTGGATGCCAAGCCACAGGGTTTGCTTACACCGTTTCCTGCAGGAACCTGGGTAAGTCACATAACTTCTTTGAACTTCCGTGTCCTCACCTGTAAACGAGCATAGTAATCTGTATCACTGGGTTTATTCGCAGATGGTGGTGGATCAAAAGCCCACGTGACTGTGTTTTTTTAAAGATGTGTAGCAATGACCATATGTAAAGGATTAATGTTTTATTCTCCATGGATTTGCAGTAATTTCTCAAAAGATAGATGGATGTGGTCAAATGCAAATAAAAAGGATTATATATGCATGCACACAGAGCTCTTTTATCCTAAAGCAAAAGCAACACTCTTCTTCTTGAAATAACTTAAGGATAATGGTTCACTTTTATGAGTTATCAAGATTCTTAGGGAAAGGTACAGGAAGAAAAAAACCCCGACAATTTGTGAGGGCATTGCTAGCTGTATTTTTCATGCTAACTTTACACTGCACAGGATTGCTCAGGGGCAGGGGCAAGGTGCACCCCCCAAATCTGGGCATGGGAAGGCATTACTGAGCATTCTGACTATTCTATTGTATCTGGTGTCTTATTAGAACTTCTACTAGTTCATTTTTGGAAGTAATGATTATTATTATTTTTTTATTCAGTGGAATTGTTTCCCATGTACCAACACACAGCTCAGCACAAAGGTAAGTTCAATTTGAGCCTATCACCCATCAACCACTGTAGTTGTTAATGGTCGCTTATGACATCTGTCTCTTTTTCTGAAAACAGGGCTTGTTGGTATATTAATGGTTGCTTCACTTCTTTTAAGCAAGGATTACCAAATGTTAGTCCTTCAGAGGCATATGTGACCCACACTATTTGATAGTTTTAGATTAACAGACTTTTTTCAAAAGAGAAATTTTATGGTTATAGAAAAATTGAACAGAAAGGTCAGAGTTCTTATATTAAACACCCTCGAACAGTTTCCTCTACAATTAATGTCTTCCATTAGGGTAGTACATTTGTAATAATTTATGAACCAATATTGATACATTATTATTAACTAAAATCCAAGTTTGCATTAGGGTTCATGCTTTGTGTTGAATATTCTATGGGTTTGGACAAATGTATAATGACGTGTACCCACCATTATAGTCTCACATGGAATACTTTCACTGCCCTAAAAATCCTCTGTGCTTCACCTATTCATCCCTCTTCCCCCCTGAATCTCTGACAACCACTTATTTGTTTACTGTCTCCATAGTTTTGCCTTTTGTGGAATGTCATATTGTTGGAATCCTACAGTACGTAGCCTTTTTAGACCATCTTCTTTCACAGTGATATGCATTTAAGGTTCTTCCATGTCGTTTTGTGAATTGAGAGCTCATTTCTTTTTGTTGTTGAATATTATTCCATTGTCTGGATATAACACAGTTTGTTTGTCTATTCTTTTATTGAAGTTCATCTTGGTTGCCTCTAGTTTTTGACCATTATTAATAAAGTGGCTAAAACTACCATTGTGCAGGTTTTTGTGTGCACATAGTTTTCGACTCATTTGGGTAAATAACTCGGAGCATGACTGCTGGATCATATGGTGAGAGTGTGTTTAGTTTTATAAGAAACCTCCAAACTGTCTTCTAAATGGCTGTACCATTTTGCATTCCTACCAGCAATGAGAGAGAGTTCCTGTTTGCTCTACATCCTTACCAGCATTTGATGTTGTATTTTGGATGTTAGCCATTCTAATGGTATCTCATTCTAGCCAATTCGCCATTCTAGTGCTATGTCACTGTTGGCTTAACTTGTAATTTGCAAATGGCAAATGATGGGAGCATCTTTTCATATGCTTATTTGCCATCTATATATCTTCTTTCGTGAGGGGTCTGTTCAGATCTCTTGCCCATTTTTAAATTGGATTGTTTGTGTTCTTGCTGTTGAGATTTAAAAGTTCTTTGTATATTTTGGATACAAGCCCTTTATCAGATATGTATTTGCACATATTTTCTTCCAGTCTATGGCTTGTCTTTTCATTCTCTTCACAGTGTCTTTCACAGAGCAGTTTTAATTGTAATGAAGTCCAGCTCAGTTTTTCTTTCAAGGATTATGGTGTTGTGTCTAAAAAGTCATTCCTGGCCAACACTGTATTTTAAAATGTTTGAATTTGAGCTGATATTTTAAAAATGAAAATATTAAAAACCAAATCTGACATTGCACAAATACAAATTGAGGGATATTTTATAAAATAACAGGCTTGTCCTGGTTACTGTGGTTATGCAACAAATAACTGTAACACTTATTGGTGTAAAACAATTATTTATTATGCTCATGGCTCCTGTGGGCCAAGAATTCAGAAAAGGCACAAAAAAGAATGGTTTATCTCTACTCCATAATGTCTGGGTCTCAGCTAGAAGACTTCAAGCTTCAGGGCTGGAAATATCTGCAGGCTTGTTCAGTTTTATGTCTGATGGTTAAGGCTGGCTATTGGCTGTGACCTTGGCTGGGACTGTTGACAGAAACACTTATATTTTTGTCTTTCCATTTGGCCAGCTTGACTTCCTCACAGCATGGTGGCTGGGTTCCAAGGGTAAGTGGAGAGAAGAGAGAGAAAGAGAGGCATAGAGAATCGGGCAAACTCTACATCCTATTCATGATCTGGCCTCAGTAGTCACATAGCATCACTTCTGCCATGCTCTACTAGTCAAAGGAGTAACAATCCCACTCAAATTCAAGGGGAGGGGAAATAGACTCTACCTCTTAATGTAGAGTAGTAAGAAGGTTCTGGAAGACTATATGGGACTAGAAATATTGTTTTGGCCATTTTTGGAAAATGCAATCTACTCCAGGCCTATCATATTCAAAATTGTCAAGATTGTGAAAGCCAAGGAGAGACTGGACAACTGTTCTAGAATAAAGGAGGCTAAAGACGCATGGAAACTGAATGCAAAACATGATCCAGGATTTTCTTTTGCTGTAAAAGGCATGATTGGGAAAACTGATGAAGTCTGAATAAGATAATGCTAATTTCCTTGTTTTGATAATTTCGCTGTGGTTATATAAGAGAATGTATGTTTTTAGAAAACAGCATTTCAGTAGAAAGCAGCATCATGTCTTCAAAATCTTAGTTTAGAAAAAAAATCTATGTATTGATGTATGTATCTATATATCTATCTAGAACACACACACAGACACACACACACAGAGAAAAGAATAAAGCAAATGTGATAAAATTTTAATGTTTGAGGAAACTTGCTAAAAGGTACATAGGAATTTTTATGCTCTTCCTGCAACTTTTCTGTGAGTTTAAATTCTGTCATGTTAAAATTTTTCTTAAATTAAGAAAGGTGAAAAAAAAATCCCCAATCTCAATTTTTCTTCTTTTTTGAAAATTGAAAAAACTGGCCACATTATCATTTCCACATGATAAAATGGAACTGAAGAATTTCAATCTTTTAAACAGTTGTTCTTACTTGTTTATCAAAATGATTTTTAATTAATTTGAAAATCCAAGAAATACATTTATATGGCTCACAAATTTTAAAAAGAAAAAAAGGCATGCATACAGTAAAAAATTTTGCCCCCCATCTCCCACTTCTCGTCTAACTCTTTCCACCACCTTCTTCCACATGTGGCCACTTTGTTGATTTCTTGGGGAAATTCTTCCTAAGTTCCTCCATACAAGCATGAGCAATAACTCGTCCCCTTTACACAAAAGGAAGCATTTTGTATGCATAGCCACACCTTTCAGCAGGACATTTATTCCCAAGTTTGTTCCAGCCCTCCCCTGCCTTTGGTTGATGTCCTGCTTACTTCTTCCCTTCGTATGATGTCTCCAGCCTAAGCAGACATCAACTTTTGCCAGCTCTGCCTTATAAGCCTGTTGCAAAGAATATGTGGGAAAATGTACATGAAAGTAAATTTTTCTACCAATGTAAGCAATGCAGATCACATCCATATGTCCTGTTTTTTGTATAGATCCATCGAGATAATGTATTAATATTTGAAAAGCAAAACACGATAAATACTAGTGGCAGAGCCCTTCCTGATAGGAAGTAATGAGAAGCATTTTTCTCAAGCATGACTATCGCGATGTTGCTTTTTGAAACCTCTCCATGGGTCCCTGATGGCTTTTAGAAAAAGTTAACTGCTAATCCAGCCCATCTTTTCCAGTCTTTACCTTCCCTGCCTTCTCAGTCCCCTCTGCATGCCAGCCTGGTCTTCCGCTCAGAGGGACCAGCTGAGGCTTCAAGAGACCTCTACCCCCTCCTACCTCAGAGGCAGTGGGTGGGGCAGTAGAGTGCAAGTTCAGAAAGAGAGAAAAAATGCAAATGGCATTTACCTTTCAGATTAATAGCCCAGTTTCTAATATAAAATGAAATGAAAAATGAACAAAATTCCTATCTTTGTTCAGGAATTTGAAGTTTGAATGGGTCCAGGGCTTGTCTTTCCAAGAAAAATTTCCCAGTGGTCATATGTGGGTAGAAAGTTTGCAGGGATAGGACAGAACACAGGTTTTGCGTCACAACCTGAGCCCTGAGCTCAGCTAGTGATGACTCATGCTGACTCTGAGACAATTTCCCCTTCCATCAGAGGCAGAGTTTAGCTAAGCTGTAGGGCCTTTCTGACTTGAAAGGTCTAAAACATTCCTACATCTCAAGGAAAAGATACAGTGAAATGATGCTGGGTTTGAACTAACACATACTTTCAAATGAGCCTAGTTCCATGTAGGAATACAAAGAGGATTTTTTCATGTGTCTCTGAAACCTCTCATAGGGAACTCATTTGATAATTCTGGATAAAATCATTTAAAAAATACTTTTAAATGCAAAATACTTTTAAATACTTTTCAATGATCTATGAAGAAAGTGTAAATCCTCGGAGGTAAACAAAACAAAATGAATTGGAAAAGCAAATCCAAATAAATACCAGCAGGAACCCAGAGAAATAAGTTGAACGTTGAAGACAGCGTTCACCCAAAAGTCATTGCTAAATGCTTGTGAACTTGAGTTTTTATGGCACCACAGGCAGGAGATAAAGCTTAAGGGCCATCCAGGGAGGATGTAATACCAGATTTCCTATGTAAAGCTGGGATCCTCTGCCGTAACATTCTCTGTGCAGGACTGAGTTAGAAAAAACCCATATTCTGGAAGACACAGCAAATTAATTTGCTTACAAAGGCAGAGAGTCAAAACAGAGTATCTGAATAATCGAGTGTAAAACTGTCACTTACACAGGTTTGCATTACAAATTTACATTATCAAGATGGTCCAGCTTTTCACGAAGATGGTGCTGAAAGTGAAGAAGAAAGACCCTGCCCCTCTCCAAACTGAAGCCAAAGCAAAGACTTTGAAGGCAAAGAAAGCATTGCTGAAAGGCATCCACAGCCACAAAAAAAAGAAGATCCACATGTCACCCACCTTTCAAAGGCCCAAGACACTGCGGCTCCGAAGGCAGCCCAAATATCCTTGGAAGATCGCCCCCAGGAGAAATGAGCTTGATCTCTATTCCATCATGAAGTTCCCCCCAACTACCGAGTCAGCCATGAAGATGATAGAAGACAACAATACACGTGTGCTCATTGTGGATGTCAAGGCCAACAAGCACCAGATCAAACAGGCTGAGAAGAGGCTCTGTGACCTTGACGTGGCCAAGGTCAACATCCTGATCAGGCCTGATGGAGAGAAGAAAGCATATGTTTGACTGGCTCCTGACTGTGAAGCTTTGGATGTTGCCAACAAAATTGGGAGCATCGAAACTGAGTCCAGCTGGCTAATTCTAAATATAAAAAGATTTTTTTCCGTAACATTTAGTTGTTTATATGTGAAGAGAAACTATCACTTAGCCCAAATATCCATGTTTTGTTGTTCAGGAACACAAGTCAGTGATAAACTTCCATGGAAGTCAACTCAAAGAAATTCTTTACATTCCGAAATCACTTTGCACTCTGAAAGATACCAGCCTTCCTCATCTCCTCAAAATATTTCATGGAATCATAATTTCTGTAGAAATCTACATAAGCCTTCTTCCTTGGGTCAACCATAGCAAACTCATAGAAAACTGCAACCCCCAGGGAAACAATGATTGCTCCAACAAGATGAAATCGCAGACACTTGGCCAAAAGGCCACGCATCTGAGGTTTCACCAAAGCACTGGAAAGCATGGTGGCTATATTCTCCCTTAATACCAATTTCCTTCCGGATGGAGAAATGGACCAAAAAATAAGCTGTATTTCTTTGTTACTATTATTCCTCGTGTAGTCTCAGTCATGCATGTTATTTATAAATTATAAATAATAACTTATAAACTGATGTGTTAAAGAATAAATTAAGGGGCAGCTGATTAGCTCAGTGGGTTAGAGAGAGCGGTGCTCTTAACAACAAGGTTGCTGGTTTGATCCCCACGTGGGCCACTGTGAGCTGCGCCCTCCACAACTAGATTGGAACAACTACTTGACTTGGAGCTGATGGGTCCTGGCAAAACACACTTAAAATAAATAAAAGTTGAAAAAAAAAACAAAGAAGAAATCAAAATAAAGTTAGAAAATATTTACAACCAAGCTGTCATAAAAATACTACATATCAGAATTTGTGGAACACAGAAGAAAATATGTAGTCCTAAATGTTTATAATAGAAAAGAAGAAAGGCTGAAAATAAATGAGCTAAGCATTCATCTTAAGAAGTTAGAAAAAGGACAGAGGAAAATTCTAAAGAAAATAGAAAAGAAGAATAGAAGAGTTGAACTTAATGAAATAGAAAATAAACATACAAAAGACTTCACCAGAGTCAAAATGTTGTATGTAAAGATTAATACAATTGAAAAACCTCTGGCAAGATTAAGAAAAAAAAAGAGAGAGACAAGATACAAGTAAACAGAATTAGGAATGAAAAATGGTACCATAACCACTTACGCTGCAGAGATTAATGAGAGGATACCATAAATTTGGAAACAGGAAAAATGGTCAAATTCCTAAAAAGTATGGTATATCCAAACCAATTCAAGAATAAAGGGAAAGCTTATGACAGCAAAGGCACAGTCAACAAATAAAAAAATAGATAGCTTGGGCCTCATGAAAATCAAAATTTTTTGTTTTGGTCCAGAAACGTTTTGTTTGTTGCCAGACTACATAGAGAACGCCTAAAACTCAACAACAAAACAACAAAATCCAAAACAACCAATTAAACAATGGGCAAATAAGTATACATTTCTCCAAAGAAGATACACAAATGGCAAGTATGCACATGAAAAGATGCTCGACATCACTAATCATTTGGGAAACGCAAATCAAACCATAGTGAGATGTCACCTCACACCCATTAGGGTAACTACTATTAAAAAACAGAATAACAAATACTGGAGATGATGTGGAGAAGTTGGAACCCTTGTGCATTGTTGGTAGGAATGCAACATGGTGCAGCTGCTGTGGAAAACAATATTGTGGTTCCTCAAAAAATTAAAAATAGAATTACCCTATGATTCAATAATTCCACTTCTGAGTATGTAACCAAAATAATTAAAAGCAAGATCTCAAAAAGATATTTAGACACCCATGTTCATAGCAGCATTATTCACAATAGCCAAAAAGTAGAAACAACTGAAATGTCCATCGATGAATAAATGGATAAGCAAAATATGGTATATACATACAATGCAATATTGTTCATCTTTTAAAAGGAAAGAAATTCTGACACATTCTACAGCATGGACAAACTTTGAAGACAGTGCTACGTGAAATAAGCTAAGACAAATACTGCAAGATCCTACTTATATGAGGTACCTAGAGTAATAGATTCATAGAGACAGAAAATCGAATGGTGGTTGCCAGGAGCTGGGGGAGGAGGAATCATGAGTTACTGTTAAATGTGGACAGAGTTTCAGTTTTGCAAGATAAAAAGAATTCCAGAGATGGATGGTGGTGATAGTTGCACAATATGAATTACTCAATGCCTCTGAACTGTACAGTTAAAAATAGTTAGAATGGTAAATTTTATGTTATGTGTATTTTACCATAATTAAAACCAAAAAAGAATAAGGAGAAAACTCAGGTAGTTTTATAATTATTAAAGAAATCCAGTCCATGATAATAATAGTAAATGCATAGCGCTTGCTATGGGCCAGGCAGTATTCTAAATGTTTTGGATGTGTTAGATAACTTAAGATAGGAGATATTATGATTCATTCCTATTTAATGATGAGTATACTAAGTTGCAGATCAAATAACTCGCCTGCAGGCACTTAGATAGCAGGAGGCAGAAACGGAATTTAAATGCAGACAGTTTAGCTTCAGGCTTATGCTCTTCAGCATGCTATCTTTAATTAGTAGTTTAAAAAACATCTTCCTTCCAAAAGAACAGAAGCCCCAAATGATTACAACCGAGCTCTTCCCAAATATTCAAGAAGTGATTCCAGTTCCACAGAGACTATTCGGGGACAGATGAAGAGTCAACACCGAATCCTGCATTTATCCAAGGAATGCGAACTCAGTTTAACTTTAGAATATCAACAAATATAACTGATCATTTAATGCAGGGGTGTTCAAACTTTTTTCAATGTTTTTTACCAAGGGCCATATGCGGTAAAATACACAAACAGCTGGGCCACTCACTTGAGGTGAAGTACGTATTTAAGTAAACTAAATATATTTTTGGAATTTGCTGCGGGCCAATTAACAATAGATTGCAGACCGCAGTTGGCCCGCGGGCCGCAGTTTTGACACCCCTGATTTAATGAATCCTTTCGATCAATTCAGAATTGTATTGGATGATAATTCAACATTCATAATAAAATCCTTCGCAAAGTCGGTGGAAACTTTCATGATCTGATCAAGTGTATGCATAAAAAACGTACAGTGTAAAGGTCAAAGACAAAACGAAGAAAACATGCCCTATGATCCTGAGAATAAGAGGGTATTTACTGCCAGTACTCCAGTGTCCTGGAGATCCTAACCAGTGCAGGAATGTCAAGAGAAGGCATACAAAAGACAAGGACTAGCAAGCACGCAACAAAATGGTCATCATTCACAGATATAATTGTGTACATAAAAAAATCCAAATGATCCTACAGATAACTGGCCTGATAGCAGTTATCTATCAGGCAGTTATACAGATAGCAGGCCTGATAAGAGTTTGGAAGATTTCTGGGGGGTAAAGTCAAAGTAAAAAAAATCAATTACATTTACATCTACTAGCAAGAACAGAAATTAAGTAAAAATAAACGATGTATAATGAGGTCAAGAAATGAAATACCTAGGATGAATTTTTCAAAATATATGCAAGATCCAATGTGCAAAGCACCGGAATTGAACCTAAAAGGCTGAAAATGTTATCGTTATTATTTTTTAAAAAGAAATCAGTTTACTTGTTTAACAAATTAATGTACATAGTGAACCTTATGGTGACAGAGTAATTAGTCCCAGTATCTTAGTGACTCTATGCTCTGGGAAGAATTTTTTCCTTTTATGCTCCCCTCTTCTTTCCCACTCTCCTTCCTCTCTCCTCCCCACCCCTAACAACCCCACAAATTTATCAGGTTTCATGTTGGTGTTTCTTTCCTTGTTACTTTTTAGGTCTCAATATACCCCAACCTCAGTGTGACTTACCCTGGAGCTGTTGTGTCCAGATCGTGCAAAATGTGTGGGTGCAAGACCACTTCAAGCATGAGATTTACTAAGAATATGCCTAAACCATAATTTTGCTACCTTGTACCTCAGAAACTTCTTATTTTAATGAGGAAAGCCATATTGCTTTCAGCAAGTATGTAGATACTTTGGAGAACTGAGTGGGAATGGGTCATTTTAATTTAGGGTAAATTCATTTCGATAAAGAAAATCCAGGCATCGTGCCTTATTGAAATACTTTCCACCTGAAGAGTACCATGTATTTTGACACTTTGTCATGAGACAGATCCCTTTTCGGGGCAGGTGTCTGTCTACTTAAAAAAATTGTCTGCCAAGCCAGTGGGAACCCTGACTGCCCCTATAGGTCTTCTGTTGCCTAGGAGACATCTTGCTTCCCAAGATTCAATCCATGAAGCAATACTGGATTTCCCTTCCCCCTGGTTTGAGCTTAATTTCAACAGATCAATCAGCATAATTATCTCTTAGATCCACATACCATCTGTTTTCACTGGAGGGTACTCATACTGTTGCCACAGAGTCGCTTGTTAACTGTCCCAGAGAGGCCCATTTCTCATCTCCTTCCAATTGCTTCTTCCGCTTCTGAGCTTTGGTTTTAATCTCACATTACTTTTGTGTTGCAGTTACAGACATGTTTTTCTAGTTGACTAGACGGTCTTATCTTTTTAAAATGTAAGCGCAAGAGAAATAGCTAAAATTCACTTTCTATAGCACCATGATAAAAGTGATGAGCTATAACCTTAACTTCCTCTTCCTTCTTGTGTGTCACCTGTATATGGTATATTTTATTTTATTCTTTTGTAATTAAATTACATGATAGGGCAGGAATTTGGATTTCAGTGAGCAAGCTGAAGGAAGCCGTGGTGCAGCTGGGAGGTTGCTCAGCGTGGGTTGAGTATGAGCTAGGAAGGACTTGGAGCTGCAGTAGCTGAACAGTAGAGAGAAGGGTTGTGGTTCTCTCCAAGAAAACCTTAAATCTGGATCTTTAGGAAGAAATCAAGCCAGCTTCTGCTGCCTACGAGGCTTCCCGCCACACACCACTCTGCATTTGGATTTTTGCAAAATCCAGTATCGTCTTATATTTCCATATAACTTTCGATCTGCTTAGATGTAAAATAAATCTCTTAAAAATGTCTTCATGCCTTTTTTCTTCTCCAAATTGTGCACCCAAGTTTTATTTTTGTTCTAAGATGCCCACCTTCAGTGCTGGGAGTTCAGAAGGCCCTAAGGGTTTTGAAGTCTCAATGTTGTGAATCTTTCCCCACCTTCTTGGGTGCAAATCAAGCCCTTCCTTTGTCTTTTGCCTGCTTGCCTTTGGCTAAATTTGTTTTGGATAAATAAAATTCAGGCATTGTGCCTCATGAAACACCTTCTACCAGCACCATATTTAACAAAACCTTTTTGAAGAAAACCTCCCAGAGGCTCTTTATCTAGTGGGTCTTCTCATTGACATGCACAGCTAGATTTTTTGGTCTCAAATAGGATCCTCATGAGAGCCTAGAACCTGGGTCTGATTTGGCAATAACTCAGCTTCCAGGGGGCATGAGAAGTAGGTGCAGTTGAAATAACTGACCCCTTTTTGTCCAATCAGAACAGAAGGGCTTGGAGGAACCCACAAAGTCTGGGCCCAGCAAGCAGAATGAAATCTTTGTCTTGCAATTTTTTAAAAAAATGTTTATTGGGGAACAGTGTGTTTCTCCACAGCCAATCAGCTCCAAGTCATTGTTTTCAATCTAGTTGTGGAGGGCGCAGCTTACTGGCCTATGTGGGAATTGAACTGGCAACCCTGTTGTTCAGAGCTCACGCTCTAACCAACTGAGCCATCCGGCCACCCCCTGGTCTTGCAATTTTTAATAGAAGTAATCCCAGCACCACAGTATGACAAAGCCCATGTGTACTTGGTTCCCTGATTTTGTATATAAGAAGTATAAGTAACAGAGATATAAATATTTATACTTTTTTATATCTTTGGTAAGACATAAAAAGCAACACAAACACACTTTAATGGTGAAATAGATGTGTACTATATTTTAAACAATATCATTTTGTACTCCTGGAATGGTTTAGTGACCATGAGAAAATTCCTGTCTCAAAAATGCTTAAAATTGGGAAAATAAATTGGGAAAATAAAATTGGGAAAATAACTTAAACCAATTTTATAACAATAACAATAATAAACATCATGCTAAATTAAAAAAATTGGCTTCTGGGTATTTGGTATAATTTTTTTATTCTTACCAAAATTTATTTTAAAACTGTTCAATATTTGATAAAACAGAAAATGAAATCAATTACAAAAAGTAATAAAAAAGGAATACTCACATATCCTTGACTTAATCCTATGTTTGTATTCTGCAGAAAAAAATACATGATTGTACAAAGATTTATGCTCCAGAATAGTAATAGCAGTGGTATTTGTAACTGAAAAATCTACAGAAGCCTAGATATTCATTAATAAATATTTTGGTGATGATACAGTGGGAGAGCATGTAGCCATTATAGAAAGACGTGCATGATGTATTTCTTAAGTGAAAAATGTGATTTGTAGACCAAAAACATTATATGATTCCACATTTAGAAAAAAAAAGTTTATGTGTGTGTGTGTGTGTGTATAAATGCACAACAGGTTCGAATATTTAAACAGGAACAAGTTAGGAAGGATACAAATGAAATACTCAGTCATTAACTGGGAAGTGGGATGGGTAGGTGGAGTGTACTTTATAAATATAAATTCAAACAACAAGTGATGGGATTATGGATAACTTTTGATACCTTTTTTATTATTAAAAAAGAAAAAAAAATCCTAAAGCAATGCTTTAGGGCAGGATGAGAACCTTAAGGCCAGAGAAAGATGCGTGGGGAAACTTTGAGCCAACACTGCCCTCTGCTGGGAAAGTTGTGTCATGCACCGGCTTGGTTTGCGCCGGATCCCAGAAGCGAGGTTCTTCCGGGCACCTGGAGAGGGCCGCCGGCTGGAGCCTCCAGAAAGAGCGAAGAGCCGACTTGGAGGTCAGATAGTCCAGCGACCTTCAGACTTGGCTGGGCTGCGCGTCAGAAGTACCCGGACTGCACCCACGGAGAATCGAACTGAGCAGGTTTGTCTTTGGGACCAGGAATCTGTATTTACGAAAAAGCCCCCAGGTGTTGCCGATAGTCAGATGTGGGTTCTTATCCTCATCCTTCTGAGCGGGTCGATGAACTTAGTTGCGCAGGGTTGCTTAGGCGGTTTTTGGAGTCAAATCTAGAACCCAGATCCTTTGATTCCGAGTCTAGAAAATTCTTCCCCTTGTCCTCCTTTGACATTTGGCAGCAGTGGTGTATTGTTTAGTTTTGTGCCCTGAAACCACATTTTGCCAGAAATGACCTTGCCCATGCCTATGGCCTTTCTTTATACAGGTGCGCGTAGGAATTTTCTGGACTTTCACTTCTCATTTACCGCTTCACTTCAGTCACAAAGGGGTCCTGGAAATCCTCCACCAATAAGTTAGGAATCCAGACCCTTTCACCTTCGTTTCATTGAGAAGTAACCAAACACAGGCCCTGGAATTGGAAGGCTTGGCCAGAATCAGGCTCTGCTGCTCCTTAGCTGTGAGATCTTGGGTGGGATAGAGCACATCTTTAAGCCTAAGTTTCCCCATCTTTAATATGGTACCATCCCTCTCAGGGTGGTTAAAGGATCAAGTGGGATAATCTGTGTGCAGCTTTAGCCCCAGTGCCTGACATCTGGTGGCCACTTGCTCTTCTTTTTCTAATGCAATATGGCCACACTGAGGACAGTTTGAAGGTACAATGACATGTGGAGCCCTGACGAGCAAAGGACCCCACTCATTTCAGAGGTGCTTTGCCAAGTGTTCATTTAATCCTAGAAAAGCTCCCTGCAGATAGGGAAGGATATCAGGCACTAGAAACCCCAGAAAATAAAATTATTTTCTATTTTCAAAGTTGGAAAATCTTTTCTCCTAAAAAAATAAAAAGTCTTCCCTCTTTTTCTAGAATCTTCACATCAAGAATTAGACACCAAAATGAGCCACATTTTTCCTGTGGGTCGACCTGGCAGCCAGAAGAGGCAACTCTCTCCCTTGCTTCCTGCTTCTCAAACCTATCTTGCCATCCTCCAGTGTGGGAAGAACATTCGATTCTCAATCAACCCATGTTCGAGCGCCTCCAACACCCATGCCACTGAATGTGTATGACACTGCTGAGTTCTGTGTGATCAAAGGGACACCGGGTAAGTCACCATTCAGCATCCCACAACTACGCAGGAACACACACACACACAGGGAAGCACATACACTTGCATGCTGCGGCCCTAGGCCCCAGTCACTTCTTCGTACTAAGACATTCAAAGTGTAGTTAAACTGTAAAAATGCATTCTAAAATATGTCACAAAATGAGCATTTTATGAGAAAACAACTTTGTGCACAGTTTGTTTCTAAACTAACAAAGTGGCTTTAGATCCTCCATGAGCATTAAACTGTCAAAAGTATTCAAATACTTAAGAAGAGCAAAGCTGGAGGCATCACACCCCCCTGATTTCAAACTATATTACAAAGCTATCGTAATCAAAACAGTGTGGTATTGGCATAAAAACAGACAATGCAGTAGTGCTGTGTCCCATACTCTGAGTGCATGACAAAGGAATGGCCCCTCCTCTAATTAGACAAAATCCAGAATCTCCAGGGTTTGTACATGAAAGAGAAGAAGGTCCTGGGGAGGAGGCATTATGGGTAAAGTGATTTCAGTCTTGCTCCTTATATTTTATAGTCATCTTCAGTAGAAACTCCAGGCTCAAGGATTTGCTCAAGGATTTGCTTCTCCACATTTAGCTTTCCCTTCCTTTTGCTAGGATAAGCTGGGATTTAAAGAAACAGTGAATTTTAACATAGAGAGAGCAAAGGGAAGTATGCAGAGAATACAGGAATACAAAAGATGCACTTGCAGAGTAGATCCCACCCAAACATATTTGCTGTCTGGGGCTTTCAGGCTCTGTCCCACTCACTTGGGACCTTTTGCGCAAAAGAGGGCCCGTCTAAGGAATTCTGCTTTTTAAATTTTAATGCCTTCTTTTTCCTTTTTTGAGATAGACCCTGCCCTAGGTCTGGGGCAGGAAGCAGCCCCTTTTCTCGTCCAGGTCTAACAGGATTCCAATGACTTAATGTGAGATAATGACCAGAGCATTCGAGTAGCTAAAATCACACATGTGCAGTGAGATCTAGGATTGGGGGGGCGGGGCAGGGATGTTCTCGCTCACATCTACCTCTGATAAGATGATCTCTTGACTGAAAATACTGACTGACTGTGACATATTTTAGAATGCATTTTTACAGTTTAACTACACTTTGAATGTCTTAGTATGAAGGAGTGACTGGGGCCTAGGGCCGCAGCATGCAAGTGTGTGTGCTTCCCTGTGTGCGTGTGTGTTCCTGCGTAGTTGTGGGATGCTGAATGGTGACTTACCCAGTGTCCCTTTGACCACACAGAACTCAGCAGTGTCATACACATTCAGTGGCATGGGTGTTGGAGGCGCTCGAACATGGGTTGATTGAGAATCGAATGTTCTTCCCACACTGGAGGATGGCAAGATAGGTTTGAGAAGCAGGAAGCAAGGGAGAGAGTTGCCTCTTCTGGCTGCCAGGTCGACCCACAGGAAAAACATGGCTTCGGGAGGTTCTGCTTATAATCTCCTTATGCTTTCAGAAGTATATGCTGCTAGCGTTTTTTTTTTTTTTTTTTGCTTACCACACCAACTCCCATCTCTCTGCCAACTGTAACCCGATTCCAGCCCTCACCCTACCCTAATCCTTCCCCATTTCCCCTGCTGGTACTTTTCTGCAGGTTAAGCCTCACCCCCATGCAGCCTCAGCTCAGCACCAGTTCTCAGATCCACTCTGACTTCAGGTAGGAACACCCTAAACTGGCTCGGCTCTGTAGTAGCTCCCTATCCCAGATCCAAACACATTCACACACACACCTCTGCCTTGTTCCTCAAAGCTTCCTCTCCGCTGTGATGCAGGATATAGGAACTTATAACCGGGCTCTTTTTCCCAGTTTCAGAGCCTGCGCCGTTGCCATGCCCTCAATATATTTCTGTCATTTGTTTATTCATTTCGTACCAGCTCGGTGCTACTCAGGCACTGTACTAGATACAGACATTTGTACGTGCGCCAGGAAGGAGCCCCTTCCCCCACCCCACCCCCAGCTTCCTGCTCTGTCTACCTGGCCGTGTCTGTATTACTCTTCTGACCGGTCTGGGTGGCTGAGTCCTTTGATTTACACCTGTACCTCCCAGGTGATGCTGGCTGGTGTGTCGGACCTCATAGTCCTGTTTCCCCCAGAGCTGGGGCTTGTTCCTGGTGGGAGGGGACATCTCGTTACCCTTCACTGGAAGTGTGATGGGCAGGTCTACCTGACCCTCCAGGGGCAGCCCCTCCTGGTACCTAGAACAGCCTTTGCCAGTCCTGCCCAGCCCCAGGGGAACATTGGGGTCTGCCTCGCTGTGTGCTGGTTCTCCAAGTCCTAAAAGGTCTGGGTAAATCCCAGCAACCAGATGGGAACCGTGAGAGTGTGTGTATAACGTGCATGTAATGACACTATTTTTAGATAAAAAGGAGCACTAAGAGGAGAAAATTGACCTGTCAGAGAAAGAAGCCTCCCAAAGTCAAATGATGAAGTTCCTTAAGGAAAAAATGTCTTGACTTGAAACATGGAGGGGTAGGCGATTAGGCATGGGACGGGCTGGGGGGCTGTGGCTAACCTTAGTCCTGGGTTGGCATCTGTGTGCCATTGAACTCTGTGGAACCGGGGTGATAGTCCCACGTTACTGATGCTGTGGGGACAGAGCCAGGAGTGCAGTTTCCAGGCTCTCGGCCTCAAGCTAAAAGGTGCTGGCTCAGGTAGTAAATGGCCGTCAACTGTGATTGGATGGCCGTCAGCTGTAACCAGTGACCATTGGCCACTAATATAACTGCCGTGGCTCCGCTAGCAGGAAAGTGGGGGCTAGCGAGAAGATGGTGGCTGACCCTGCAAGCAGAGCAGTGAGGGTTGCGGACAGTGTGGCTCCTACTTCCTGTGTCTCCAACCCAGCCGCCAGCGAGAATATAGTGGTATGACTCCCCTATCTATGGCTCCGTGGGTGTTCCTATTTGGCCTCACCATGCCCTGCGTTCTTATGTGGGGAGTGGGAGCTGAGACCTCGCGTGACTCCCCGCACGACACATGGCGCAGCGAGCAGGGTCCCCTGCGTGACAAATGGACTTTTGTTTTGATTCTCTGTAATGACCCAGATAGGCTTGGGAGGTAGTGGGTCTGCCGCCTCCCCCCCTAACTCCCTCAGGAGCCCTAACCTTAGGGATTCTCCCCTTCCCCACCACGCAGGCGGCTGAAGGAAGACACACTGTGCTCCCATCTTCCTGCTCACTGCTGGTGGGCACACTTCCTAGCAATCCCAAAGAAAGAACTCTGCTTCCTAAAGGTGGAATGGGAATCCTGAATAAAGTCGGATCGTGCTCACGTCCTTTTGAAACTGAAAAGTTACAGTTAAAACACTGAATTCAATTGCTTGAATGGTGAACTGCTAATCACCCAAATCAAAAACCTCCATCAAGACTTGGAAGCATAAATCTTCAATGTATCACTTTCCAAGAATCATAAAAGTGCCCTTAGAGGCACAATTGTCCCGTTCCCCTTTCTCCCTCATCTCTAAGCCGGAATTCCCTACATAGCATCTCTCTTTTTCTTTTACTGTGATCAGAACATGTAACATGAGATCTCCTCTCTTGACAAATATTTACGTGTACAATCTGGTCTTGTTGATTCAGGTACAATGTTCACAGATCTCTAGAGCTTATTCATGTTGTATAACTGCAGCTTTATATCCTTTGAACGACAACTTCCCATTGTCCCTCCCCCAGCCATTCTGTCTCTGATTCTAGGAGTCTGACTATTTCTGATGCTTCATATAAATGGAATCACGCAGTATTTGTCCTACTCCGTACTGTGTCTTATAGGAAGTTTTCTGGACTCTAGTGTTGCTCTGACTTGTTAAATGGATGCCTGGACCTGGGCACAGGATTTCAGGTGTAGCTGCCCAGCATGGGTCACATGGGCAGCATGGGCTCACTATCATCTTAGATCTAGGCTGCTGTTATTGTGGCCCAAAGTAGAGGTTCAGCTCTCACTAATGGAGAACTCTACTGGGTCTGTTATTTGCTAAGAGAATAGATTTACCTTATACATCCTCTAGATGGTGCTACTTGTCAAGTGTGAGTGTTTCTCTCTCTCTCTCTCTCTCTCTCTCTCTCTCTCTCTCTCTCTCTCTCTCTCTCTCTCTCTCTCCTCCTTCCCTCCCCCCCTTCCTTTTTTTCTTTATTTTGAAGCTGTTCACATCTCACTGTGGCCTTCCAGGCCCGACTTAGCATCGTCTTAGTGGAAAGTTACAGTTGTCAGCCTTGGTGAGTGATGTCCAAGATGATTTCAACTGGAAATGATCCTCACCTCTGGGTATTTCCAAAGAGTTTCTGTAGGGATGTGACGTATGACTTGTTTGTGTGTGCGGCATGGGGCTCTCATTCTTCGTCACATGACTGTATGATCAGGACTTTTGTGTGCACTGAAGGTGGTTGACACGTATCGCGCCATGACTGGTGGGCAGGGAGGAGTGGGAAGTCAGAGTTTAGGGAGAGTTTACACCCTGCCCTCATCCTTTTCTCTCCCTGGTTCAACTGTTCTTTAGGTAAGAAAACTCTCTGGAGATGCTGACCCATCACAAGCCTCCGAATGTCTCCCTTGTCTGTTCTCCACACTTACGGAAATGCGACCAGGACACATTGATTTCTTTGCATAATCAGGAGTCTTCTTATCAAAGATGTATTCATTCACACGCGTAGCTAGCTGAAATCACTCTGATCTGGGAATCAGAATTTTAATAATGGAGCTGAACGGATGATTTAGATGCGTGGGGAAACCTTTTGTGATGGGGGTAGAAAATGTCAATGGCGGGTGTTCTGGTAGGAAACTGCAGGCTTTATGAAGGGTGGGTGAAGGCCTGGGGTGAAGGAAGCACTGAGATGTGAAGTGGGAGGGAACTGAACGCGCACTTTACCCGATAATGCTGAGCACTGGTGACCTTCTATTGGAATGCAACACTTTTTTTTTTTTTTTAAAGGAGGGAGCAGCTCACAGTGGCCCGTGTGGGCTCGAACCGGCAACTTTGGTGTTATCAGCACCGCGCTCTAACCAACCGAGCTAACTGGCCACCCTTGACTGCAGCACTCTTGATCCAGCATGGAAACCGTAGGAATATTCTATTCGTAGAGGTGATGCTCACCATGTTTCCTAGGGGTTCTTACATGTGTCCATGTGTAGGCTCAGCAACTTACAGGCATCTTATTTGTTCCCAGAAATTGCTTTATGTTGAGGAAGTCACTTTGGAGGAGAAAAGTTTCACCCATTGGTGAAAATTGGTGGGCTGCTACTTCTGGTGCATTTTGTTAGATCCTATTGGCAACATTTTATGGTTTTGGTCTATCATTTGGGGCTGTAGGTGGTCATGGGCAGGTAACGTAGGTCGTCAGGAGAACTGTGGGTCCCCAGCAGGCTCAGGCTTCCTGGGTCCCTGAGTTTTAGAGGAGTGAAATGTGAAGTGAGAGATGGTCAGGAAAGAAACCGTTGTTATCCAAGCTCATTAGTTAAGTTGGATCAGTAGTTTTTAGTTTTCCCTTTGTTGTTCATGTCCATATTTGAGTCTGGAGTAAGGGTTCTCTTCTGTCTTTGCTTTCCTTTATTTCACTTTCTAAGCTGTCATTCTAGCTTCAGTATTTTATAATCCACCGATCTGGAGATGTGAACCGTATTTTGATGAAGAAAGGGTAGGAGCACTGAAGCGAGAAAGAAAGCTGATGAAGGAGCCGAGTTTCTTAGCACCTGTGGAGTGTGTCCTGGCCCTGGGGTGCAGGCAGGCACACCTTAGATAGACCCAGGGCTCTAGTCTGGTTTACTGGCACACACCCGCAACCTCTTCTAAGATGTAGGCTGAGAAAGCCTTAAAAGATCACCTCTTTTAGGGATTTTTGCACTTTAATTAAGAATACTTTAGGAGCTTCCAGATTGGCGTACATGAGATTTGGGGAGAATGTCAAGCCTGGAGTGGGCATGGAAGCATCTTACCCTTTCCCCATACTTTGCACTATGCATCTTTTCCATCTGGCTGTTTCTGAGTTATATCCTTTTATAATAAAACACTGATCTAGTAAAAAATTACTTGAATGAAATCCAAACTCCTTAGCTTTGTATCCAGTGTCCTCCATGCTCTGTTCCCATTCTTGCATTTCTAGACATATTTCCCCCTTAAATGCCTTCCAAACTAGCCAGATCATTGGACAGTAAGCTCTTCCAAGGCAGCTAGGTGTACGATTTACTCTTTGGTATTTATGGTAGATACCCAGAGAATCACAATCCCCTGAATTTGTGCCTTGTGGAGTCCCCCCTATCCCTCATTGAATCTGGATTGACCTTATGACTTGCTTGGGCAAATAAAATGTGGGAGAAGTGATGCTGTGCAAGTTCCGGGCCAAGATCACGAGAGGCATTGTAGCTTTTGCTTTTGCTCTCTTGCTGTCTAGAATCCCATGCAAGAAAGCCTGGGCCACCTTCCTTGAGAATGTGAGTTCTTGGGGGAGAGAGAAGCCCTGGAGTGTGAAAGACTTTGAGGAGAGGGAGCAGGACATCTAGTTGGTTGCAGTCACCCTGGCTGAGGTGCCCGACTATGTGTGAGGCCATCCTGAATTTTCCAGTCTTGGTGGAACCACGAGCTGATTGTAGAGTGGAGGATAAGCCATGTTCCTGAGCCTAGCATAGATTGAAGAATTGTGAACAAATAAATGGTGGTTGTTGTAAACCACCAAGCTCTGCGGTATTTGTTACACAGCAATAGATAGCTGATACAGTATTGTAAGTCATCTTTGTGTGGGCATGCCAAACAGGGTTTCATTTTTTTGGCTCACTATTTCCTGGATATGCTTCACACCTTCACACCTTCTCATGCCCTCATTCCTCCAATCCGGAAATACAACTTGGAAAAATGGATTTTTCCCTTTTACCTATCAAAATACAACCAATCCTGCCTTTTCTGACACTCCAACTGGAATTGATCCCTCTTATTCTGAACTCCTTTGGTGCTTCTGGCTATTTGGCATATCCTGTCTTTATGCACATGTCTTCTCACTACAATTACATTTTTAACTCTTCAGAGGCAGGGTCTATTTTTTTAAACATCTTTATTGAGCTGTAATTTATATACCAACAAATTTGCTCATTTGAAGCATACAACTCAATGGGTTTCAGTATATTGGCCGAGTTGTGCAACTATCCCCACAATCTAAGTTTAGAATGCTTTCATCACGCCAAAAAGAAACCCCAAACCCGTTAGTTGTTACTTCTCATTGTGCCCAATCCCCAGCCTGAGGCAACTAATCTACTTCTAGTCTCTACAGATTTAAATTTTTTTTTTTTGACAAATAGCAGAAGTCCAATCACTTTGTGTTGACTAATTGAGGAAAGACTCTAAAACCTTTTTAGGACCCCTAGGAATGACTGTGCACTGGTCCAATTTCAGGTTCAGTGACAGGAGCAGAGAGAGAGATTTTGTTGAGGAAGGTTTCCATGGCATCTCCTACATTGCCCTATATCTGCAGCTCTGTCACTTTGTCCTCAGAGTATCCCAAAAAAGGCATGGTGGCTCTTGGGTTAAGCTGTTCCTCAGCTGGTTATTAGTGCTGAGGTTGAGGGCAAGTTACTCAGCTGGCTATGCCTTCTCTGAGCTTCAGTTTCCTCAGTGATAAGACTTCCTGGGGTTAGTGTGTGAGGACCAGATGAGATGACATACAGGTGACACCTCCCATTCTACCAACAAAGTTATGTCCCTTCTCCTAATGCTTGTCCTGTGAGCCCCTTTCACTGCACAGTGAGTCAATAGTGGCTTGGTCCTTCAGGCACTCCACCCTAGTTGCCATCTTGACTCTGTTCCAAGTGGGTTCTACTGCTTGAATGAGCAATAGATGGGCCAGGGTACCATGGGTAGGGGTGGGGGGGTGCCTGGTCAGCTGGGGACAGTGTGATGGTACCAGGGGGACAATGTGATACCCCAGGACCACACATTTCCAGAGTTTTCATCAATCCCTTCCAAAGATAAGATTTTGGACTATGGCTCTTCCTTTTCTAGTTCTCTCAACAGTGACTTTCTGGGTACACATATCTAGGCAGCCATTTAGTTGCAGATTGGGTTAGTTGCAGTTACCAGTCTTTTTATGTAGATTGGCTGACGTAGATTTGCTGACACAGAAAACTGGCTACTATGCCTTTCAGTGGTTTGATCTCCCCTAGAAGAGACAGTGGAGCAAACCAATGTGGGGAAACATGGTGCTAGGCTTCTCTGGATATGCTGGTGGATATACTCTGTTCTCTTGGTCTATTAACTTTCACAAAATTTACAATTGGGTCCTCATGTTTCATCTTGAACTCACGGGGAGGGAGCAGGCAGGGAGCAGGCTGCTTCAAGTAAAAGATTGATTACCTTCCACTGACTTCCTTCCAACTGGGTCACAACAGGCTCTGTGCTGGGGATCCCCACCTTGGGGCTCCCAAGGGTGGGGATGGAGATAGGACAGCACAAGCAGAGCAGCTTCTACAGAGTCAGGGCATTCTTGGGACAGAGTTGCCCACTGTCACAGTGGAGGCAGAGCCCCTGGCAGAGACTGAGAGGTGGGGCCACTCCATTGCTTGGTCTCATGGGACAAAATGGGCATGTTTGCTCAACCCAGAACTCTGATCTTTAGTTCCCACTTTGAGGAAGGAAGAGCAAGAAGGGCCTTTTGGTCTTTAGTTTTTGCTTAGTCCTGTAGTCACAATACCCCTAGCTCCAAAGTCTGTCCCTGCCATCCCCCCAAACGTGCCAGATGTTTTGGTGACACACTTGGTGCTCCATTGCGCATTCTTGGGTCTTTCCACCTTCACTCTGCCCAGGCTGCTAACTGCTGCTCCGAGTAGCATCCCCACCCTTCCAGTGATGAAGTGGGGCATGGCACCCGGTGAGGAGGAGGGAGGTTCAGATTATGTTTCCTTCTGCTGACTGGTAAGAGAATTCCCATCACCAGCATGTGGCTTCTGCAGGATCGAGGGCACCTACCTGCGAACCTAGCTCTGTCCTTGGTTAGGAGGGCTCAAAATGAGTCTTGTTAGCTTCTTTCTTCTCAGCCAGAGCCCAAGGGTGAACGAGAGGACGCTGTCGTAGGTGCTGGCCCTGTGTCAGCAATGCAGGAATAGAGGTTGGGGGGTGTGAGGATGTGAGCAAGGACATGCAGGAGACCTGCTGTCTTATCCCTTTGATTGTTTACTCCCCCCCTTTTCCACTCGCGTACCCCCGCATTCATAAAAATAGGAAGCGATGTCATCACATGTGTGCATGCCTCTCCTTCGTGAGATGTCTCTGGGTCACCACTTCCTGTTTCTGAGTCATCAGGAAGGTAATTTCCCCCGGGGCTTAATATCTCCAGGGACACCCTGATCGCTCAGCATCTACCCAGTTTCCCCTTCTTCTCTCCCTTCTTTTTTTTTTTTTTAAAGTACCCTCCCCTCAAAAAACACAAAAACCTAAAGTAAACACAGTACAGCTGTGGGTCTGAGCTGCTGCAAGCTCACAAAATGCATGGTGGATTACAGCCCTCAGTCCCTGTTTGGAAGGATGGCTCAGTGCCTGGATTTAATTGGATAGGTAATTACAAGTGAAGATGACTCTCGAGTGCCTCCTTCTGCAGCAAGATCTGTCCTAGATCTTGCCTACTAAGGGAAGGGAGGAGGCATTTGGCTGCCCCCCAAAATCAAGAATGAATTAAACTGCCGGAATAAGATACTCCAGGAGGCATGAGATGGCACTGGAATGATTTGTTAGAGTCAACTGAAGC
The DNA here is from genome assembly GCF_964194185.1 of Rhinolophus hipposideros. Taxonomy (NCBI): domain Eukaryota; kingdom Metazoa; phylum Chordata; class Mammalia; order Chiroptera; family Rhinolophidae; genus Rhinolophus; species Rhinolophus hipposideros. Next base: position 42,816,378 of record NC_138062.1, on the reverse strand, counting down.
AAATTTTCAAAGAGCCAGTTCTATAGACAGCCCCCCCCCCCACTGCATTTTTCCTCCTTTCTCCTCTGTTTTTCTCCCTTCCCTCCACCCCTGTCTTTCCCCCTTAAATCTTGTACCACACTTGCTCTTTTCCTATGTTTCTTGTTCTTTCTGATTTTCACAGAAGAAAAATGACTAGTGGGACCAGGAATATGAACCAAGTGCTTGGGGCTCAGTGGTTTGTTTCACAACCATTTATTGAGTATCTACTATGTGCAAAGCGCTTTGCTAGGTACTGGGGTTCCGAGATGTATAAGATACCCTTCTGGCCTTCAAGAATCTCACAGTCAGTGGAGACATTTTGTTTAGCCATTCATCTGTGAGTGGACACTTAAATGATGGGTTGTTAAATGTTGTTTTAAATAAAATAGGGGCAAGGTTAGAGCCTGGGAGGGTCAGGCTGAATTCAAAACTAGAGAAGTGAAAGGAGACAGGATCACAAGTGCATCTTTGGTGGATTTGCCTGGATTAGGGAAGAGGCATCCAATTTGCTCAGGTAGGCGGCAAGAAAGCCTGTGGTATGGATGAGAAGAGGTGGGTAAGTTTCTAAGGTCCCAGGACCCTGACAGAGTTCCTACCTGATAACCTTAGTTTTCTTGGGAGAAGTTGGAAGGTAGGCAGGACTGGAGAGGGGGCTGGGGTAGAGGTGAGATGAGAAGGGTGCAGAGCAGAGGGGCCCCTATAAGCTTTTCTGGGGTAGCTGGGGGTGCACAGGTGGGAGACCTGGCTGTATCATGAGATTTCCTTCTGCCACTGCCCGGGGCTCCCACTCTCTTGACAGTCTCTTCTTTGTTTTCCTTGCTCTTAGATCTGTTAAATTGTGATTGGGACTAGAACTGAGGTACTTGATCATCAGTGCCATGGAAAACTTGAAACAGAAAGGAATCTAGAGAGCCTCTCCATTGAGCCATCTCTCAGGAAGCCACCCTGCCTCCCCGAGGAGTGTAGCCTCTGCCTTGTGGCCACAGCCTGGGCTTGGGAATCAGAGGACCGTCCAGGTCCAGGTGCTGCATGGACCTGGGCAAACTGTGGAACAGCTCCCAGCCCCAGTGTCTTCATCCATCAAGCAGAGGTGATCACAGAAGCTGTGACATAGGGTGGTGTGAGCCTCCATGAGAATGACGTAGGCAAAGCTCGTGACACAGACGGTGGCCACGCTGTGTCCAGGCTGTTAGCTGCCGGGCTGTGGGCATAGGGCACAGCACTTTGCAGCTCTGCTGTCCTCTCTGCCAGCCACACTCTGGCCTTGTGCACTGGCGTCGCCCCTGTCTACTTAATCTTCATCCCCTTCTAATGGCCCTGATGGTGAGAAGATCTCAAGTGTCGCAGGCTGGTCCGGTGAGCGCCCCTCCCATTCTGTGTGCGTCTTCTGGGTGAGGCAGGCCCGATACAATTTCACGTATTATTTGGGCTCATTCACTGGGGTTATTCTGGAAGCATGGCTTTGTGTGGCTTCTGGGAGCCTGGCTGGGAATTATATAACCGCTTCAGTCTGGTGTACTGAAGCCAACACCTCCGATAGCAAATGGCCCTAAGCCGGCAGAAAATTTGCTGGGAAAGCTGGTGAAATGGAGCTGCTTAGGTTCCCACAGGACAGAGGGAGTCTGGAGGCTCTCCTCTCTCCAGAGACGTAGTACTGACTAACCTCGGCTGTGAGGCAAATAATGAGAGGGGTAGAGAAGAGACAGGTGGATTTCTTATTCCTGAGTCCCGGTCTCCAGAGTCTGTCACTGGAAGGGGAAAGGGAGCAGAAGAGAAGAAGGGGAGGGCCAGAGGGGGAAAAGAGAGGTAGAAAGAAAAAGGGAGAATGAGAGGAGTAGGGGGCTGGGAGAGAGAGAATGCTGCAAAGTGTATATCAAAGGCTTATTTGGCTTCAGGGGCTCCTGCTTTCCAAAACTGTGACCCTCCCTGCTCGAGGTGATTCTGCCCCCTTTCCCTCAAGTGCCCATGTGTAGGCAGAACCCACTCTCCTTAGTGTTAGAAGTGAAGTTCCTAGAGTAGAGTTTTCAAGCTGAAGAACTGGAGGAGGGAAGGGGTGACAAGAAAAAGTGCCTTTGCAGCTAGTGGTTGGTTCTTCCTTCATTCTACAAAGGCAAGTCTCGGTTGCCTTCCAAACCCTGTCCATGACCTACTGCAGGCAAGTCTATAGAAGCAGATCCTCTATAGACTGATTGATTGTCTGCCGTGTGCCAGAAACTTCCATCACATCATGTTTCTGAAAACTTTGAAGTTGGCGCTATTATTCCCATTTCACAGGTGAGGAGTCTGAGGCTCAGGGAGGTTAAGTTGCATGTTGCAGGTCAGATGGTTGGAAAGTGGCAAAGACAGTTCTCAGCTCCAGTTCTGCTGGGCTCCAAAGCCATTCCTTATGGTGCTTTATGCCACCCAAATGTTCTGTTGATTCTGTCTCCAGAATATGTCTGGATTCTGTCTACCTCCTTTCATACCCACTGATAGATATATCCGGGCCAGGCTGCCATCATCTCTTACCTTGCAACTTAACAATAGCTTCTTAATTGGTTTCCCTGTTCCCGCTTTTGTCTCTCTCCAATGTGTTCTCCACAGAGCTGCTAGAGAAATCATCGTAAGAGGTATATAGCCTTGTGTCACATAAAACTCCTTAAGTGTTTCCCAGTGCACTTGGACTGAACTCTGGATTTCTTAACATGGCCTGCAGGATCTGTAAGAGCAGGCTCAGCTCTCTCCAACCATCTGAACTCATTACACAGTTTCATTAGTACCACTGTCTTTATTCACCATGCTCTGGCCACACTGGGCATTCAGTTCTTTTCTGCCTCAGGACCTTAGCACATACTGCCTTTGCAGAAAGGAATGACATCCTCTCCAATTTTAATCTCACTAATCCTTATTCATAGTTTGGGTCTCAGTTTAAAAGTCACCTCTTTATAGAGTAGAGACCTTTCCTGAACTCCAAACCTGAAATTAAACTATCCTTGTGCTTGGAGCTTCTCGGTCGGCAAAGAAGGAGGCATGAAGACTTAACAAAGATCTGGCTGTCAGAAAGCAGAGAAAACGCTAGTTCGTCATGGGTGAGAGTTTCTTTTGACACTGAATTCCTTCATAGGGCCTTCCTTGGGAATCATAAACTAATGTAAATGGAAAATTGCTCTCAACATAAATTATATGGTTAAGGAGGGAGTGGATGGATAGAAAAATATCTGTGGGTCTCAGTCCCCTTCTGGGAGAAGAGTTGGCCAGAAAAGGCTTCAGAGAGGAGGTATAAGATCTTTTCCTTGTAGATGAGAAAGATATGGAATAGCTTGGAGAAAAGACAGCCTGGGCAGGACTTGATGGGTGTGGGAATGAAAGCATGGGAAAGAACCTCTACATTGCCCAGTATGTAGCAGAGGCCTGATATACCTTTGTTTTTGCTTTTCCCAGGCCCTGAAGCTTACTGTTGGTCTCAATAACGCATGTCTCTACTGCGGTATCCAGTGCTGGTGTTTAGGCTAATCCACAAAGAGGCCAATTCCTGCCCACCTCCTGTGTCCACTTCCTCTTATCCACCCAAACACTTACCACTTCTGCCTTGCAGGGCCAGACTAGGGCCTGACAAGCGAGGAGCTGAGGGCACTTGGTGGGTGAGTTGCGAGAGGGCAACTTCAATGTTTCGCCCTGGGTGCCGCTCAGTCCTGGGATGCTAACTTCCGCTGGCCAATGTCTGACTTTAGCCAATGGGTTATCATCCATAATGCTGAAAAGACCAACAGAAAAACTGCAGTCAAGCGTGTGGGGAGGAAGTTGGAAAGTGGCAACAGAAAGAGACGAAGAGCTGGACACATTCATTTAAAAGTCTGTTCCAAAAACATCTGACTTCGTTTCTTTACATTGTCAAGAAGGCTTTTAAAGCCCAGCTGCCTCTTATTAATCCTGTTTGGGCTGCTCCCCTTCCCGCCAGCCTGGCTCTCGGGCTGTGCCAGCATAAACGGCCCGGTGGAAGTGGAGGGCACGTTGAGTGACGTCAGTGCCTGGGTCTGGCCTTCAGATCTCAGCCCAAGCAGCTGAGAACACAGCACCTTGGTCCCCTTCCAGTGAGAATGTAAAATACTCTACCCACTGCCCTAAAAGGCCTACAAGGCTGGGGGGACCCGAGGATATAAGGGAGAGCATAAGGTGCCTACTCTGTGTGACTCGGGTAGTCTACAGAGCCCAGGGCTATCAATAGCTCTCAGCAAGCAGTCGGGAAAAGTGCCTGGGTCTTGGGGATCAGAGCGCCTCAAGTTTGAATGCAGCCATTTGCTAATTTTATGATCTTGGACAAGTTAACTCATATCTCTGAACAGTAAGTTTCCTCAGTGGTACAATGTGAATAGTATGATACTATTACCCACCTAAGAGGGTTATTAGGATATAGTATGTTTTTTTATGTAAAAGACCCAGCAGAGATAGGGTCTGGTGCACAAAAGATGCTCAATAAATGTTCCCTCTCTCCCTCCCTCTCTCCTACCCTCCTTTTCTTATTCTCCTTCACAGAAAGCAAACACCTAACTGTCTGTGGGAGTGGGATAGGGGTGAAATCAATAAGGAGCACACCCTTTCTTGTTGTGCAAGAAAAGCTTAGGAATCAGAGGAACCAGGTACCTCTGAAAGCTGAGGTGATAGGAAGGGGCAGAAACAGAAAAGCTGCTGGAGAGTTTGCACAAAGAATACCTAGGTACTCATATTCACTCTCTTCAGGCCACCAGGCAACTGCCCCTCTCCCTGCTTCCCCTCCACCCTCACCCCAAGATTGTGATATATTCTGGCACTCAGGTAATGTCCTAAAAATGGGCACTAAGTGGAACTTGACACCCTGAACAATGAGATGGCCTTAGCCCCTTCTGTTACCGAGCTCATTCAACACAGGTAACCAGGTGATGGGACTAGAGATTATATTCTGGGAGAATTGGCATGCCCCAGACAAATGACATGACAGAATAGATAGATTTCCTCCTCAAACTCTAGTGGAGTTCAGCAGGCAATTAGCCCTGCCTGTGCATAAGGAGCCTCTAATGAATGTTTAGTTCATCACCATTTTGGATGAAAAAAAGAAGCTAAGAATCACCAAAGATTTGAGGCAACGTTATAATGAATAAGATGGAGACCCTGACAAATAAATGGATGGAAAAACAAAGAGACAATGAAGGGGACAAAGTACAAATTTAAAATACAATGATAAACATCATCTAAGAGATAAGAGGAAATATAACTGTGAAATAAGAACAGACTGTTATATAAAGAAACATTCAGGGAATGGAAACGGGCTTTCAAAAATTAAAATATGATAGCAGAAATTTTAAAAGTCTAGAATGTTAAGGAAAACTCCCAGGGTGTAGAACTAAAGGACAAAGTTGGGAAACATAGGAAAGATGGAAAAAGTGGAGAATCTGTCCAAAAAGTCAAACATCTGATTATTAGGAGCTCCGGGAAAGAAGGAAAAAAAAATAGAGGAGATTAATTATTGTTGACTGGAAAATAATATTGACTAGGTGTTTTCGTCACCAAAAAAGATTTATTTGGGAAAAAGAAATGGTTGCAACCCAATGCATGCAGACATGGCCATGTGCATACTCTGGCCTGTATGCCAAGATGGAGGTGTATACATAAAAGGAAAAAAAGGAAGAAAAGGAAACGGAAATTAGAACAATAGAGCTTTATCAGAAACAGAATTCTTCCTGTAGGGTTCTTGAGATTATGCAGAGCGCGAGAACTTCCATAAGTCCTAGCTCTTCCCATAGACCCTCCTGACTGATTATGTGTGCTTAAAGTTCCAGTTAGTCTTTATCGTTATCAAAGAAATAGAAACAAAATTTCTGAACTCCTGCATTTCTAGTCCAGAGGGACCAGTAAGTACCTAGCATAATGGATGAAAAACCAATCCCCACACAAGGCACATTGTTGTGAAATATCAGGACCCTAAGAATAGAGAGCACTTTCCAAAAGCTACCAGAGAGGAATATAGCAGGTCATATAGCCTAAGGACCAGGAATCCGAATGGCAAAAGACTTCTCAATAGTTTGGAGATGGTGTAGCAGCACCTTCAACATTCTGAGGGAAAATGATTTCCAACCTAGAATGCTGGTCCTCACAAAGTGACCAGTTAAGATTGAAGGGAGGTCTCAAAAAACGTGCCTTCCTCACACCCTTTTCCAGAAAGCTACTGTAGGATGTGCTCCAACAAACAGGAAGACGTATAATCTAGGAATCGGGGACAATAAAACCAAGGGAAGTAAAAGAAATTAGCAGGATGGTGGTGAAGGGAAGCCCAGGACAACAGAGGGGCCGCGACCTAGAGAGCAATCCTTCCATATGAAAGATGATGGAGGGATTATATGAGAGAAATACATCAAGTGGTAGATTTCCTGGTGTGTTGTACTGTATTGAGAGGAGATGTACTGTTCCTTTGGAAAATGTGGGGCTGAATTAGAAATAGATACATAGAAAGCTAGATTTATAAAAAGAGGCAATTATGTAAAACAGAATGTTTATAGGGAAAAACATAGTCATAGTACACTAAATGTATGAAAAATACATAGATATATTAATATGAATGTTAAATAGACTATTAATATAAATGTTAAATAATAATTTCACCACTAGTCATGATATAACAATATGGGTAGGATATGAGGGGGAAGGGGTGTTTGTATGCTTGGTGGGAATGATGAGGGGTTGGTAAAGAGAGCTGTATCTTCATTTTCCCTAGTAGGAAGACAAAAGATAATGTCAAAATATAGAAAGTTAAAATAAAAATAAGTTAAAAGAGAACATACTTGGGCTATTTAGAAAAATGGGGATTACAGGAAAATATTTTAAAAATTTGTTGTCTTTTCGCATTGTTTGACTTCAAAAGCTATGCTTATGCATGACTTTGATTAAAAAAATGAATGGGAAATGAGGAATGTTTATTGCACAACTGGGTTGTACACACCATCAACTGGAAGTGAGGTCTTGAGTCATAGCAATATTTTTTTAAGATGGGAGAGCCTCAGGTGCACTTATAAGCTAAACTCTGAAGAGAAAGGTAGAGAAATGGAAAATCTGGGGAAAAGAGAGAGGATGTTGCAGGGATAGGATCTAAAGCAGAGGTGCGTGGGTGGACCACTTTAGAACAAAGGGTAGGTACGGACACATTTGGGAAGCTGAGAGAGCTCCCACCTGTAGAGGGGAGGGCATCTATTTTCTTTGTAAAATAAAAAGCAAGACACGTTGTCAGAGTGGAAATGTTGTTAGGGAGATGGTTTGAGGAGAGTGTTCCAGTTAGAGTTGTTACTGCAGAGGCTAGGAACAGAGAGCTGACCTGGGCAGTGACAGGGTATCTGAGTAGACTTGAGGGTTCAGCGGAGAATGGAAACTACACACTGGGAGTGGCAAATCTTCCCAGTTGTAAATTTCTTTAGTAATCTCTGCTACCCTGGGGAACATGCTTGGTTGGGATATTGGGGGTTTGTTAGATGAGCACAACACAGGACAAAGGAGCTGAGAGTGACAGTGAGAGGTGGTTGGCGTTTTGTCGCATAGTGTCTGCTCCAGACAAGGGAGGAGATGAAGTGGGAACAGACTCAGAGAAAAGGCTTCAAGGGCCTGGGGCACTCTGTGAAGCTGGAGAGTAGAGCAGGAAAAATGGGAGCATGGGAGCTGCCAGGACAGGGTGTTTTCACTGGAGGTTGGTAAAGAGAGCTGTCTAAGAGTCTAAGAGTCTAAGAGGCTAAAATTTTTGGCAGTGGAGCAGTTCCGGTGTGGACAATTGACCAGGGGACAATGAGGCCAGAGTGCTGGGAGGGTCGTCCCCCAGAATCAGGAGAGTGTTTAAGGTGGGGAGAAGTTAGTGAGCCAGTTGTCAAAGTGTGAGGAGTGTCCTGAGAATTACTAGGCGGTCAGGACACGAGTCTATGAGGAGAGGCAGAGAGTGGTAGGGCCAGAAAGCGTGAGAGTCAAAAGGGAGGATCGAAACTGACAATGGAAAGCTGGGAGAGTATCCCAGCTCTAGAATATGGGACATGGAAATTCATGCGCTCTCCATTCTAGAGGGCTAGAATGTCCTTGGCAAGAGTCGGCATCAGATAAGGAAAGTTGGTGGAAGGAACACCTTTCATAGATGTGCATGGGGTTTCCAGAAGGTGTAGTTTGAAAGTATTGGGTGGGAGGTTAGCAGGAAGATGAGTCAGCTGGTAAGCCCAGGTGGGTGCCTTGTGGGCTAAGGTCAAGGATGGATGAGAGGCATGGAACCACCTGCTTTTAAGAGTTCGATTTAAAAACCGATGCAGAAACATTTTCTTTTATTGGACCTCCAGATGAGGTGGGGAGAAGGGCAAGGTGTAATGCATCGCCTATATCTGGCCCCGAGGAAAGCCCAAAATGAAAAACAAGTGAACACATCCTACAGAGGCCAGAGAGGAGGGAGATTCTGTGCTGTTGAGTTGGCTGGAATCCTACCAGTCCTCTCAGTTCAATACTTTTTAAATGGCTCACACGAAGCCAGAGTCCTCTGATGGGCATGATTATGCTCAACTTACTCAAAGACAGGGTATTTCTAAGGACCACGTTTTTCTCCAGGACTAACATCAGCCTGGGGATTCTTAGCATGGTATTTTCTTGAGGTGGGATTCTAGTAAAATGAATTTTGTCCTTTCCTGAAACGGCCCCACAGGAAGCTTCTTAAAGTTACTCTTTGACTCCAACATTTAGTATCTAACAGGATTTACTTGACAGCATCTTACCTCTCCCCCACTCCATTGCCTGCTTCCTGAGGAGCTAATCACACGACTGGGTGCATGAACGTCCTGCAGATTCACAGGGGCTTGCTTCCTACGTCATCAAGAGAAATTGAGGCCAAAAGCATCAAGAAAAATCGAGGCCCAAAGGCATGGCTTTCTTATCATCTTTTCTAACTTATCTACAGCTATGCTTTTTTTTTTTTCCTTTCTATTTTTGGAGTCTTGAATCTGTGCTTCAGGTTCAGGTCCAACTGCATCACCAGTGGCTTTGACCTCATCTCCTATCACTGCAGGCTCTGCTGCATTAACCACTTCTCCCTCTCTTCCCCATCTTGGCTACTAGCCTCAGTCTTTCACTCTCTTAAGTGTTCCTTCCCCTTGTCTATAAACATAGTTCATCTTTCCTATTCTGAAGACACCATGGTCCCTCAAATTCTCCCTTGATCTCTAACCCCCCTTAGCCACTTCCCTTCTCCTGCAGACTTCCACTGACATCCCTCTTTTGATGACACGGAGGCCTTCCTAAATGGCCATATCCAAAGGATTTTTTTTCCTTTTTTTTGTCCAGAGTGTTCTCTAGCTTTCTTCTACATCTGACACTATTGCTGACTCTCACTTTCGTAAAGTATTATGCTTTTGGCTTCCAGAACTCGACAATCTCCCGATTTTTCTCATACGTCTCCATTATTTATAACGTGCTCTCTTAGGAGCTCCTCTTCTTCTGTCCACCTCTCAGTGCTTGTGTTCCCTTGGGTTTCATCCTCGGCTCACTGCCCTTATTCCTGGAAGAGCTCATCTGTCCCAACAGCTTCAGTTATCACCTGGGTACGGGCAACATCCAGGTCTCTTTGGGGGTCATGAGATGTGCATATGCTTGTATTTCACTACAGTTCTACTCGAGGTCCCACAGGCACCTAACTCAACCTCTTCAACGCTTGACTCATCATCTCTCAAACCATCTCTGTTCCTGGGGACTTGAATGCCACATATGTCCCACTTCACACACATCTGAACAATCACCAAGACCTGACAAGTTTTCTTTCCACTTATTTTTTGAATTTGTTCCTTCATCTCAATTCCTGTTACAAACACCCTAATTTAGATCTTTATTAATTTTCAACTTACTACTGTAACAGTGTCCTGACTCATCTCTGCCTCGGATCTGTTGCTGTTAAACCCACTCTTCACACATCTGCCATGTGATCTGTTTAAAACGTGAATCTGGCCAGGTCACTCCCCTTTTTAAAAGCTTCCAATGGCTCCACATTGTCTACAGGATAAAGTTCAAACGTCTTAACACAGCATGCAGGGCCCAGCCCACACTAGCCTCTCTAGATCTTTCTGTCTCATCTGCCCTTCCTTCCTTCCTGCCTGCCTCGTGCTTATGCTCTCACAACACTGGCTCCCTCAGCATGCTCAGCCCGTGCCAGGCCCTTGCTTGCATCATGCTTTTGGTTACACTGGCCCCTCACAGAAGATGGTCCCTTTCCTCTGCCTCCCCCTTCTTTGAATAATGTGTACTCATCCTTTAAGATCCAGTTCTGGTGAAGCCTTCTCCAGGAACTTTGCTTGAGTCCTCCAGGGTATGTATGCATGTGAGCACTTGGTGTAATAAAAAGAACAAGGACTTTAGAAGAAGACTCATCTGGATGTACGTAGCAGTACTGAGGCCTTGGGCAGATATTTTCAATTTGGAGCCTCAGTTGTATCATCTGTTGATTGGGGCTAATAATGTTATTCAATTTAAAGGAATATTAGAAGGATTGATTAAAATAATGTGTATGTAGTGCCAGACATACAGTAGGAACTCAATAAATGGTAGCTATTGTTATTATTTGCGTCTGCATCCCCTGACTCTACTGCAATATTTTATATAACCCAGGTGTGGGAGGAGTCTTTTGTCTTCATCCTTTTAATTAAACTCTTGTTATTAAGGCATGAAGGAT